>NC_138558.1:72902761-73208324 GCF_964273705.1 Natrix helvetica
AACCTGGCTGCAAGTCCCTTTTTCGGTGCTTTCTCAGCGTAACGTTGAACGGTCACTAAATGAACTGTCGTAAGTCGAGGACCACCTGTGTTTGCAGCAATTTGGCAATGCAATGAGCTAAAAGGATTAAGCTCTCCTCTTTTTCTTTCTTTTTCTTTTTGTAGAAAATAAGGCCAAGGAATGAACAGAAGGAGAATGAACTGATCATTTCTATCCTGAGAAACATCTATGAAGAAAAGCAGAAGGATCACGTCCACCTCGGGGAAGTGAAACAGGTCTGCAATTTCCTTTTTCCTATATTTGTTTTGAAAGAAAAGATGGGGAAAATGCTTTTTCTAACAGCAATCGTGTAGGAGAGCAGGACTGTTTTAAAAAAAAAAAAACGGGCTGCAACTTTTGGGGAAATAGATGTTTGAAAGTTGCTGTACACCAACGATCTCGCCAATACAAAGCTATAGGGTGGGGAGGGGGTCAAACTCAGGGGTTGGTTGCTACAGGTTTCCCCGGATTAGGGAGAACCCGTAGCTAACGTTATGGCCAGTTTGGAGAACCTCCAAATCCCACCCCTGGCTGGCCCCCTCCCACCCCACCACTCCTCCATCCTAGGAATCTGCACGCAGCCCGTTTTGGATATGAGGTAAGTGCAGGGCCCGCCAGGAGACTCCGGGAGGGGAAAAAACAGGCCTCCCTGAAGCTTCAGAGAGCCTCCTGAGCCTGGGAGAGTCAGTTTTCACCCTCCCAGTGGCTCAAGGAAAGCCTCCAGAGCCTGGGGAAGGCAAAAACGCCCCTACCCACCCAGTGGTGGGTTGCAGACGGTACGCCCCGGTACAGGCGGACTGGTGCCTGCTGGGAGCACCAGGTACCGTTCCAGTACGGTGCTTCGGAGGGCCCGTCCACCCTCCTTACCAGTATTTAACCCAACTGGGCCATTTGCGCCTGCACACACAGCGTATGGCGCCTGCGCGACACTCCACCAAGTAGCTGGATCGGTGGTACCGGTTGCGACGGGATCCGGAATCCACCACTGCCCCCCACCATGATGCAGGAGGCTGACTAGGCCACACCCACATGGCCACACCCACCCAGCAACTGGGCAGAGAACCTGTTGCTGAAATTTTTGAAGCCCACCCCTGGTCAAAATCAAGGCCCTGGGGTTGGATCTGGCCATCCCATCCCATCCCATTCTATTTTAAATTTTGTATGCCGCTGCTGCTGATTGTAAAACTGGGCCAAACAGTTGCCAAGAAAATGACCAAATGGGGACTAATTAAACTACATGGAGTATATTCCGAAGCCTTTTACATTTCTGGGCAGTTTTCCTATTACAAAAATGTCCCTTGGAAAGTGAACGCTTTTATTATTGTTTTTTTGAAGTGGTTCCTGTTGGTTTATCTTTCTTTTCTTTTTACCGAATGCCTTTGTTATCTTAACCTCCTAGACCGGTCAGTCTTCTGCAGAAGCCGTGGGAAACGAAATGCCCAACAGCACAACCCGGTTCAAGCTGGACATGCTGAAGAGCAAAGCGAAGAGGTCGCTTACGGAATCCTTGGAAAGTATTTTATCCCGCGTAAGTCTCTCGACTTACTGTTGCTATATTGGGGGTTGACCTCCAAGTCATGAAAGATGTATTTTTGCACTAAAACAAACAACTATATTTAAAACCAAACCACTAAACACGCAACTGGGTATGTGTTTAAAACGATGGAAACCATGAATTACATTATTTAGGAGTATCCATCGGTGAATACACAGCCCATTCTTTTAATGGGAATTTAGACAAATTGTTCAGACCTAGGCTTCCCAAAAGCACAAAGCTGACTCCTCGTCCTGATAACCCCCCTTTTATTTAGTTTATAAAGGGAATTCCTCTCCAGCAAAGTCCCGGCCAACAGACTTTCAAGAGATTTCACAGCTACAGACCTTGATCAGGCTTGGAGAGCTGCCAGGCCGATATCTTCTAAACGCCATGCTGTAGCAGCAATTACTTGGCAAGAAGTCAGGAACAGATCTTCACCCTTATGAATTGAACTAATTGTCTCCTGCAAACTCCACTCCCCTTTCGCTCATCTTTATTCCCTATGGGAGGGGCTGTTCACCGTCCACCTGTGGCTTTACTCCTGAGTCGGCCCTTGTTCCTTAGCTGCTCCCTTCTCCTGGCAGCTCTGCGAATGCGCACACTGGGAACAGGCTCCAGCTGTTCTTCTGCTCCACTGATCTCCGACTCCGAAGGCAGCTGATAACTGTCGGACGGCCCTGGCCCCATCTCTGCCTCCGACACAGAGCCCTCATCAGAGCCTTCCCCAGACTCCAGGACTGGCCCATGTTCCTCCCCAATCTCCTCACTGAGTGTGCCACTAGTTTCGCTGGCTGCTGGCAGGCCGCAATACAAATATTTGGTTATTTTCAATATTTCAGACTTATTAATCAAGTGTCAAGAGGGGGGGAGATGCAAGTAGGGTACAGCTAGTCCTCAACATACAAAAGTTCATTTAGTGACCATTCACAGTTAACAACGGCAATGAAAAAAGCGACTTAGGACTGTTTTTCACACCGTCGCAGCATCTTCATGGTCAGATGATGAAAAATTCACACGCTTGGCAATTGACTTGTATTTATGTCCGTTGCTGTGTCCTGAGGTCGTGTGATCCCGTTTTGCGACCTTCCGATGAGCAAATCCATGGGGAAGCCAGATTCATTTAACAACCGGTTTAGTACCTTATCAACTGCAGTGATTCACTTACCAACCGTGGCAAGAAAGGTAGTAAAATGGGGCAAAACTCACTTAACAGCCGTCTTTCTTCGCAGTGGAAGTTTTGGGCTCCATTGTGGTCATAAGACGAGGATTACCTATAAGCGAATTCTTAGCTGATCCCCAAAACTAAACTTAATAATGTTCACAGCACAGCTAGAATCATTAAATTTAACAATTTATGCATTCCAAGGAATGCCTTTTACAAGAATTTTCATGCTTCTTTATATATGTACTGTATATCTTTATATATTTTAAATGCATATAATAATACGAGGGTCTTCTTGGCAGGGAAATAAAAGTAAAAGCCTGCAGGAAACTTCTGGAAGCATTGATTTGGATAGCTCCTTATCCAGCACGCTCAGTACTATAAGTAAAGTAAGTGAATTGTATGTTGCAAAACCAACACAAGCAATGGAAGAGTTCACCTTACAGTTTTCTTTTCATAAAATGTTTAGCCTCTGATAAATGATATTTTATTTTTCAAGATCAAAATCATTTGATCCTATATGTGCTGCTAAGCTTGGAAAATAGACCAATTTACTTACCACAGGGGTGTCCAAACTTGGCAACTTTAAGACTTGTGGACTTCAACTCCCAGAATTCTAATTCTAATCCCCAGAGCTGGCTGGGGAATTCTGGGAGTTGAAGTCCACAAGTCTTAAAGTTGCCAAGTTTGGACACCCCTGACTTACCGTGTTTCCCAAAAAATAAGACAGGGTCTTATTTTCTTTTGACCCCCGAAATAAGCCCTTGGCCTTATTTTTGGGGAGGTCTTATTATTTTTGAGGTCCAGGAGGCGGCGAGACTCATGGCTGCTGCTGTGTTGCAATATTTTCCGGGAGGGCTTATTTTTGGGGGAGTGCTTATTTGAGCTCATGCACTCAAAAGCCCGATTGGGCTTATTATCCGGGGAGGTCTTATTTTTGGGGGAAACAGAGTGCTATGTGTACATCTGAATAATTACTCAATACTAATAGGCAAGAAAATTGAAACAATTTATGTCCAGGATGCAAGGGGTCTCTAGATATTTTCTCAGCCCTCTTTTTAACTTATGCAGTGTCCAGGTCCTCAATGGAAGGCAGGTTGGTAGTAGGTTGTGTTTTCTGCAGTTCTAATTATACTCTGAAGTCTGTGTCTGTCCTGTTTGGTTGCAAAGCCAAACCAGACAGTTATGGAGGTGGAGATGATAGACTCAATAATTCCTCTGTAGAACCGAGATGGCTATATTGACTGCTTTGATCAAAGAAAAGAACACACCCACTTGGAAACCACTTTTGCACTTTATGCTCGAGATGGATAGAAACGAAACTTTGATTTGGAGTTGTGCTGATTAGATCGTTCACAGTTTTGCTTTGTTCGACAGGAAACATCTGTCGGCGACCAGGAGAACCATTTCTCCCCGGACAGCCCTCTGAAACCAAACGGATCGGTGGACAATCTTGACCTTCTCTCGACCGCATCCGATGAACCATTGGAAGAACATCCTGCCCAGTCTGCCTACCAGGCCTTCAGAAGGCGAGCTAACACCCTGAGCCACGTCCCGTTGGAAACCCAGGAGTCGTTTGACTCGGTTGAAACCTCTCAGTCTGTTTCACAAAGAAAACTTCTGAGGTATCATTCTATGACCACAGAGACTCCAAACCAGCAAAAGTAAGATTCTAGCAGGGGAAGGGAGAGGCATGGGGAGGAAATGTTTACAGGTATGATTGTCCACCTTGGGCAACAGAGAAGGTCCTTGGGATTCATTCTTTGTCATAACTGCAGCACGGTTGGAAATGTTGAGATGATGTAACAGCATCTGCTTTCCATGGGAATGTGCTTTATGAGTGCAACTTCTAAGCCATCTTTATTAATGACTAACTGATAACCCAGCGCTGCCCGGGTATTTATTTATCCCAACCCTCCTTCCGTGAATGTCACCGCGAGTTCTAATGTTGGGTTTCCCCCCTTGTGGAGTACTGGAGGGAGCCCCCTTGTGGAGTACTGTGAAGCTATTACCATGGCACCTCCACAACGCCGTACAGTAGAAGTCATTTAAAGCAGTACGGTAGAAGCCATTTTAAGGCACAACAGGCTGTATCTTAACAGAACACCCCCCCCCCGAAGGGTGTTAGGGGTGTCTTACCCCCACAGTTTTTGTTTCCAGAGGGTAAGTCATCTGTGTACCAGGTTAGGTTGAAATTGCTTGAGGTGTTCCAGAGTTATGCTATAGATAGATAGATAGATGATAGATAGATAGATAGATAGATAGATAGATAGATAGATAGATAGATGATAGATAGATAGATAGATAGATAGAAATATAATTTTAGATAGATAGATAGAAATATAGTTTGATAGATAGATAGATTGATATATAGTTTTAGATAGATAGATGATAAATAGATGATAGATAGATAGATAGATAGATAGATAGATAGATAGATAGATAGATAGATAGAAATATAATTTTAGATAGATAGAAATATAGTTTGATAGATAGATTGATAGAAATATAGTTTTAGATAGATAGATGATAAATAGATGATAGATAGATAGATGATAGATAGATGATAGATAGATAGATAGATAGATAGATAGATAGATAGATAGATAGATAGATAGATAGATAGATAGAATTCATTACCCTTATTAACTGTTAATTGGGTGAGGGAGCAGGCATCCATCTTTTGTGATTTTGGACATAGAATGGTGATTTATTTATTTATATATTTATTTAGATTTATAAACCGCCCCCTCTCCCAAAAAGGGACTCGGGGAGGTGTACAGTCAATGAAACACCGATAAAATACATAAATAACAATATAAATAATATATAAACAATTAAATACTTAAGCATTTGAGTGGAGGAGGTGAGACTGTACAAAGAAATAAATATAGTATAAAAGCCCTAAAACGTCCCAATTAAAATACCCAAACCCAATTAAAATATATCCCCGGGAGGTAAGACTAAGAGTGTGCCAGGCCAGCTAATTGAAACAGGTGAGTCTTTAGTTTTTGACGGAAGGAACGGAGGTCAGTGGTGGTTCTGATGTCGGGGGGGAGGTCATTCCAGAGGGTTGGGCCCATCACAGAGAAGGACCTACTCCTAGGTGTCGCCCGCTGGCATTGCCTGGTGGACGGCACCAGGAGGAGTCCCTCCCTGTGAGAGCGGATTGGTCGTAGGGACGTGTGTGGTAGGATGCGATCCTGCAGATAACTAGGTCCTATGCCATGGAGCGCTTTAAAGATGGTAATCAATACCTTGAAACGCACCCGAAAGGCCACAGGCAGCCAGTGCAGCTCGCGCAGGAGGGGTGTTACGCGGGAGTATCGTGCACTCCCCATGATGGCCCGCACGGCTGCGTTCTGGACTAGCTGTAGTCTCCGGATGCGTCCCAAGGGGAGCCCCATGTAGAGGCCATTGCAGTAGTCCAGGCGAGACGTCACCAGCGCGTGAGTGACCGTGCATAGGGCACTCCGGTCCAGTAGGGGGCGCAATTGGCGCACCAGGCGAACCTGGTGGAACGCCCCCCTTGCCACGGCTGCCACATGGTCATCCATTGACAGCCGGGCATCAAGGAGGACGCCCAAATTGCACGCCCGTTCCACAGGGGACAGTTGTTCGCCCCCTATGGCCAGCGATGGTATCAGCTGGCTGAACCGAGGTGCCGGTAGCCACAGCCACTCAGTCTTGGAGGGGTTGAGTTTGAGTCTGTTGTCCCCCATCCAGACCCCGACGGCTTCCAAACACCGGGACATCACTTCGACAGCCTCGTTGGGGTGGTTTGGGGTTGAAATGTACAGCTGAGTATCATCAGCGTACAGATGGTACTCAACCCCAAAGCCACGGATGATCTCACCCAGCGGCTTCACATATGCATTGAACAGGAGAGGCGAGAGGACCGACCCCTGTGGCACCCCACAAGTGAGTGGCCTTAGGGTCGACCTCTGCCCCCCTGTCAACACACATTGCTTCCGGTCGGAGAGGTAGGAGCTGAACCACCGCAAGACGGTACCTCCGACTCCCATCCCCTCCAACCGGCGATTAAGATGATTGATTACTCATATCTATATACAACAGTCTACAGAACGAACAGTCAACATTAGATTGGCCCTAGCTAAGAGCTAATGGAATTGAAGAGGAGGTTGGACTTACACCCTTTATGAGTATGTAAGGACTCCTGGCTGATTCTTTTCTTGACTCCACCACGAATCCTTCTCAGTAGTTATTTGGTCTCACAATATAAAAAAGGTTGAGGCTCTAGAAAGAGGGCAGAGAAGAACAATAAAAATGATGAGGAGCATGGAGGGTAAAGTGCAGTATATGAAGAACAGTTGCTAGAATTGGATATCCGTAAAGGAGACGATTCCAACTGGATATGTCTCATTTAATGAAAAGAAGGACCAGGGGTGACATGATAGCAATGCTCCTATAACTAATGGGTTGCCACAAAAAAAAAGGGAGTCGAGCTATTCTCAAAAGCAGTGTGATCCCCAAACCTTTGGGCACCAGGGACCGGTTCGTGATCCTCTGCATAATATTTTTGTTGTTATCGCATGTAGAATGCAAAATTAATGCAACCGCATCAGAGGTAGTATTCAGCCGGTAGCCCTGACTATCAGTTGGCCCCGCCCACCTGCCCCTGCCCTATCCTGTCCTTTATTTTGTATGCCCGCTCTGGCCTTTGATCTTGATCTTGTATTCTGATTGGTTGTGAAACTCCCACGGGGCCATGCAGGGGCAACTCTTTAGGCTGTGCTTTGAGTCCACGTTTGGTTGAGCGTTGCTTCTTCCCAGGTGCCCTGTAGTGAGATGGGTAAAGGGCTAATACTATCATGCCTTTAATCCCATCACCCTGGAGCTGAAGGGGGGAGATCTTTGTTATGTAGAGTAGACTGGCTCAGGCCTTTTAATGGCCCATTGAGAAAGGTGGGGGCTATTAAGAGTGAGCCTACTTCCTGCCTAAAAACATGTTTCTCCATTTCTGATCCAGGGAAATATAATAATGTGCCTTTTCAATATTTCCCAGGATATTTCATTTTTCTAGGAGAGGGCTAGGTTTTACCTTCCTACAAAGATAAGCAGCTGAGCTTCTAAATGCTCCATTTTCAGCATTACATGCAAGTGCTTTAGGCAAGCATGCGCAACGCATGCGCTCCCTGAAGTGGTTGTTTAACTGGCAGCATCCCACCACTGGACCCCATCCTTTCTTCACTAATTATTTTTTTCCCATATTGACATAATCTTCATCTTAAATACAGGCAATCCCCTATTGGCAGTTGAGGCCAACATTTCTGTTGCTAAATCCAACATTTGTTAAGTGAGTTTTTGCCCCATTTTCCGGCCTTTCTTGCCACTGTTGTTAAGTGAATCACTGCATTTGTTAAGTGAGTGACATGGTTGTTAAGTGAATCTGGCTTCCCCCTTGACTTGGCTCATCAGAAAATCACAAAAGGGGATCACGTGACCCCAGGACACTGCACCTGTCCTAAATACCGTATTTTCCAGAGTATAAGACTCACCTTTTCCCCCCTAAAAGAGGGTGAAAATTTGGGTGCGTCTTATACACTGAATGTAGCCCCACCTACCCACCGTCCCCCACCCTTCGGCCTCTGCCTCCCAGCAGTTTATCTCCTTGCAGCAAACAGGGAAAATGGGGCTTGCGGAGGCTGCAATAGGCTATGACAATCCCTGCAGCCTGAAACAGCTGATGATCGGGAGGCCCATGCTGACAAATGAAAGTGAAACTTGCTGTTTGCTGCAGGAGGCAAATTACTGGGAGGCAGAGGCAGATTTTTTTTTCTTGTGCTAATCAGGCCGTTTGCTGCATGGAGGTAAGACAATAACTATAAATTCCTATAAAATGTTCAAATTCTTAGACTTATTTTTGAAAGACTGCTTTATTATTGTTCTAGACAGCTTAACAAAATGAAGAAGCTTTTTAAAATGAATGCTTGATCTGAAGAGGCTCATCTTTATTTAAATAACAAAGAATAAATATACTTCCAGAAAGCACATCAATTTTAACAGCTTCTGTAAAAGTATAGTCTGAGATGTAACACCACAAACAGTGTATATCGTCTGTACTGTTTGCTGTTTGTTGCAAGGAGGCAAATTGCTGGGAGGCAGAAGCAGATTTTCCCCCCCTTGTTTTCCTCCCCAAAATCTAGGTGCGTCTTATACTTTGGAGCATCTTATACGCCGAAAAATACGGTACATGCCAGTGGCCAAACGTCTGAATTCTGATCACATGGCCATAGGGATGCTGCATCAGCCATAAGTGTGAAAAACAGTCATCAGCCACTTTTTTTTAGTGCCATTGCAACTTCAAATGGTCACTAAACAAACCGTTATGAGTTGAGGACTGCCTGTAACCTGTGACTTTTCTGGAAATACTGCAAAATTGGATGTAAGCCCAGGCGAATTTTATTTCTCGCCTAAACGTAATAACACAAAAAAAGAGACATGCCTGGGATGAATTGTTACCGGCAAGAAAAGGAAATGAAAATAGGAATATGAGAATTCTGAAATAACAGTGTTCCATTGTCCTCTTTTTGAACCTGGTTTCTTATCAGGTTTATCACAACGGTATTTCCAACTAGACAGGGCTTGTTCAGTAAGAGTTGGTTAGCCTTTAATGGCAGCTTCTTAGATGTTAGACAAGCAAGCTTCTTATTTTGGACGTGAAGTTGATTTTTGCTTTGGTTTTAGGTTTTAGGTCCAGCATAAAGGAGAAGGTTGCCTTTGGGTTTGCTTTCTTTGAAATTCTCGAAAGCTCTCCCGTTCATGGGCTGGACGGTTTGTTTCAAACTTTCCAGACTAGGAACGGTGAGAGAAAATATGTCGGGTTTTAGGGTGACCTTCAAACGTCATTTGAACTTCATGTACGTTCTATGAACAGATGAAGAACTCTGGTTAAACAAACATGCCACAACTCAATATATGCGTCATGGCTTTGGGGCAACTGTCTCTATTTTGGTCAGAAAAGAGATGATGAGAGTAGACTAGACTAGACAAGAGCAGAATGCAGAACAGAATAGAATAGACTAATGGAATGAAGTATTAGGATAGGGTAGGAGTGGAGTGGAATGGAATGAAGAATTAGGGTAGAGTAGAGGTAGAGTGGAATGGAGTAGAGTAAGATTAGAGTAAGAGTACAGTAGAGTAGAGTAGAATGGAATAGAATAGAATAGAATAGAATAGAATGAAGAATTAGGGTAGGGTAGGAGTGCAGTGCAGTGGAATAGAATAGAATAATGGAATGAAGAATTAGGATAGGAACAGAACAGAATAGAACAGAATAGAATAAGAATAGAACAGAATAGAATAAGAATAGAATAGAATAGAATAGAATAATGGAATGAAGAAATAGGATAGGACAGGAGAGGACAGGATAGGGCAGAACAGAACAAAACAGAATCCCAAAGGTGCTTTTTCAAGAGGCAACTGGACTTTCTGGTTTTTCTTTGAAGACATTTCGCTTCTCACCCAAGAAGCTTCTTCAGCTCTGACTGGATGGTGGGGAATGGAAGCTTCTTCAGTCAGAGCTGAAGAAGCTTCTTGGATGAGAAGTGAAATGTCTTCAAAAGAAAAATATCACCAAGTCCTGTTGCCTCTTGAAAAAAAGCACAACTTTGAGACAACTTCGCAGGTTGCCAGATAATTTTGGACGTCCTTCCCCTGCACCTTGCACCCTCTGGGGTTGCCCTTTGAACTCTACTAAGAGCATGCTCAGCATGTACCGTTTGATATGCAGGATTGGTACATCGTAGTGTTGGAAAGAAACTGGTCTCAGCGCTGTTGTTGTATGTCAGACTGGAAAACAGTAATAAAGCATTTTTAAAGCATGAAAGCTGTAAGCAGCAATACCTGCTCCTGGCATGAATGTATTTAGTCTACTCTGTCTTCATTCTGACATCATCATCATCATTCATGATCAGTAGATCCGTGAAAAGGTAAAAGGACTTTAATGTGCTTCTTGATGCCACTTTCTGTGCCTAATTAAACTCTTTAATAATTAATCAAAGTGCTTGAGCTCTATCTTTATTTTTACTTTCAGCCTTTCTGTATGCGTATACTTTATTTGACCTTCCTTCCTTCCTTCTTCCACCCATTCATCCATTTCACCTCCCTCTCCTTCCTTCCTTCTTTTTCACCCTCTCCTTCCTTTCATCCATCTATTTTCCATCTCATCTTTCCTTTGCTTTCTCCTCTCTTGCCTTACCTTTCTTTCCTTCCTTCTTTTTCACCCTTTCTTTCTTTCCATCCATTTTCCATCTCACCTCTCCTTTCCTCCTCTCTCTTCTCTCCCCTCTTGCCTTCCCTTGTCTCTCCTTGTCTTCCTTCCTTCTTTCCTTTCTTTCCCTCACCTTCCTTCCCCATCCCTCCCTCCCTTCCTCCCTCCCTTCCCCTTATAAAATCTGACCAGGGCTGCCAGCAGCTCTAAGCCTTCTGCGGGTCAGGCATCACCAGTTGCTGCCCTGCCTTCTCCAGCTCGACTTCCATCCTCATCCTCCTCACCCAATTTCTTCAAGCGTCTCAGGCATAGTTCAAGCGGAGAACAAGGCAGGCAGGCCATGCCGAAGAGGTGAGGAGAGAGACAGAGAGAGGGGGGAGGGAGGGAGAGGGAGAGAGACAGAGAGAGACAGAGAGAGGGGAGAGGGAGGGAGGGAGAGGGAGGGGGAGAGGGAAAGAGGGGTGGAAAGGGAGAGGGGGAGGGGGAGAAAGGAAGGGAAGAGGAAGAGATGGAGAGAGGGGGAGGGAGGGAGAGAGGGGGAGGGGGAGGGGAGAGAGAGAGAAAGTGTGTGAGTGTGTTTGGCAGTGCATCACTTCATAACGATTTTTACCGATGACGTTTGGTACCTTGCAAAGAGAAGTCATGAATTAAACCGAAATAAGTCAACAGTTTCCAGGATCTTGGAAAAATAGCCCTTATCTTGCTACTGTGGTGTAGCTCTTAGTTATGAGTTAACTAATTAATTACATGTAAATCTAGGAAGAAATAAAATAAAATTTGGTGTAACTTAGTCAAAGTCTCGGGTTGAAATAAGCATAAGCTCAGCCAGTCACAAAGTTATTCTCATTGATTGCACCTACATGAAACCACAATCCAAACGGACTCTTATTGATTCACGTAATATGTGTCACATCATGGGACGTGGTGGCTCAGCAGCTAAGACGCTGAGCTTGTCAATCTGAAAGTCAGCAGTTTGGCAGTTCGAATCCCTAGCGCCGCGTAATGGAGTGAGCTCCTGTTCCTTGTCCCAGCTTCTGCCAACCTAGCAGTTCGAAAGCACATAAAAATGCAAGTAGAAAAATAGGAACCACCTTTGGTGGGAAGGGAACAGCGTTCCATGTGACTTTGGCCTTTAGTCATGCCGGCCACATGACCACGGAGACATCTTCAGACAGCGCTGGCTCTTTGGCTTTGAAACGGAGATTAGCACCACCCCTAGAGTCGGGAATGACTAGCACATACAGTATGTACGAGGGCTACCTTTACCTTTATCTTCAGTGTTTATAACACACTGTCCAAATGAAATGGCAGATATGGGGTTTCATGGCCTTTCCTGAAAATGGAATGAGCCTCCAACCAGTTATCTAAAATAAATTATACAGCTGGAAATCTTAGCCTTTGCTTTGTTTTCATTCCTATTGCATTTCCCCCCCTAATTTGTTGCTTATTCCTTTCTCGTTTGTGTTGTTCTCTCTTTTCATGTCTGTGTTTTCCCCACACACCCTAAACTTCTCCCGTTCTGAGCCGCCCTTTTCAACAACGCTCAGCACCTCCTACCGTTCCTCTCTCCAGGAAAAACTTCGCTCCTCTTCTTCCGTACCAAATTTCTTAAAATTCCTGGCTCCTGTAGATGAGAATGTCACCTCTGACTTTAGGAAGTCCACCAGGTAGGTGGTGGACAGTGGTGGGATTCAGCCCGTTTAACAACTGGTTCGCCGAAAAAATGCGAGTGTGTGCACATGCGTGGCTTCCGCTATGTGGCGAGGGTCGACCGCGCAGCCTTTCAGGGCCTGCTCCGTTCCATCTCTGCTCTCCGGGGCAGCGACTGCTTCCCTCGGCTGCGTCTCTTGTTGGGAGAGAGAGCGTCTCTTGTGCAATTTAGCAGCTCTGACCCGCCACTTCCCTCTACGTCCCATTCGGAAAGCGCGCAGCACAGAGAAGCAGCAGCCACGTTGAACACTGGTTCTCTGTGCTGCATGCTTTCTGGATGGGACTTCGAGGAAAGCGGCGGCTCAGAGCTGCTAAATTGCACACGAGACGCGCTCTCTCCCAGCAAGGGCAGCCATGGATAGAAGCAGCTGCTGACCTGGAGCCACACGGAGTGTCTCCGTGAGCAACCAAGCCTCAGCATGCAACGGCTGCAAGATTTCTGCTGCAGCGCTTTCGGTAAGAATAATTGTCCGGTAGTTCGAGGCCAGAGAGGGTAGTGGCATGCGGGCGGAAGCCCAGGGAAAGGCTGAAGCCAGGGAATGACGCGTCTCCCAACCTGGTTGAGGCGAGTGGTGACTTGGCAGAGGCTCCAGGGCAAGACCAGAGCCAGGGAACGGCGTGTGCCTGGGTCCCAACTCGAGGCGAAGGGCAAGCGGGCAGCATGCTTACCTTGGGTGAGCAGAGCAGGTGAGGTACGGAGATTAGCTGGATCGCGTGATGAAGGGGAGATAATATATAGGGCGGGGCAGGGCGGGGCTAGCCGATTTTACCTGTTCTCCGAACTGCACAAAATCATATGAACCGGTTTGCCCGAACCGGCCCGAACCGACTGAATCCCATCCCTGGTGGTGGACCTGCTCTTTCAATGGATCTGTGGTTCAGAAAGGGACTTCAGACCTGAGGGGGCAGTTTAGCAGTTGAAGTTATTGTGGTTCAAGTGAGAAAGAAAAAAAAAGTTTTCAGATTTGAGATCAGCTCCATATTGTGTCCTTGGCCCCCAGCACAAAACTGGTCTGCTGTTGTTTCCGTCTAAGATTCCGTCAACAGCTGTGGGATTGTGTGAAGAAAACCATATTGGACCATCTATGGCAGGGGTGTCCAAACTTGAGAACTTTAAGACTTGTGGACTTTAACTCCCAGAATTCCCCAGCCAGCATGGCTGGCTGGGGAATTCTGGGAGTTGAAGTCCACAAGTCTTAAAGTTCCCAAGTTTGGACACCCCTGATCTATGGAGATTCTCAGTCCTCCAGGTCATGGTTGCCCCGAGTCCCTTTGTGGAGAGGGAGCGGCTAACAAGTTAAATAAATAGATAGATAGATAGATAGATAGATGATAGATAGATAGATAGATAGATAGATAGATAGATAGATAGATAGATGATAGATAGATAAATAGATAGATAGATAAATAAATAAATAAATAAATAAATAAATGGTCGTCCCAAAGATCCTTTTTTATGTTAGAGGGTCGTTGAGGCCACTTGGAGGTTTACCAGTGTCCTCAGGGTCACGGGAGTGGGGCAAATGGGGTGTGGAGCCATCTTACAGTCCTCAGCAGTTCCAAGAAGGCTCCACACCCATTTGCACCACTCCGGTGACCCTGAGGACAGTGATAAACCTCCAAGTGGCCTCAACGGACCTCTAAAAGGATGCAAATGACTAGAAAGGAAAACTAGAAAGCCCAGTTGCTTCTTGAAAAAAAGGATCTTTGGGACATACATTTGACCATGTTTAGCATTTTCAAAATGTGAAACAAATGTCAAACACACATCTCTATGTCACGTTACTATAAGCAGCAAGAGAGTTGGTAAAATGTTATGGACTAGGTTTGAAAATAGGAGAATGAACAATATATTCTTCCCCGCAGCACGGGAAGTTGGGTGGGTTAAAATGCTTCTTTTATCCAAATAAGAGATTATATTTAATTGCTTCCGGATTTTGTGTTTGCCATGAGGAAAAAAATATATATGAGACTTTGATTCTCTTTTTGTAAATTAGACAGGCTTATTGTTATAGAAATGGCTTGTACATATTGCTGTGTAAAAGCAAAAGAGTTGTAGTTATTACGTTGCTACCTTTGACCGTGTCAAACAGAGTCAGAAGTTGGTGCCTTTTCCCTTTTTTTCCACTCCCATTACACTATACCCCTTCTTTTTCCCTTCTGACTTTTCCAGGTGTTTTTCTTCGTATTGTATACTTTGATCAACTAATTAAAAAGTTTTAACTGCGAGCAGCAAGAGAAGGTTATTTCTGAATGTTTTTGAGGATTCAAAACACCCTCCATGGAGTTATTTCTGTCAAGAAGCTCATTGTTTAAAGAACTAAGCTTTGTAATTTTCTCTTTTCTACTTAGATTGAGACTCTTTTAGACAATCTGTATCTTTGTTTCATCCCCCCCCCCAAAAAAAAAACATGTCTTGCAATGGTAGCTAAAAGAAATAAATCCTGTGACTTCTGATTTTAGAGATAACAAATCCAAGTCGACAGAAGCAGATGTGGTCCCCGAGACCCCTGTGAAGGCTCGACGACATTCCTGGAGGCAGCAGATATTTTTAAGAGTGGCGACACCCCAAAAAGGATGTGACTCTTCCAGTTGGCATGAAGGTAAAATCCATCTGTAGTTAAAGGGAAGGTTTCATGAATGTGTTCTGACCGAGGCTTCCCCTGAAGCAAACCCCTAGTCCCGACAAAACCCCCTTTTATTAATTTACTGTGAATTCTGCTCATTCACATCCAGCAAAGTCTTTCCAGGGAGGATTTACCGTCACAGACCTTCTCTGGCTTGGAGAGCTGCCAGGCCGATCTCTGTAGAACTTGGCAAGGAGTCTCGGAGAGTCAAGAACCAATGAAGTGAACTAATTGTCTCCTGCAAACTCCACTCCCCTTTCGCTCCTCTTTTATTTCCTCTGGGAGGGGCCATTCATCATCCACCTGTGGCCTTCTCCCAGGTCGACCCCTGTTCTTTAGCTGTTCCCTTCGTCTGGCAGCTCTGCGCATGCGCACACTGGGAACAGGCTCCAGCTGTTCTTCTGCCTCACTGATGTCTGACTCTGAAGGCAGCTGATAACTGTCAGACGGCCCTGGCCCCCTCTCTGCCTCCGACACAGAGCCCTCCTCAGAGCCTTCCCCAGACTACAGGACTGGTTGCATTCCCAACATTTGCCAGACATATTTTTAAAAATGTTAGCTAACCTAGCAGGTAGTCAGTGCCATCTGTAAAACATTTTATACAAATGTTCTTTATAAGAGGTTGCCATTGTTAATTTATGGTTTCCCTGCCATAGGTTTGGCCATTTCTCTAGTTCTGCATTACAGCCATCAAAAGTGATTTTTCAAGAGGCAGCTGGTTTTTCTTTGAAGACGTTTCCCTTCTCGTCTGCAAAGCTTCTTCCGTTCTTCACGTCGGAACTGAAGAAGCTTCTTGGATGAGAAACGAAGCATCTTCAAGAAAAAATGAAGTCCAGTTGCCTCTTGGGGAAAAAAAATCACCTATGGGACAATCATGACCTGGATGCCTGAGGATCTCCATGGGTGTGGATATATTTGCTACATTATTAGTAGCTGAAGGGTCTTGTAAGATGTTCCGTTTCCTGCTGGCCGGTCCTGATAATTATTTTTCCAAGGGTAGGATTCATCTAGGACAGTGATGGCGAAAGCATGTGCGCGCATACCATCCCATGCTCTTGCATGCCTGCACTATTATGCATGCTTGCGTGCCCACCCACCCCCATAATTTAATGCCCCCCACTCCGTGCCCCCTGCACATGCGTGTGTGAAACCCTCCCCTACTGCCCCGCACAGGCACGCATGGTTTTCTTGGGGCATGGGAAAGGCGAAAATGGCCTCTCCTCCCCCCCCCCCCCCGAGGCCCTCTGGAGGCCGGAAATGGCCTGTTTTCCAACTTGCGGTGGGCCCAGTAGATCTATTTTTCGCCCTCCCCAGGCGTCAGGGGCTTTCTAGGAGCCTGGAAAGGGTGAAAAATGGCCTAACCCGTAAACCAAAAGTTCGGGAACGGACTTCTGGGCTGCCTGTTTGGGCGTTTTTCTCCCTCCGGAGACTTTAGGAAGTTTCCTTGAAGCCTCCAGAGGGTGAAAAACGCCCAAAAAATCAAGGCCCAAAATAAGCTGGAGCTGACAGGGCAACGCCTCAGAAATGGCTCCAATGGAGCTCGCTCAGAAGCTTAAATACACCAAGTAAATGAGATGAAGAGTGCAGAGTAGAGAAAAGAGGTAAGGGAAGAAGAGGGGGAGAGGAGAGAGGGCAAAGGGGTGGGGGGAGAGGAGGAGAGAAAGGAGGAGTGGAAAGGGGAGAGAGGAGAAGGAGAGAGGAAGGGGAGATAGAGAAGGGAAGGATGACAGAAGGAGGAAAGGAGGTAGGGAGAGAGGGGGGAAAGGGAGAAGAAAGTGATGGATAAGGTACAAATATGGTGTATGGAGAGCAGACGAGCCAATAACTGTTTTTGGGAGTTGATGGTAAGATGAATTGACGTATAAATCCAAATAAACAGAAACAGAAACAGACGTAAACATTTAATAATACAGTACGATGTTGGCTATGTAATAGTATACATGTGATTATATGCTATGAAAATGAAATTAATTATATATGTATGTATGTATTTGTGTTACAACCCCTGGTATGCCCAAATATGGGAGGGAGCTCACTACTCCCCCTTTCTGTCCTTCGGCTCATTACAGAAAACCATCCAGGCAGAAAACCATATTTTTATTTTTAATGTTGCCTTTGCTATGTTTGTGTTGTATTTGTGCTGATAAATAAATAAAGGGAGACTAGTATAGATCTATTTCAAGCTATTTAGTGAGCTCCCACCCATATTTGGGCATACCAGGGGTTGTAACACAAATACATACCTATTTCCCTGGCTCAGCTGATAAGGAGGAGAGCCTGTGGCTTAGTGGCTAAGACATCTACCTAATATATAATACAGCCCAGGTTCAAATCCCAGTAAGGGTATGGCTAGCTGATGAGAGCTAAATAGCTTGAAATAGATCTATACTAGTCTCCCTTTATTTATTCATCAGCACAAATACAACACAAACATAGCAAAGGCAACATTAAAAATAAAAATATGGTTTTCTGCCTGGATGGTCTTCTGTAATGAGCCGAAGGACAGAAAGGGGGAGTAGTGAGCTCCCTCCCATATTCGGACATACCAGAGGTTGTAACACAAATACATACATATATACATACATACATACATACATATTATTCAGACAAATCTTCATATTTTTTTAAAAAAATAATTTCTTCCCCTCTTTTTGTCTAATAAGAATATTCTGAACTGGCAGAATTGGTCCCTAGATCACCGTTACAGCCAGTTTGTGAAGACGGTGCTTTCGGAGCAGCCAAAGAAGACAGAAAAATGACATCCAAAGAGTTGAGGGACCTTTGGAAAAAAGCTATCCTCCAGCAGATCCTCCTCCTTAGGATGGAAAAGGAAAACCAGAAACTGCAAGGTAAATACCAAATCTCTCCGGAAAAATTCTATATTTTTGATATTTGTACCAAAGGCACAAAAGAGGTCCCTGAAAGATAGTGTGTTATGCATTGCTTGCTGTGTTTCATAATCCTTAGTACTTTACTCCTACGGAGTTTACTTTATCTTGATAGACACTTTGTTTATTTGATAAATGACAGCTTTTAAGTCTTGTTCCTGGAAGGGCTGATAAGGAAACTCAGACTTTATCTCCTTTGAACCTACACCATTTCTGACAAATGGCAGCCCAGTCTCTTCTTGAAAGCTTCCAGTGATGAAGCTGCCACAACTTCCAAAGGCAACTTCTGTTCCTTTGGTTGATTGTTGTCACTGTTCATCAGTGTGTTTAATAATTATTATAAAATGGTTGTACATCATGCCTGCTTTACTGAATTGTTGTATGCCACGCAGAGTTGCTATATAAATTATATAGTGGCTATATAAATTAGATGAGAGAGAGGGAGGGAGGGGGAGCGAGAGAGAGAGAGAGATATGATAGGTAGATAGATATGATAGAGAGGCAGACAGACAGAAAAGTAGACAGTTGATAGTTGGTTTCCATGTCATGGGTGGCTATATGACTTTGATAGGTAGGTAGGTAGGTAGGTAGGTAGGTAGGTAGGTAGGTAGGTAGAGAGAGAGAGAGAGAGAGAGAGAGAGAGAGAGAGAGAGAGAGAGAGAGAGAGAGAGATGATGGATAACTAGATAGAAAGACAGAGAAGTAGACAGATGATAGTTGGTTTCCATGTCATGGGTGGCTATATGAATTTGATAGGTAGGTAGGTAGGTAGGTAGGTAGGTAGGTAGGTAGGTAGGTAGGTAGATGATAGATAGATAGATAGATAGATAGATAGATAGATAGATAGATAGATAGATAGATAGATGATGGATAACTAGATAGAAAGACAGAGAAGTAGACAGATGATAGTTGGTTTCCATGTCATGGGTGGCTATATGAATTTGATAGATAAATGGATGGATGGATGGATGGATGGATGGATGGATGGATGGATGGATGGATGGATGGATAACTAGACAGACAGACAGAGAAGTAGACAGATGATAGTTGGTTTCCGTGTAATGGTTGGCTATATAAATTTGATAGATGGATGGATGGATGGATGGATGGATGGATGGAGAGATAACTAGATAGACAGACAGAGAAGTAGACAGATGATAGTTGGTTTCTATGTCATGAGTGGCTATATGAATTTGATGGATGGATGGATGGATGGATGGATGGATGGATGGATAACTAGAGATATAGATGGATAGATAGACAGACAGACAGACATTTGCAGGAAATGCGTTGGTGGCCTTTCACCGGTGCGTCTGCCTTTAACCTGTCTGCCTTTTTCTCTCTCCTAGCTTCTGAACATGATCTGTTAAATAAGCGCCTGAAGCTTGATTACGAAGAAATCACCCCGTGTCTCAAAGAAGTGATGTCCGTCTGGGATAAAATGCTGAACCTGCCAGGAAGGTCAAAGATCAAGTTTGACATGGAAAAAATACACTCTGCTGTTGAGAAAGGTGAGGATATCTAATTCCTGAGGCATGCAAATATGTTGGCACTTTGGAAAGTGTATTGTTATCTTTTTAAACAGATGCAGTAACTGTTTATAAGAATACTAGCTGCTAACCCGGTGTTGCCCGGGTATTATTTATCCCAATCCCCCTTACCAGAGGGATCCCCCTTGTGAAGAACGGTGAAGCCGTTACCATGGAAACTCCACTGTGCTGTACAGTAGAAGCAGTTTTAAGGCACAACAAGCTGTATCTTAACAGAACTTGAATCCAAAATGCACACTATCACTGTCAAAGGTACTGTGATTTGACACTATAGATGTAATTCACTCTTATTCATTTCACCAGCCCAGGCGTTCCAGAGTTATGCTGGAACACACACACAAACATACACAAACACACACAGAGCCATTTATAGAGATAAAGATGGATAGAAGGATAGAAGGAAGGATAGATGATAGATAGATGATAGATGATAGATGATAGATAGATAGATAGATAGATAGATAGATAGATAGATAGATAGATAGATAGATGATAGATGATAGATAGATAGATAGATGATAGATAGATAGATAGATGATAGATAGATAGATGATAGATAGATAGATAGATAGATAGATAGATAGATAGATAGATAGATAGATAGATAGATAGATAGATGATAGATAGATAGATGATAGATAGATAGATGATAGATAGATAGATAGATAGATAGATAGATAGATGATAGATAGATAGATAGATAGATAGATAGATAGATAGATAGATAGATAGATAGATAGAGGTATAGGTGTAGATGTAGGTATAGGTGTAGATGTAGGTATAGGTGTAGATAGAATTATAGTGAATAGTTGTATCATGTTTTGAACTTCGAATTATAATATTACTGGAGTAAAGGAGAGTGGTATGATGTTATGGCCAGAACTATTTAAAAAGGCATTTTAGATGGGGGGGGGGGATATTTCCTATGAATTCAAAACCTTGCTCTGACTCTCAATTTACAGATCTTTTTCTAATTTGTTTGTCGGAGTTGGTAGTTCTTTGATTGGAGTAGAGTTTACTTCTTGATTATTGATCTATTAATCTTGATGTTAATCTCTGCTTATCTGGTACATAGAAGTAAATAACACCTACATTCCATTCAAAAGAGACAATTAAAAAACCCCAAAATAAAACAGAAAGATCAAAATACTTCCTCAATGCTAATCCATGCCCAGTTAAACAGAGATTGACACCAAGATTAATGCTAGACCCACCATCAAGAAGTAAACAATACTGCAACCAAGGAACTACCAACTTAGACAAGAAATAAACAACAGCCTAATCAAGGAACCACCAAGAAGACTCCCACCAATGCTGACAGAGCAAGCCACATGTACATAAACAGAGAACAAACCACACTCCCTTCTAGCACTGATGATAGTTGTACATCTCAACCCCAAGCCACCCCAACGAGGCTGTCGAAGTGATGTCCCGGTGTTTGGAAGCCGTCGGGGTCTGGATGGGGGACAACAGACTCAGGCTCAACCCCTCCAAGACTGAGTGGCTGTGGCTACCGGCACCTCGGTTCAGCCAGCTGATTCCATCGCTGGCCATAGGGGCGAACAATTGCCCCCTGTGGAACGGGCGCGCAATTTGGGCGTCCTCCTTGATGCCCGGCTGTCAATGGATGATCATGTGACAGCCGTGGCAAGGGGGGTGTTCCACCAGGTTCGCCTGGTGCGCCAATTGCGCCCCCTTCTGGACCGGGATGCCCTACGCACGGTCACTCATGCACTGGTGACGTCTCGCCTGGACTACTGTAACGCTCTCTACATGGGGCTTCCCTTGGGACGCGCCCGAAGACTGCAGCTAGTCCAGAACGCAGCTGCGCGGGTAGTCATGGGGAGTACTAGGTACTCCCACGTAACACCTCTCCTGCGCGAGCTGCACTGGCTGCCTGTGGTCTTTCGGGTGCGTTTCAAGGTTCTGATCACCATCTTTAAAGCGCTCCATGGCATAGGACCTAGTTACCTGCGGGATCGCATCCTCACACATACATCCCTGCGGCCAATCCGCTCTCACAGGGAGGGCCTTCTCCTGGTGCCGTCCACGAGGCAATGCCAATGGGCGACACCGAGGAGTAGGGCCTTCTCTGTGATGGGCCCAACCCTCTGGAATGACCTCCCCCCCGACATTAGAACCACTACTGACCTCCGCTCCTTCCGACAGAAACTGAAGACACACCTGTTCCGACTGGCTGGTTTGGCATAATTTATAACGTCTACCTCCTGGCATACACATTCTTACTGGTTTTTAGAGGGATAGTATTTTAAATTTAACCTGATATTTTAAACTTTTGTATTGATTTATTTATTTAGCTGTACAGTTTGGCATATTTTATCCTCCTCTCATACATGTATTTATGTAGTTATTACTATGTTTTAACTTGTTGTATTTTGATACGGACTGTACACCGCCCCGAGTCCCTTTCGGGAGAGGGGGCGGTATATAAACGCTAATAAATAAATAAATAATAAATAAATAAATAATATTATCTAGTTGGGTCATGAAATGTCTGCAGGAAAACAACCAAGCTCAGAGACGACCAAAGATCCCACCCTCTTCTTCTTCCTCCTCCTCCTCCTCCTCCTCCTCCTCCTCTTCCTCCTCCTCCTCTTCCTCCTCCTCCTCTTCCTCCTCCTCCTCCTCCTCATCATCATCATCATCATCTCTGCAACCCCCCTCCCTTCTAGCACTGATGATGTCTCTTAGTTGGGTGATGAAATGTCTCAAAGAAAAAAAAATCAAGTTCAGAGGCCACCAGGGATCTCATAGTCGTCCTCCTTCTCCTCCTCCTCCTCCTCTCTGCAGACTCCTCTGCCTTCTAGCAATGATGATGTTACCTAGTTGGGTAATGAAACATCTGCGAGAAAGCCACCAAGCTCAGAGAACACCAAGGACCACACAATCCTCCTCCTTCTCGTTCATCACTACCACCTCCTTCCTCTCTTCCAACCTCTCTCTCTTCTAGAACTGATAGTTACCTAGTTGAATAATGAAACATCTGCAAGAAAGCCATCAAGCTCAGAGGACATCAAGGACCTCACAGCCTCCTCCTCCTCCTCCTCCTCTCCAAATCCCTCTCCCTTCTAGCACTGATGATGTCCCTTTATTGGGTAATGAAATGTCTGCAAGAAAACAACCAAGCTCAGAGACTGTTCTGACCTAGGCTTCCCAAGAGCATGGAGCAAACTCCTTGTCCTGACAAAAAAACCTTTTATTAATTGACTGTGAATTCTGCTCATTCACATCCAGCAAAGTCTTTCAAAGGAGGATTTACAGTCACAGACCTTATCTGGCTTGGAGAGCTGCCAGGCCGATATATGCAGTACTTGGCAAGGAGTCTCAGAGAGTCACAAACCAATTAAGCAAACTAATTGTCTCCTGCAAACTCCCTTTCACTCATCTTTTATTTCCCCTGGGAGGGGCCATTAACTGTCTACCTGTGGCCTTACTCCCAAGTCGACCCCTGTTCTTTAGCTGTCCCCTTCGTCTGGCAACTCTGTGCATGCGCACACTGGGAACAGGCTCCAGCTGTTCATCTGCCTCACTGATGTCCGACTCTGAAGGCAGCTGATAACTGGCATAAGGCCCTGGCCCCCTCTCTGCCTCCGACACAGAGCCCTCCTCAGAGCCTTCCCCAGACTCCAGGACTGGCCCATCTTCCTCCCCAACCTCCACACTGTCCAAATCTGCTGCCAGCTCCACTGGCCACTGGGGGGCCACAACAGAAACCACAAAGGACCCCACAAGAGCAGTATTCCCCTCAGCTCCTTGCCGATGACATTTGCTGTCTGAAAGATATTCCAGGATAAATGAGCTTATACCAGCAGCATTTCAAGGCCATTCTGGAAGGCCATCCCCATTGAAAGCCATGATTTCTTTTTAAACCAGGGAGCTTGTACAGACTGTATGTTGGTGTCTCATTCACCCGATATTCTTTCTTTTTTCCCCCTCTTATCTTACAACCTTTTGAAAAGGAGTTCCTCGGCAGCAGAGGGGAGAGATATGGAAGTTTTTAGCAGAACTGCACCAACTCAAGCACCCACTTCCAAATAAGCAACAGCCAAACGAAACACCTTACAAAGAACTGTTAAAACAGCTGACTTCCCAGCAGCACGCAATTCTCATCGATTTAGGTAAGTCTGTCCCAGAAGCAAATCTGGTATTAAACTTGGAATGTTTTGCGTTTTGCATTTTAAAAAGGTTCATGTTTCACTTAGGGCAGGGGTGTCCAAACTTGGGAACTTTAAGACTTGTGGACTTCAACTCCCAGAATTCCCCAGCCTGGGAATTCTGGGAGTTGAAGTCCACAAGTCTTAAAGTTCTCAAGTTTGGACACGCCTGACTTAGGGCTAGATTATGGTATGTATGGAAGACGTTTCTTAGGGAGTGATGCGATGGCCTAGAGGTGAAGCTCTCGCCTCACAATTATGGAGGCCGTGAGTTCAATCCTAGGCAGAGGCAGATATTTCCTTCTCTGGCCACACTGAGAATATATCTGCCGAACAAAACTCCGCATTGGCAACAGGGAAGGGCATCCGGCCAGTAAACACTCAGCTCCATTCAGTTGGCCAGACTCCACCCCGCAAGGGGATTATGGGTCATTCAATGATGACGGGGGTGGGATTCTACCGGTTCAGATTGGTTCGGGCGAACCGGTAGCTCCAACGATTAGCTGGGAGTGAACTGGTTCGCTCCGACGATTAGATGCACCTGTCCGCCTGCCCCTGCGCTATACTGACCTATATCTTCTCAGCTGATTCGCGTAGCAGAGCAGATTGCCGTGCCTCAGCTGTTGTGTTACTCTCCAGCAGTAACACGGAAGGTACCATATTTTTCAGAGTATAAGAAGCAGCGGAGTATAAGACGCACCAAGATTTTGAAGACATAAATTTTAAAAAAAACTTTTTTGCATTCTGCAGGCCTCCCAAACCCTTTCTCTAGCCCATCATAAAATCTTCCCCATGCCTTGAAGTACTCCGATTCCTCTTTATCCTTTATTTGCATTGTCAACCTATTCATCTCTGCACAATCTAATATCTTTTTTATTATCTCTTCGTCTGTTGGTAGCTTATTTAATTTCCAATTTTGGGCAAATGCAATTCTCGCTGCTCTAGTTACATGTATAATCAAATAAGTATCCTCTTTCTTGAATTTCTCTGGGATAATGGCTAGTAAAATATCTGTTATATATATATATATATTTTAAGGGTCAGAGTATTTTGTTTTCAACAGCCAGTCACAAGGAAGAGGTGTGTGCTAAAACGATTGGCCAAAATAATTCCATGAAAAAATTCCTTATAGGTATTGGAAGCCAAGTTTGTCCCTATTGAGAAAGAAAAGCATAATGTTTTGTTATTGGAATAGAGGCAGCTTGCCAAATTTAGGGTATTTTACTACAGGTAGTCCACAACTTCCAACAGTTCGTTTATGGACCATTTGTAATTATACCATCACTGAAAAAAGTGACTTCTGACCGTTTCCCACACTTACGACCGTTGCTGCATCCTCACGGTCACATGCCCAAGTTTTAGACGCTTGGCAACTGACTCACATTTACTACGGGTTGCAGCATCCCGGGGTCACATGATTCTCATTTGCGTCCTTCTGACAAGCAAACTCAATGCGGAAGCCAGATTCACTTAGCAATTGGGTTACTAACTTAACAGTTGCAGCGATTCACTTAACAATGGTGGTGAGAAAAGTCGTAAAATGAGGGGGTAAAACTCCCTTGCTGAATCCCTCACTTTGCAGCCTAAACTATGGGTTCCATTACGGTCATAAGTTGAGGACTCCCTGCCTTTTGCTTCCTTCTGTAACACTAGAAACGACTTCCTGGGCTGGAAGATTTTCCAGCTGGAAAATTACCGAACCATTCCTGATTTGCTTAATGACTGAACGGTTCCCTGCAAGGATTGTTGTGGCCCACCAGTGGCCAGCAGAGCTGGCAGCAGATCTGGACAGTGGGGAGGTTGGGGAGGAACATGGGCCAGTCCTGGAGTCTGGGGAAGGCTCTGATGAGGGCTCTGTGTCGGAGGCAGAGAGGGGCCAGGGCCGTATGCCAGTTATCAGCTGCCTTTGGAATCGGACATCAGTGAGGCAAAGGAACAGCTGGAGCCTGTTCCCAGTGTGTGCATGCACAGAGTGGCCAGTTGAAGGGAAGAGCTAAAGAACAGGGGTCGACCTGGGAGTAAGGCCACAGGTGGACAATGAATGGCCCCTCCCAGAGGAAATAAAAGAGGAGTGAAAGGGGAGTGGAGTTTGCAGACTATTAGTTCGCTTAATTGGTTCGTGACAATCCGAGACTCCTTGCCAAGTTTTGCAGATATCGTCCTGGCAGCTCTCCAAGCCAGATAAGGTCTGTGACTGTAAATCCTCCTCTGAAAAACTTTGTCAACTGTGAATGAGCAGAATTCACAGGAAATTAACAAAAGGGGTTTTCGTCGGGACAAGGTGTTTGCTTCAGGCTCTTGGGAAGCCTCAGTCAGAACAGGGATTCACTTAACAACTGTAGCAAGGAAGGTGGTTAACAGGGGCTAGATTCACTTAATGACTGTCTTGCTCAGCAACATAAACATTGGGTTCAATTGTGGGCTTGTTTGTTTTTAAATATTTGGAAAGTGTTTTGCACGGCGGTACAGCTGATTTGTGTCTCTCTTCTCTCTCTCTCTCGTAGGTCGCACTTTCCCGACCCATCCCTACTTCTCATCCCAGCTTGGAGCTGGCCAGCTCTCCCTTTATAATATCCTGAAGGCCTACTCCCTCCTGGATTCGGAAGTAGGATATTGTCAAGGCCTGAGTTTTGTGGCCGGAGTGCTGTTACTACACATGAGCGAAGAGGAAGCCTTCAAGATGCTGAAGTTCCTGATGTTTGATATGGGCCTTCGGAAGCAATATCGGCCGGACATGACGATTCTCCAGGTAAAGGACCTGCATTATGTTTATTTAGTATTGCACCCACTTACGTGAACCTTAGACGGGTAAGTCCTCGACGTACAACCGCAATGAAGCCCCGAAACATCTGAGAAGCGAAGTCAATGGGCAAGCCAGATTCGCAATCAAAAACCGTGTGATTACGGTAACTTATCAAATGCACCGTTTTCTGACCCAGCTCCCCGAACAAGACAAACCCTCTGATATCAACTCAAAAGATTCCTTTATCGCGAATGTCAGCAGCCCCGGTAAAAAGTTTCTCTCGCAGGCTAACAGGTCCATCTGTCCAGAACATGAATAGTTGTCTGTCACACCTATTCATCTCCGCCCCCTGCCTTTTATCCCCAGAGCTAGAGTGGAGCCTCGCTACCAGTGGTGGCTCTTCCTTCCCAAGGACCGGCCCATAGATTTCCACTGCTCTCCTCTCCTCTGCCTTCTGTGCATCCGCGGATCAGGCACTGGATCAAGCTGTTCCTGCTCTTTCTCATCAGCCATCCCCTGACCTTGGGGCTGTTGACTCTCTATCTGAGGGCTGACGGACAGCCCAGGCTCCGCCTCTGTCTCTCTGTCTCTCTCTGCCAGCTTTATTCCCTCTTCCCCCTTGGAGCTCCCAGGTTGCCCTGACACTGACCGTGCCTCCTCCTCCTCCTCCTCCTGATTTGGCTTCTGGAGGGGCTGGCGGCTGACAGGCCACATGAAAAGTTGTACAAGGGGGCAAACTGACTTAACCAATGTTTCATTTAGCAATATAAAAGTTGGGGTCGTAACTCGAGGATTACCTGCATAAGTAGTTAGGCCTCGACTTACAACAGTTCATTTATTGACTGTTCAATGTTATAAAACGGCACTGGAAAAAGTGACTTACTGGGGACTGACTCATATTTATGACCATTGCCCTGTCCTGGGGTTAAGTATTCCAATTTTGCCACTTTCTGACAAGCAAAGTCAAGGAGGAAACCAGATTCGATTAACAAAGGTGTTATTCATGTAACAACTGCATTGATTCACATAGTAAGCATGGCAAGCACGGTGGCAAAACTCGCGTAACAAACGTCTCGCTTAGCCACATACATTTTGGGCTCAATTTTGCTGGCAAATCGAAGACTACCTGTATACACAACCCAGAGGAGGGTTTCTACCGGTTCGGCCCAGTTCGGCCAAACCCGAAATGATTTACCGTCATGGGTTGCCGGAGCCAGCAGAGACCCAGGCCTGCTACACCTCAGAACCGGTTCCCCGGTCAGCGTGGCATGCTTCTTCCCCAATTTTTAATGTTCTGCACAAGCACAGAACTATTTATGGGCAGCTGCGCATGGAACAAAATTGTGCGCACATCGAACCAGCAGTAATGCCGCAGCAACCCACCCCCGACACAACCCACACAATTATATATAAAAGCAATGGCCTTGTAAGTGGATGTCCGATTCAGCTGTCCCCGCAATCGTCTCTGGCGTGGCATCATGCAGATCTTCTGGGGAAGCAGAGAATGCACATTTCCATGGGCAACATTGTGCTTTGTGTTTAATAGTTTGCATATCAGCGACCACAATCGCAACAAGGGGAACTAGCTCACTTGGAAAGCGGTTATCTACATCCAGGTAGTCCTCGACTTACGACCACATATTGAGGCCCCACATTTCGGTTGTTAAGTGGGTTTTGCCCCGGTTTACAAACTTTCTTCTCGCCGTCGTTAAGGGAGTCACTGCAGTTGATAAGTTAGCCCACCCAGTTGTGAAGCGAAGGTGGCTTTCCCCGTGGACTTTGCTCGCCACATGGACGCAAAAGAGGATCACGTGACAACCGGGACACTGCAACCATCATAAATATGAGTCAGTTGCTCGTTAGAAGGTCGCAAAAGGAGAATCACATCACCCCTGGGACACCACAATGGTCATAAATATGCGTCAGTTGCCAAGCGTTCCAAATCTTGGTCGCGAAGATACCGCAAGAGGTCGTAAGTCACATTTTTCAGTGATGTCATTTCAAATGGCCAGTAAATGAACTGTCTTAAGTTGAGGACTGCCTGCAGCCGCATCTCCCGACATAATACATACTGCCCTCCATCTACCGCCGATTGTTCTGTTTAAAAATCCTAATTCTTGTTTCTTCTGTGTTTTGTTCTGTTTTTTTTTATTTCCTTGGTAGATCCAGATGTATCAGCTGTCTCGACTCCTTCATGATTACCACAAAGATCTCTACGATCACTTCGAAGCCAATGAGATCAGCCCCAGCCTCTACGCTGCCCCGTGGTTCCTAACCCTGTTTGCGTCTCAGTTTCCCCTGGGCTTCGTCTCTCGGGTGTTCGGTAAGTCATCCGAATGTCCGAAGGTTGAATAACTTCGGCCACCTCGTGAGAAAGAAGGAAGGTCCCTCCTGTTGGAAAAGGCCAAATGAGAAGGGGGCGGTTATTTATTTAGCGTATCATGAGAACATGAGAGAAGATCAGAAAACATACTGCCAATTCCCCGTGTTGACATTCCATGCATACCGTCGGCGGAGCTGGATGTCAGATTACAGTAGCTGGTTTGAGATGGGTGTATTTATTGGGCAACGTGATTTATGACACAGAGTGAGGGGAGGAAAGGAACAGGGGCAAAGTTCAGAAGCAGATAGACAAAGCAAAAGAAATGCCTGAGAATAAATTTTGCCTAATGAAGCTGTTAATAAATCACTAGTTTCTGTATTGAAACATCGGCTCTTATTAAGTGTTAGTTATGGCATCGTTGGGAAACTTTACACATACATACAGGTAGTTTTGGGCTTACAACAGTTCATTTAGTGACCGTTCAAAGTTACAACAGCATGAGAAAATGTTGTGGCCTGTCGGCCGCCACCCACCACTCCAGCAGCTGAATCAGAGGAGGAGGAAGAGGCATGGGAGACAGGGTCAGCATTGAGGCAACCTGGGAGCTCCGAGGGGGAAGAGGGAATGGAGCTGGCAGAGAGATGGGTGGGGGCAGAGCCTGGGCTGTTTGAAAAACCCTCAGATGGTGAGTTAATAGCCCCAAGGTCTGGGGGTGGCTGATGAGGAAAAAGAGGAACAGCTGGGTCCAGTGCCTGACGCGCGGATGCGCCGAAAGCAGAGGAAAGGAGAGCTCTGGAAATCTATGGGCCAGTCCTTGGGACGGAAGAGCCATCACTGCTAGCGAAGCCCCACCCTAGCTCTGGGGATAAAAGGCAGGGGGCATAGATGAATAGATGTGGCAGACAACTATTCATGTTCCAGCCAGCCGGACACGTCAGCCTAAGAAAGAAACTTTTTGCCGGGGCTGCTGGTGCTCTTAATAAAGGAATCTTTTGAGTTCAACCGACACTGCAACCGTCATAACTGTGAGTCAGTTGCCAAGCGTCTGAATTTTGATCACGTGACCATCAGGATGCTACAATGGTTGTGTGAAAAATGGCCATACGTCACTTTTTTCAGTGCCGTGTTAACTTTGAATGGTCACTAAATGAACTGCTGCAAATCGAGGACTACCTGTACACACAATTCACACAATTGTTTATAAAACCAGCGGCCTCGTAACTGGATGGCCGATTCTGATATCCACGCAATCGCCTCTGGAGTTGGTTCGTGTGGATCGTCTAGGACAGGGGGCGGAAACTTTAAACACTCAAAGAGCCAAAATAGGTCCTAACTGGAAGCCCCCCGTTCCATTCTGGAGCTGACCGGAAGTCCTATTCCCCCACCACAGAGTCTCCTCCTAGCGCAACATCCTTTTCCTCTACCTGTCCTAACTGAAAGTCCTATCAGTTGTAGAGCTGACATGCGACAGGGAGCCACAGCAGAGGGATGAAAGAGCCTTATGCAGCTCCAGAGCCACGGGTTGCTGACCCCTGGTCTAAGAAACCAGAGAAAACACCTTGTCAGTCTCCACCCTCCATTTTGTCCCGGCTTGGAACTGAACCAGATGGATATTTCTTCCAACACAGCCATAACTAAAGAGGAGTGGTACGGTGGCGTAGAGGTGGAGCTCTCACCTCATAATCAGGAGGCTGTGAGATCGATCCTAGGTAGAGGCAGATATTTCTCTCTCTGGGTACACTGAGAATATATCTGCCGAACAAAACTCCAGTTCGGCAACAGGAAAGGCATCGGGCCAGTAAACACTCTGCTAGCTCCATTCAGTTGCCCAGACCACTCCGCAAGGGATTATGGGGTCATTAAATGATGGTAATGATGATGATTATAGCCATAAGTAAATAAATGAACAGAAACTTCAAATAAACAAATAGAATCATTATCTTCAAACGCTCTTCCTAACGTTTCTCCTGTCTCCTCCAGATTTGATGTATCTCCAAGGACCAGAAGTTATATTTAAAGTGGCTCTGAGTCTTTTGGGAAGCCATAAGCCTTTGATTCTGCAGCATGAAAATCTGGAAACTATTGTCGACTTCATTAAAAGTATTCTTCCCAATCTAGGCCTGGTACAGATGGAAAAAACCATTAACCAGGTACGAAAGGGCGGATGATTGCCAGGGGAATGTAGAAGCTGCAAAGTGTAGAACGACTTCCTCATATAATTCAGACCAGTTATTTTTCCTAGCCGTAGGGGAGTTAAGATGTTGGAATTTCCTTCTACAGAAGTAACATAGTATTTCTAAACAATAGCCAGACCTGTTTTCAGATGTTTTGGGTAATGGGGAAGGCTATATATTCCCTACTGCATCTTCCTGTTTTGTTTGGCACGGGGGAAGCTTTGGATACTTGGACAACATCCTACCTTCTGCGGAGATTAGCGTGAATAGCCAAAGAAACATAGTGCCATGTTCTTGATCTGAACGAGGCTTCCCAAGAGCCTGAAGCAAACTCCTGGTCCCGACAAAAACCCCTTTTACTGTGATTTTTGCTCCTTCACATCCAGCAAAGTCTTTCAAGGGAGGATTTACAGTCACAGACCTTCTCTGGCTTGGAGAGCTGCCAGGCGGAGATCTGCAAAATGTGGCAAGGAGTCTCAGAGAGTCACGGACCAATTAAGCGAATTTGTCTCCTGCAAACTTCCTTTCACTCATCTTTTATTTCCCCTGGGAGGAGCCATTCATCGTCTGGCCTTACTCTCAAGTCGACCCCTGTCCTTTAGCTGTTTCCTTCGTCTGGCAGCTCTGCGCTTGCGCACACTGGGAACAGGCTCCAGCTGTTCGGCTGCCTCACTGATGTCTGACTCTGAAGGCAGCGGGTAACTGTTGGACAACCCTGCCTCCTCCGAGCCTCCCCCAGACTCCAGGACTGGCCCATCTTCCTCCCCAACCTCCTCACTGTCTGAATCTGCTGCCAGCTCTGCTGGCTACTGGTGGGCCACAACAGTTCTGTGCACGTTTTAAAAAAGCAAATTTGACACTGCACGGCCTAGTCTTTTTTAATGCAAAATCATTTTGAAAGGGTAACAACAACAATGAGGTGTACCACAGGATACATCGAACAATAAAAGTCAGTCCCTGTTTGAGGCTTTTTTCAGCCCATTGTTTCCCAAACAAAAGCCTCAGAAACAAGCCAAGAAAAGCCCCCAAAACAGGCCCAAAAAAGCCTCAAAATGGGCTGAAAAAAGCCTCAAAAATGAGTAGGAAAAAGGCTGGGAAAATGACGAAAAAAGGCCCCCCAAAAGGGCCGGAAACGAGGCGCGCAGAGGCCAAAATCCTCTTTTGGTTGTTGTTTTCCTCTTCTAAATTTGGGTGCGTCTTATATCAGCTGCGTCTTATAATCTGAAAAATATGGTAAGATGGTCTGATACTCTATATGATACGATGAGACAAATTTGATTTTCATGTGTGGTTTTTATTTTTCCCAAATCCCACGGCAGGTATTTGAGATGGATATTTCCAAACAGCTCCAAGCTTATGAAGTTGAATACTATGTCCTTCAGGATGAATTAATTGATTCTTCTCTGAATGACAATCAAAGGATGGATAAACTCGAGAAGGCCAACAGTAACTTACGGAAGCAAAACTTCGATCTCCTGGAGGAGCTGCAGGTACGGGCTGCACTTCACTCGTCACGTGTTAAAGAAGATATTAAGCAAGTCAAGACAGAAGTCGTATTTATTTCTGCTGGATGCAATCGAAAAGGAATACGTTTCCCTTGCTCAAAAATTAATTTGCCCAATTTTCTTCCTATAAACCAATTGGGATAGCCATAAGATTTGACACACACACACATTCAAAACGATGTCCCTGATTTAAGGTTTAAGAATTTTATACACTTGGAGCCACCGAGTCGTGCGGTGGCCTAGAGGTGGCGCTCTCGCCTCACAACCAGGAGGCGGTGAGTTCTATCCTAGCTAGCGGCAGATATTTATCTCTCTGGGCACAATGAGAAACCATCTGCTGCGAACTCTGCATTAGTGATAGGAAGGGCATCCGGCCAGCAAAGACTCAACTCCATTCAATTGCCCATACTCCACCCTGATGGGTTATTAAAAAGACCAAAAGAAATACACTCGGAGCCACCAGTATATAGACAGAGCAAACCCTTCTAGCACTGATGACGACACTTAGTTGGGTAATGAAATGTCTGTAAAAAAAGAACTGAGTTCAGAGAGCATCAAGGGCGATTACTATTAAGATCCTTTCCGTTATTCTTGATTTAAATATTATTAACAAATGTATTGACACCCATCTTACCATTTAAGACGATCGTTTCAGGGTTGTTTTTTTTTACAGTTTTTAAATGTTTTTAATATTTGTTAATGATAAGCATGGTAGGTATTCATTGTTTCCAAAGTCACCTGTTTGTGAGATGGCCAGCTGTAGAGATTAGATATATAAAAATAGCTGTGTGTGTGTGGGTATGTTCCAGCATAATTTTGGAATGCCTCAAGCAATTTCAACCAAACTTGGTACACAGATGACTTACTCTCTGGAAACAAATACTCTGGGGGTAACACACCCCAAACACCCCTTGGGGTGTGTTTTCTGTTAAAATACAGCCTGTTGTGCCTTAAAATGACTTCTACTGTACTGCGTAAAATGGCTTCTACTGTACTGCACTGTGGAGTTGCCATGGTATGAGCTCACAGTATTCCACAATGGGGTTCCCTATGGTAGGGGGGGAAATCCAACATTAGAAATTAGGAACGCCTTGAGCAATTTCAACCAAACTTGGTACACAGATGACTTACCCTCTGGAAACAAATACTGTGGGGGGTAAGACACCCCTAAGACCCCTCGGGTGTGTTTTCTGTTAAGATACAGCCTGTTGTGCCTTAAAATGACTTCTACTGTACTGCGTAAAATGGCTTCTACTGTACTGCACTGTGGAGTTGCCATGGTAAGAGCTCACAGTACTCCACAATGGGGTTCCCTATGGTAGGGGGGGAAATCCAACATTAGAAATTAGGAATGCCTTGAGCAATTTCAACCAAACTTGGTACACAGATGACTTACTCTCTGGAAACAAATACTGTGGCGGTAATAGTGGAGGGGCCAGCAGCCGACAGGCCACAACACAGGGACTGTCTCTTGCTGGTCACATCCACTGGAGCAGGGAGGCAAGGAACGTTGTGGGTCCCGACCCCTAAGGAGATACATTTGGCGGGACCCAGACAAAGGGCCTTCTCTGTGGTGGCTCCCTCCCTCCGGAACATCATCCCTCTGGAAATTAGACCGGCCCCCACTCTAACACTCTTTCAGAAGGCCCTGAAGACATGCTTCTTGCAGTGGGCATGGTGAACCCAGAGTGGAATGGGGTCCATTAAATGGCTGGTATGAATGTGTGTTGTTGCCAGGGTGGAGGGTTATTATTTCATTATTTTCATTTTTATTCTTTTATATTGTGCTATAGTGTTGTAGGAGGAGATATAAATTTTCTTTCTTTTCATATACATTTTTTAAAATTTCAATTCAAACATCATCTTCCATTAAACAGTGTGTCATTGGGTACATATGTTTTGTGCAAATATTTTATACAATAACGATGACAAATTACAGCCATATTTATTATTTTATCTCTTCTTAACTTAATACTAATATATATACACCATACCTAATACTATAACAATCCTCTTCTTAACTTAACTTAACTCCATTAAAACATTTTCTCGATTTCACTCTTCTGCTTTTTTTCCACTTTTCATATTTATTCTCTCACCTTATAGTAAAGAAAACGTATATTTGATACTTCATGTAATAACTGAAGCTAGGATTGGCATTTGCAAAAAGTTTTGAAAAATGAAGATACCCCTATGGATGAGAATGTGATTCGGAAAATATCAGAATGTGCAGAAATGAATAGGTTAACACTTGAAACTAAAGAGAAGGAACAACCTGATTATTACAATATATGGAAATTATTTTATCAATGGTTAGAGCCGTGATGGCGAACCCATGGCACGCCTGCCCAAAGTGGCACGCACAGCCATGTCGTCTGGCATGTGCAGCATTACACTTTCTGGGTTTCTGGCATACATGCACACATGACGATCAGCTGGCCTTTGCATATGCAGCTGTGCCAGAAACCAGAAGAGTTGGTCTTCCATTTTCCGGCATGAGCATGTGCGCCGGCCAGCATAGCAGTAACTGGAAGACTTGCTGACACATACACACACACGCTGGAAACTGTAAGTTCATTTTCCGGCACGCATATGATCCCTGGGCAGCTCCTCTTCCTGGTCGCGGCCCAGATAAGCGCATGTGCGAGAAGATTGCACATGCGCGAAGTCCTCCCTTTTCAGCACTCACTCGCATGCATGCTCCCTTTGCGGTACTCACTGCCGTAAAGGTTTGCCATCACTGGGTTAGAGAATAAATAGGAGGCGATATAAATTTTCTAAAGAAAGAAATGAATAAAAAATAACCTTCTTTCCTGTTGACTCTTCCAAGGTGGCTAATGAGAAGATCCAAAACCTGGAAGCCATGATTGAAGTCCTGCTTAACAGCGAAGGCAAACTGAAGCAGACCATCGTCACTCTGGAACGGGAAGGGAAAGCAATGTTTGAAACTCTCACGGAACTTCACACGCAGCCCGCCAACTCCAGTGGGAAAACTCTTCCATCCGAGCCAGGACGCACAAATGCCGCTAACTGAGAATGTAAGACTCAGAGTAGGAGGAGGGGGAAAAAGGGAGCACCGTTTTTTCTTGAGCAACTCCTAAAATTTTTCGTATCGTCCAGGACTCACCTTTTCTTCGTCTTCCCTTTTTCTCAAATCCTGTTGCACAGAAGGGGAAAGTGCGAAAGTGCTTACTCAACGTGGCAGGCCTCGCTCGTCTACGGCCCAGAGTCTTTCACGGAGTACACATACTGAGGAGTAGAACAACACACAGGAAGGCCTTCCAGCTTTGCTCTGATTTGACACATTTCCACCTGGTTGTAAACCTCGGGAGTTCTTTCCCTTACAATAACCCGCTTTTCGTTTGAAGTGTTTCACCGTAGTTCGCACCCAAAGCGTTTGGGGGAAATTCCAGGCTAAACCTCACGGGCTGCAAAACCTCTCAAGGAATTTCAATTCTAGAAACATGCCGGAGTGATTTTCTTTCCCATTTGAAGGGGCTACGCGGTACTCATTTATGACCGAATTTCTTTCTCCAAAGCGGAAAGTGCGTTCTACTCACTCGCGGGGTGTTTTTAAAACTTTACCGACACCGTGAACCCCAAAGAAGCCAAATGTCATCCTATAATTTGGGGGATTATTCTTGATTGGTGCCAATGTGATAAATGTGGATTTTTGTTACTTTTAATCAAATGCTGTAGCACAGTTGAATGCTTTGAGATGAGGGTCAAGGCGATATCGTTCCCTTCTCTCTGCATTTGCAGAGTCTGAGGCTTTCATATCTTTATAGTTTATGCCTTAAAATGTTGTTTTATTTATTTTTTGACTCATTGTGCCACAAGCCTTTGTTTTCTGAATGCAAAGCTAGTCATTTCCCATTTTAATCCCAGTAGCTCAGTCCAGATATCAAGCAATTGTAGCTGAGAACATTTCAAACATCACCTATTAAAAATTCCGGAGCCACCAACAAATAAATGAAAGATATTCCTATACGTGGGGCACTTAGAAGCTTATTACACTGAACAAGATTATGGTTTTAAAACAGTTTTATTTTTTTTTAAAGTTAGTTTTATTGTTTGCCATGAGGAGCACAGGCATTGTTGTGCATTTCAGGGTATTTGTCAAATATGCTAGGATTCATCACTGTGCAATCACAATTTTAATCAGAATATTGATTACGATCACATTTGTGATTTTGTAATTTGAACGTTGGTGATTTTAAAAGTTTTAACCTAGTTAAGCAATGATGATGAGACTCACTGAGTGGTTTGCCACCGACTGAAGTAAATCTGCACTTTGAGGCGTATCTGCACTACAAATGTAACTTGATTTAATAATTGTTTCGTCCTGGGAAGGGAAAAACAATTCCATTTTTAGGAGGGCATAATGGTCTCTGAAAGATCATTTTAAATATCCTTGTCAAATTAATTCATTTGACCCTTGAAAGGAAAGCGTAACAATCCAGAATCCCCCCCCCCCCACGTGATGTAGTGTGGTTATTTTTTAAATAAGGGTTGACTGCATTAAATAAGCAATGTTCTTTGGTTTTTTAAAAAAGTTACACTGGCTCCTTGGAAAATAACGGTTGAAATTCAGCATGTGGTTTTTGCATGGATAAATATTGGAAATGACAATCTCATTGACTTTGCTGTTGTTTGGTTGATGTTAAGGCATCATCACCCCCATGTTTATATCTTTGTTGTAATTATTTCCTATTGTCAGCATCAGACACTTGCTGCCCTATCTATATACAGTTTTAGTATGCCCAACAGCATTGGAATTTGGACTGACGTTACTCCACCTGTAAGTTTTTTTAACACTTAAAAAAAGCAATAAACGTCAAATTCATGTGTGATGGCTCCAAAAATCCAGAAAAGTCTTGTCTCGTCTCTTCTCTCCCCTTCCTCTTCCCTTTCCTTTCTTTCTATTACCTTCCCTTCCCTGTTTCTTAAACATAAATTTAACATTCCAAAGGTTTCTAGATTATGAATTGTGCTTTCTAGTTTATGGATTGATGTAGCTTCCTACTTACAACCTTTTCTTCTGGGTTTCTTAAACAGATTTGTGGTCGTAAGTCGAGGACCAGGGCCCTATACTTGCCGCAAAATTAAAAATGTGGTAGATATGCATTCAGTTTTGGTCGCCACGATGTAAAAAAGATGTGGAGACTCTAGGAAGAGTGCAGAGAAGAGCAACAAAGATGATTAGGGGACTGGAGGATAAAAACATATGAGGAACGGTTGCAGAAACTGGATATGTCTAGTTTAATGTAAAGAAGGACTAGGGGAGACATGATAGCAGTCTTCCAATATCTCAGGGGTTGCCACAAAGGGAGTCAAACTATTCTCCAAAGCACCTGAGGGCAGAAGAAGAAGCAATGGGTGGAAACTAATCAAGGAGAGAAGCAACTTAGAACTGAGGAGAAACTTCCTGACAGTCAGAACAATTAATCAGTGGAACAACTTGCCTCCAGAGGTTGTGAATGCCCCAACACTAGAAGTCTTTAAGAAGATGTTAGATAGCCATTTGTCTGAAGTGGTATAGGTTTTCCTGCCTAGGCAGGGGGTTGGACTAGAAGACCTCCAAGTTCCCTTCCAACTCTGCTATTGTATTGTATATCTTGCTGAATCCTAGCTTGGGAAGATTTAATGATTTTTTCTTCTTTTTAATGGCTGCAATGATTTTCCCTCCTGCTCTCTCCCCCAATTAAGTTTTGGGGTTTAATCTGCTCCAGGAAACTGAATGGCTAGAAAATAACCTGCAGCTTGCAGCCACCCCTACCTAGGTTGTTCCTTTGCCCCAGATTTATTTACAGAAGCTTTTGTTGGATGGACCATAGGGATACGGTAGCTATGGTTCGAATCCCTTGTGCTGCGTAACTGAGTGAGCTCCTGTAACTTGTCCCAGCTTCTGCCAACCTAGCAGTTTGAAAGCACGTAAAAATGCAAATAGAAAAATAGGAACCACCTTTGGTGGGAAGGGAACAGCGTTCTGTGCGCCTTCAGCATTGAGTCATGGAGATGTCTTTGGGCAGCTGGCTCTTCGGCTTTGAAACGGAGATGAGTACCGCCCCCTAGAGTCAGGAATGACTAGCACATATGTGCGAGGGGAACCTTTACCTTGTTAGATGGATGAGTAGGTTTTTATTCCTCCCACCTGCAGAGTTTCTTATCCGTTTTAGCACAGAACCTTCTTTTTGGAGGTATTATCCCCTGGGGGATCTTATATCTGACACACAGGAAGCTTTGTTTTAAAGTAGGAAGATCGCCTGGGCTTCCTCGCAGGTGCATGAAGGTGGATTCCCGAGACAAGATTTCCATCTTTGGGTTTCAGAGCAAGGCACTTTAATTAGTCTCAGTGTGCAGTTTCTCTCATTTGTTTTAAACAGATCCCTATTTTCCCCTTGTTTTCCTCCCCAAAATCTAGGTGCGTCTTATACTCCGAAAAATAAGGTAGTTCTCATCCAATCTACACCTATCAGGTTATTTTTTTGCAATCTACGCCTATCAGGTTATTTTTTTCAGGAGAAATAACCACTTGAAGATTTGAGGCAGATCTACCATGCTCGATCACTCGATCCTGTAGAATGTAATCTCTGAAGCTGATTAGGGCCTGGGATTTGTTATTTAGGGATTGGATTGAAAAGCACTAAGGCAAGGAATGCAACACCAGCATAGAATGTAGAATAATAGGCTTGGAAGGGACCTTGGGGGTCTTCTCGTCCAACCCTTTGTTCGAGCAGGAGGCCCTGTACCAATCCAGACAAATTTACAATACAATAGTAGAATTGGAGGTCTTCTAGTCCAACCCCCTGCCTAGGCAGGAAACCCTATACCGTATTTCTTCTTGAAAACCTTGAAAGAAAGCTTCGAAAGATAATTAAAAAGTACAAACAAAATTCTAAAACCAAAAAAACTAAATAAATAAAGAATACCATGCTTATATTAATGTTTGCCCCAAAAGACGCATTAGGGCTTATTTTCTGATTAGGCTTATTTTCGGGGAAATACGGTAGTAAATCCACCCATCTGGCTGGCAATCTTAACGGGGGCTTATTTGGGGGGTAGGGCTTATATTATGAGCATCCTTATAATCATGCTAGACTTATTTTCCAGTTGGCTCTTATTTTCAGGGAAACAGGGTGCCGTGTTTCCCTGAAAATATGACATATCCTGATAATAAGGTCATGCCACATTTGTTGGGTGGGCAAAAATGTAAGCCCTCCCCCAAAAATAAGACCCCTGGACAACCCCCCCCTCCGGCCAGGCAGAGCGCCACTCACCTACCTAACAGTATCCTGAAGGCGCCAAGCCGCAGGAACGGGGTAAGGGAGGGCAAAGGCTCACATTGCTTGGCGCCATCGGGATACTGCTAGGTTGGTGAGTGGTGCTGTGCCCAGCTGGAGAGGGGGGTTGCTGGGCAGTTGCTCTCTTGCGAGCGGGCTCCCGAAGAGCCAAGCACATCTTCAGGGTCGAACTACTGTGGTGTGCTGTTGCAGCAGCCAAGCAGCTGCCCGGCAAACCCTCTTTCTACCTGGGCACAGCACCATTCACTGACCTAGGGGTATCGCCAAGCCGCGTGAGTGGCTATTCGCTGCCCTCCGGCTCCCACAGCTTGGCCCCTTCAGAATGCCCCTAGGTCAGTGAATGGGGCTCTGCATGGCTGGAGAGGGAGGTTGCACAAGGAGCTTTTCCGCTACCCGTTTGTACGACTCCCAGGTTCACCATGCCCTTGACTAACTTTCCCTGCAGAGCCAGGGCATCTCCGCTGCCGCCGCCACTTAGCTTTTTCTGTGGCTTCCAAAGCCCGGAGGTAGGATGCCGAGTCTTCTGGAAGTTGCCACTTTGGGAATACGCTTTATGGTTGTACACTCTGGGAGTACACTCTGCCAGCAGTCAACTCATAATCATAGAGCGTACTCCCAGAGCGGCCGCTGCCGGAAGACTCGGCTGCGGATCTCTGGAGTTTGGAAGCTGGAGAATAGGTTATGCTCGGAGCGCGGCAGCGGCGGCACCCTGGCCCTGCAGGAAGAGCTGGGCCAGGGCATGGTGAGCCATGGAGGCACATGAGCTGGGGGGTGGAACAGGCACTCGTGCAACCTCCCTTTCCAGTCGGGCAGAGCGCCATGCACTGATCTTACGGTATCCCGAATGCGCTAAGCTGCAGGAGCTGGGGGGAGGGTAGAGCACCACGCGGCTTAGCACCTTTGGGATGTCACTGGGTCGGTGAGTGGTGCTCTACCCGGCTGGAAAGCGGGTTGCCGGGTGGCTGCTCACGAGCGTGGTCACCTCATGGCTGGTGTGTTGTGCTGCTGCAACAGTGCAACCCAGCCGTTTGCCCCTGAGGCTGTGCCCGGCTCTTTGGGCGCCCGCTTGCAACAGAGCAGCCACCCAGCAACCCCAAAACAATACACCCCTCCCCCGATAATAAGGCCCAATCAATATTTTGGGGGTGAAAAGAAAATAAGACCCTCTTCTATTAAGACGTTAATAAAACTCTGAAACCCAAAGTATACCCAAATGTCTCCGTAATTATCGTTATCAGAATCTGAAAACCTCTTTGGTTTTGCTAGAAATGATGTTCTGATAGAATGCACCGAAATTCTGCACCTAGAAAATCAGAATATTTTTCTTAAAAACAGAAAAATATAATTTATTTTTCCATGCAAAAGGCGTAAAGTCCAGGCACTAAAAGAATACTGGGACAGGAACAAAGTTATCTAACTTTTCCTTGGGTGTAAAAATTAGTTTTTACTATCGTAAGGACAACAAACTTAACTTTGGTTGCTGTTGTTTTTAACGTGAAAGACGACATTCTTGGGTTGCTTAACTTTTCCTGTGCTTAACACATGACATTGTACAGTCCTCAGTGCTGTGTGAGGTGTGCAGGGCATGTAAACATGTCTCTCGTGCCATTGTTTTTGAGAACTACGTATTTCCACTGAATTTTGATTGCGAGAAGATGCAATTTTATCTTCCAATGAGAGGGAATTGTGGCAGCATGCCTACAACTAGGTGGCAATGTTGTTCTAGTCCAGGGGTGTCCAAACTTGGGAACTTTAAGACTTGTGGACTTCAACTCGACTTGTGGCTGGGGAATTCTAGGAGTTGAAGTCCACAAGTCTTAAAGTTCCCAAGTTTGGACACCCCTGTTCTAGTCAGTTACGGGATACCAGTTAATACTTGTCCAGAATTCCCTCTTTGAAAGGTTATTATAGCAACTCTTACAAACCACAAGGCAAGGCAAGAAACTCAGACAAGTAACCATTTGCAAGGTGGGAGGAAGAAGCCATGAAATCAAATGATACAATTTTAAGGTGCTGGTGGGTACCCACAAAATACTGTACTGCATGTTTTGACCGAGGCTTCCCAAGATCATGAAGAAAACTCCTTGTCCCGACAAAAAACCCTTTTATTAATGTATTGTGAATTCTGCTCATTCACATCCAGCAAAGTCTTTCAAGGGAAGATTTACGGTCACAGACCTTATCTGGCTTGGAGAGCTGCCAGGCTGATATCTGCAAAACTTGGCAAGGACTCTCGCAGAGTCGCCAACCAATTAAGCGAACTAATTGTCTCCTGCAAACTCCACTCCCCTTTCGCTCCTCTTTTATTTCCTCTGGGAGGGGCCATTCATCGCCCACCTGTGGCCTTACTCCCAGGTCGACCCCTGTTCTTTAGCTATTCCCTTCGTCTGGCAACTCCTGGACTGGCCCATGTTCCTTCACAACCTCCTCACTGTCTAAATCTGCTGCTAGCTCCGCAGGCCACTGGCGGGGCACAACATTGCCTCTCTCCTTGTGTGAATCAACTCTAGTGTTACGGAGATAATTTCTGACTGAATATTTTTATCAATTTGTGGGGTCCTTGGTGTTCTATAAATGTGAGCGTTTCCTTGTAGACATTTAATTATTCAGCTAGGTAATGTCATCAGCACTAGAAGGGAGTGGGGGTTTTGTGCAGATACCTAGGGCAGACTCTGGTACTGATGATGTTCCCTAGTTGGGTAATGAAATGTCTGCAAAAAAGCCTCCAAGCTCAGACCCCCCAGTCATTGTCGTTGTCATCGTTATCCTCCTTCTCCTGCCCTACACCCCTCCCCTTCTATTCCTGATGATGTTGCCTAATTGGGTACTAAAACATCTGCAAGAAAACCACCAAACTCAGAGAGCACCAAGGACTCCCACATTTCAACCCAGAGTTACAAATCCTCTTCTTTTTTAATGTAAACCATGGAAGTGGATGATGGTTTTATAGGCAAATCACCTAGCTAAACCTGGCGGGAAAAAACAGCCTCGTGCACAGTCCATTCCTGGAGGTGAAACTGTCAAGCAAAGTCAACTGGGGAAGCTGGATTCGCTTAACACAGGGGTGTCCAAACTTGGGAACTTTAAGACTTGTGGACTTCAACTCCCAGAATTCCCCAGCCAGCATAGCTATGCTGGCTGGGGAATTCTGGGAGTTGAAGTCCACAAGTCTTAAAGTTCCCAAGTTTGGACACCCCTGGCTTAACACCTTGGTTGCTAATTGAACAGCTGCAGTGATTCACTTCACATCAGTGGCAAGAAAGGTTGCAAAATCGGGCGAAATACAAATGTCTCCCTTAGCAACAGAGATTTGGGGCTCCGTGGGTTGTCGTAAGTTGAGGACTACCCATCATTGCTCCAGCGTCGTCGTGAGTTCTGAGCAGGGTGTAACAATCATGCAGTTTTAGCCTTTGGCCTGCATCAGGATGTTGTTGGAAGCAACTTCTGGGGAAAATTGTGCAACTATTCTTGGGACTCTCAAGCTGGTGTATAAATAAGTGGATTGTTTGAAGGCAAACAGAATGCTAATTTGTTGCTGTTGTTAGTCGCGAAGTCGTGTCCGACCCATCGCGACCCCATGAACAACGTTCCTCCAGGCCTTCCTGTCCTCTACCATCCTCTGGAGTCCACTTAAGCTCACGCCGACTCCATCCAGCCACCTCATTCTCTGCCGTCCCTTTCTTCTTCTTTTGCCCTCCATCTTTCCCAGCATGAGCCTCTTCTCCAGGGAGTCCTTCTTTCTCATCAGATGGCCAAAGTCTTTGAGTTTCCTCTTCAGGATCTGGCCTTCTAAAGAGCAGTCAGGGTGGATCTCCTCTAGGACTGACCGGTTGGATGGCCTTGCAGTCCAAGGGACTCAATGCAGGAGTCTTCTCCAGCACCAGAGTTCAAAGGCCTCAATTCTTTGGTGCTCAGCCTTCCTTACGGTCAAATGCTAATAGCTTATCTCAATTTAAAAATTAAAATAAGACCAGGGGGGGAAAAAAAGAGAGAACCCTGATTAATTCATCAAACTAGTGTGAAAGGAGGCTCTCTCCGTTTTTCGTGAGTCGTGTTTTTAAAGCTCACTCTATAAACATCGGCAGAGAACTGGCGTTCATCAGGACAGGTCATCTGGGGTGAAATATCCACCCATAAGCAGATTATGCATTTTGTTCTGGGTTCACTTAAGACAAAAGCCAGGGAGTAGAAAAGTTGAAGCGAGGCCTGCAGATGATGCGTCTGTCTTGCTTTGGGCAAATAAATGGACCTGTTTCCCCGCAGATGACAACAAACAGAAAGTTCAAAGCCTGCAGAAGTCTAATCTAAAATGTTCTGCTTAAGTACACTTTGAGGGCTGCAGGATCAGAATGACAGAGTTGGAAGGGACCTTTAGGTCTTCTAGTCCAACACCCTACTCAAGCAGGAGACCTTATACCAGTCCTGGACAAATGGCTGCCCAATCTCTTAAAAACATCCAACAAGGTTCAAGGGCCCATTTAAAGGTTGTGCTGCGGCTCGCCAGCGGCCGGCAAATTTGGCAGCCAATTCAGAGAGTGAGGAGGTTGGGGAGGAAAATGGACCTGTCCTGGATTCTGGGGAAGGCTCAGATGAGGGCTCTGTGTCGGAGGCAGAGACGGGGCCATTGCCCTATGCCAGTTATCAGCTGCCTTCAGAGTCAGATATCAGTGAGGCAGAAGAACAGCTGGAGCCTGTTCCCAGTGTGCGCATGCGCAGAGCTGCCAGACGAAGGGAACAGCTACAGAACGGGTTGACTTGGGAATAAGACCAGATGATGAATGGCCCCTCCCAGAGGAAATAAGAGGAGTGAAAGGGGAGGGGAGTTTGCAGGAGACCATTAGTTCGCTTAATTGGTTCTTCGTGACTCTCCCAGACTCCTTGCCAAGTTTTGCAGAGATCGGCCTGGCAGCTCTCCAAGCCAGAGAAGGTCTGTGACTGTAAATCCTCCCTTGAAAGACTTTGCTGGATGTGAATGAGCAGAATTCACAGGAAATTAATAAAAGGGTTTTTTGTTGGGACAAAGAGTTTGCTTCATGCTCTTGGGAAGCCTCGGTCAGAACACGAGGCTCAAGTGCCCATTTAAAAGTTGTTCCTAGATTAAGCTTTATGTTGGACACCGTGTCTCCTTAATAGAGAATAGTTTTCATCAGTGGAGACTAAATTTAGTTCTGTGCTGAGCTCCCTGTATCTTTTTGTTTCCAGGGATACTTTGGCAGGTTTTTTTTTTCCCGGAAGGAAAATCTTCCAGCCCAGGAAGTTGTTTATAATGTTACAGGAGGAGTCTAACACTAAAATAGCCTGAATTTTGCAAACTGTCTCTATTCCAGGACTTTTGTCTTGCTCAAGGCGGCCACATTTAGCTTCCAATATCTGTAAGGAATTTTTTTAATGGAAATCTTTTTGCTAATGGTTTAAACCGCTCGGCACACACTTCTTCCTTGTGACCGGGGGTTGAAAACAAAACACTCCGACAATTTAAAACATATATAACAGAAAAAGGAAATTACAGTTAGTCCTTGGACTTAACGATCAATATTGAGTTCCAAATTTCTTTTATTAAGTGAATTTTGCTAAGATTAAGACTGCTAAGTCTTCCCCTTGACTTTTCTTGTCAGAAGTTCACAAAAATGGGGATCCCATGACTCTAGCAAACCACAACTGTCATAAGTATGAATTTGTTGTGGCCTGCCAGTGGAGCTGGCAGCAGATTCGGAGAGTGAGGAGGTTGGGGAGAAACATAGGCCAGTCCTGGAGTCTGGGGAAGGCTCGGATGAGGGCTCTGTGTCAGAGGCAGAGACGGGGCTGAGGCCATCTGGCAGTTATCAGCTGCCTTCAGAGTCAGACATCAGTGAGGCAGATGAACAGCTGGAGCCTGTTCCCAGTGTGTGCATGCGCAGAGTTGCCAGACGAAGGGAACAACTAAAGAACAGGGGTCGACTTGGGAATAAGACCAGGCGATGGATGGCCCCTCCCAGAGGAAATAAAAGAGGAACAAAAGGGGAGTGGAGTTTGCAGGAGACAATTAGTTCGCTTCATTGGTTCGTGACTCTCTGAGACTCCTTGCCAAGTTTTGCAGATATTGCAAGGAGTTTGCTTCATGCTCTTGGAGAGCCTAGGTTAGAACAGAATCAGTTCAGTTGTGGGACTCAAATTTTTTTACCACTGGTTCTGTGGGCGTGGCAGGGGAAGGTTACTGCAAAATCCCCATTTCCTCCCAATCAGCTGGGACTTGGAAGGCAGATAGGGGCGGGGCCAGCCAGAGGTGGTATTTACCAGCTCTCCGAACTACTCAAAAGCTCTGCTACCAGTTCTCCAGAATTGGTCAGAACCTGCTGAGTACCACCTCTGGATCAATTATCAAGTGCCTGAATTTTGATCACATGACATGGGGATGCTGCCAAGTGTGAAAAACCATTATGAGTCAGGTTTTTTTCAGCACCGTAACTTCTTCAAATGGTTACTAAATGAACTGTTGTAAGTCGAGGACTGCCTGCAATGAATTATGGGCCAGAACTCCCTCTAGAAATCAAGCGGGAGATGCTTTTAGACTATCCTTGGCGTTAAAAGATTATTCTGCAAATGTAACTCAACACATCTGGAACTTTGCTAAAAAAAAACCAGACTGTTCTGCACAGGAGAGGCATACAAACCATGGCAAGCTCCGGCGGCTTAATCATATTCCTCCCCTGAAGTTTCACTTACTGACCACACAGGTCAGACCAAGGCCATTATTAGAATTCCATATTCTCTCTTCCCACAATCTTCCTATCCCAGCCATTTTGCTCATGCATATCTTTTTTAATTCAAAATATATGGCAATTTTGTCTCAGGGGCTCTCTGAGGTTGATTTAGACCCATTGCAGGTACGGTAATTTCTTTTTTAAAAAAACCAGTTTATTTATACATTTTCACTTTACATACATAAGTGCTTGGTGAACAGCGTATTGTCCGGATTAGTATTCACTTTTGTTGCCAACAGTTTAGACATTAATATCTGTGTGTTGCGTTATTTTGAGGGAACAGTACATTTACACTGTTATACAAGCTGTATAGTCACTACTTTACACTGCAGCCAAGTGTCATTTCTTCAGTGTTGTCATATGAAAAGATATATTTAAATATTTACAAAATGTGACGGGGTGTACTCACTGTATACTGCAGGGGTGTCCAAACTTGGGAACTTTAAGACTTGTGGACTTCAACTCCCAGAATTCCCCAGGCTGGGGAATTCTGGGAGTTGAAGTCCACAAGTCTTAAAGTTCCCAAGTTTGGACACCCCTGGTATACTGTATATTCTGGTGACTTGCCGGTCTGTGCAGACATCTTAGAGATTCTTTGGTTGGGCTTTATACTGATGGCTTGTTTTTAGATTGGGGTATGGTTTACTTGATAATAGAATAGATTAGAGAATAGAATAAGGAATAAAATAGGGATAGGAATAGGGATAATAATAGAATGAAATAGAATAGATGAAGAATAGAGAATAGAATGAAGAATATAGAATAGAATAGAATGAAGAATATAGAATAGAATAGAATCCCTCTTTATGCAATAGCAGAGGAATGATGAAGTTAACAAGGAAACAAATGCACACATGCAATATTTTATCATATGCAGGAATATGCTGTGCTTCCAGATGTTGCTGAATTGCAATATCTAGCAGACCCTGCCAGCATATCCATTGGCAAGGAGTGCTGAGAACAATAGTTGTGCAGTGTCCAAGATCAGTTTCTCCATTGCAACTTTATCCCAACACATAGAGCAGAAAGCAGCAGATTTTATTCATCAATAACCAAATTTGCTGAAGGTAAGGAATCAGTCTCCCACTTTTAGTTCAGGATGCTCTTTGAAAACAGACCCTTATGAGAGAACCACTCAGTGTCATTCAAGCACAGAAAATCTAGTTAGTTCCATAAACCATATTTAGACCATGAATCAAGAAATACATTCATGGTTTAAATGTGGTTTATGGAACTAAGCAGGTTCTCTGTGCTTGAATAATTGATGAATCAAGGCAGCCAGATTATTTTGCCCTTTCAGACAAGCACCCCCTTTAAAACATTTAAGGGGGTGAGAGGAAGGAAAGAGTTCCTTCAAATAGAGAAAGGAGGAAACAATTTGTTTCAGAGTTTGTTTTTAAAAAAAATCAATGTACAGCAGCTGCCAAAAAAACTAATACAGTTCTAGGCTGCATAAACAGAGGGATAGAATCAAGATCACACGAAGTGTTAATACCACTTTATAATGCCTTGGTAAGGCCACACTTGGAATCCTGCATCCTGGTTTGGTCACCACGATGTAAAAAAGATGTTGAGAGACTCCAGAACACGTACAGAGAAGAGCAACAAAGATGATTAGGGAACTGGAGGCTAAAACATATGAAGAACAGTTGCAGGACCTGAACATGGCTAGTTTAATGAAAAGGACCAGGGGAGACATGATAGCAATGTTCCAATATCTCAGGGGTTGCCACAAAGAAGAGAGAGTCAAACTATTCTCCAAGGTACCTGAGGGTAGAACAAGAAGCAATGGATGGAAACCAATCAAGGAGAGAAGCAACTTAGAACTAAGGAGAAATCTCCTGATAGTGAGAACAATTAATCAGTGGAACAGAAGTTGCCTCCAGAGGATGCGGATGCTCCAACAGTGGAAGTTTTTAAGAAGATGTTGGACAACCATTTTTCTGAAGTCGTGTAGGGTTTCCTGCCTGAGCAGGGGGTTGGACTAGAAGACCTCCAAGGTCCCTTCCAACTCTGTTATTCTATTCTATTCTAAATTTGGATCAATTTCTTTCCCTTTCATGGGGCAAGACATCATGTAACAAAAATTCCTCTACTACTGGAACATTTAAGCAGAATCCCTAGAAAGCAAAGCAAAGCAAAGCAAAGCAGCTCTGCGTGTTTTGTTTTGTTTCATTTTCCTTTTTAAAACAAAAACACTGAGGGGGGGAGGAATTAACAATTTCAGGATTCTCACAACAAAATAAAATCTTGCTGTCTGGCAAGATTGTAATGTGGTGGAGAAGATGCAAATAAAACACACATACACAAACACACACATATAAAGGAGGGCTTGAATTTTAGGTGGCAATCCCCATCAGCCACTCCCCATTCGCCCCCACAAAGCTGGTTAATAGGACCTATATTCAAAGTCTCTAGTATACTATACCTATAACCATAATTTTATTTTTAATCATTACTAAATTATTAATTTTATTAATATTATCTTTTCAGATTAAAAAAAAACCAGTGAGTATTTTGAGCTGGGGTTTGTGTAGCTGCTAAATGGGAGAAAAGCCACAGCAGCCTCTGTTGCAAGAAGGAACAATCTCTACCAAACCCCCTTAGCCCGGAGCTGGCTGATGGGATTTGTAGTCCAAAGCATTGGTACAGTATAAGTCTCCCTCCATCCTAAAAAAAAACACCGCTGCAAAGACGATGGAGATCATTTAAAAACAGTAAACAGCAACAGGGTTGGAAGGGACCTTTGAGGTCATCTAGTCCAACCGCCTGCTCACGCAGGAGACCTGTACTAGGGATTCGTACCGCCGAACTGCCGACGAAAGGGGGGAGAGGCAGCGTCCAACCGAAGAATTAGCTAAGGCTACCCCGGCCTCTCAAGGTAAACGAAGCGATGTCCGGCTGGCAGATGGGATTTGTAGTCCAACGGGTCCCCCAGATAGGGAGAAGGGTCGCCCGGTGGGACGAAGCCTGGAGAGAACGGCATCACATAGATACACAAAGATGCACACACACCAGCGTCCAATCGACCTCACCTGTGCAACCTACCTGGCCGCGGTAAGCCGCTTCCCACCGTCTCCATGACAACAGTTCCGGGAGGGCGGCATTGCCCCGCGCGCGTGCGTGCGTGCGAGCTCGCGCCTTTCCCGCCCAGCGCTCTGGGACCGCCTCTCGCTCTTTCCTCCGCCTCGCCGCGGTCCTGATTGGTTTACTCTTGAAAGACCGTCTGTCGGATTGGCTGAGCGGTCTAGGGGCGGGGACATTTATTTATTTATTTATTTAAAAAGGCGGGCTCCTTAGTCTGAGGAGAAACCGCTTCATCGTTGACGATCCTTGCGGGTCGCGGGAGAGCAAATAACTCCGTAGTACCAAACCTCGGAGCCTTAAGCCGTGAGGTGGCCTTTTGCGCTCCGAGGTAATTCTAGCCGATAATTGTTAGACGTTGTAGGATAGAAAGGGGAGAGCAGGAGGTCTTAATAAATAGCCTATTCTCGGGGTGTCAGAATTGCACTGTGCTAATTATAACCACGGAATGTCTTTCACTGAGGAGTGAAACACTCAGATAATGTCCCAATGGTGTCTTATTTAAAGTCTTATCTAATCCCACAAGCCCATTTTAGATCATATCTCAAGACCTAAAATGGACACCTAACACCAAAAACGTCTTCAAAAAAGAATGTTCTTTCTGCACTAACTCAGGAATCTCAAACTGCCCAAGGACTGCTGATTCAGTTCTGCAGAGGAATTATGGAGTCTCATCTGCACCTCCATAACTGTCTTGTTTGGTTCTGCAACCAACAAGACAGACACAAGACTTCAGAGGATAATTAGATTTGCAGAAAAAGCAATGGCTACCAACCGGCCTTCCATTGAGGACCTGTACACTGCATGGGGCAAAAAGAGGGCTGTGAAAATATCTATAGACCCCTCGCACATAAATTGTTTCAATTTCTACCCTCAAAATGACACTATATGGCACTGCACACCAGAACAACTAGACACAAGGACGGTTTTTCCCTGAATGCCATCACTCTGCTAAACAAATAATTCCCTCACCACTGTCAAACTATTCACTAAGGCTGCATTACTATTGCTATTAATCTTCTCATCATTCCTATCACCCATCTCCTCCCACTTATAACTGCAGGACTGTAACTTTGTTGCTTGTATCCTTACGATTGATATTGATTGTTTCCTGATTGCTTATTTGTATCATTAAGTGTTGTACCTTATGATTCTTTACGAATGTCTCTTGTGTCACACTTGACCAATGAAGAATTCTATTCTATTCTATTCTATTCTATTCTATTCTATTCTATTCTAAAGATAGGTACCTCGGTCACACCAATTGGTTTCCCTCACAGAATAATACAGGTATTCCTCGATTTACGACCACAATGGAGGCCTATATTTCTGTTATGAAGTGTGTTTGACTCCATTTTACGACCTTTCTTGCCACAGTTAAGTCTGTAGAGATTCTCAGTCATGCAGGTCAAGGTGTTTTTTTTTCAGAGGCAACTGGACTTTTTGATTTTTTTTTTCGTTTGAAGACAGAGCGGAAGAAGCTTCTTGGATGAGAAGCGAAACGTCTTCATAAGAAAAAAAACAAAAGACCAGTTGCCTCTTGGGGAAAAAAGCACCTTTGGGACCACCGTTGTTAAGTGAATCACTGCAGTTGTAAGTTAATAATCCGGTTGTAAAGTGAATCTGGCTTCCCCATTGACTTTGTCAAAAGGTCGCAAAAGGGGATCACATGACCTCGGGACACTACAACTGTCATAAATACGAGTCTGCTGCCAAGGGATGACCATAGGGATGCTGCACGGCTTGTAAGTCTAAAAACAGTCACAAATCACTTTTGCCCCCTGCATGCACCCTACCCCCCCCCCACGCATGGACACACGCCCCTCTCCTTGCACACACATGGCAGAGACCCAAAGACCAGCTGGACGGCGGGAGGTGTGCACACACATGCACAGCAGAGCTGAACTGGGGTGATGTGCCACCAAAGAGGGCGCTGCGTGCCACCTCTGGCACACGTGCCATAGGTTTGCCATCACGGGGTTAGAGGCTATATCTTTAGAAACATTAAAAATCTGTTACCTAAAGTCATCTTAGCCCCCTCCTGTTTCAGGGGCCCATGATTTCAATTCATTCTCTCTTGCCTTCTTTCACTCACAGGATACAGCATATAAAAGCCAAACTCCTATGTAAAATTACTTAATGGGTTTTCTAGTCTATAAACATCAGTTTGTCATTTGGTGATATTGGTTTTTTTTTTTTTTTTAAATCTCAAAGGCACGTGCTGTACCATCTTAGGCAGTGTGATGAAAATAGAAGAGGAAAGACATGGCAAAGAATGAATATTAACTTCATCAGGAATGCCATTTAGCCACATGAATCAAAACTGACCTGTAGAAGATGCCATCAAACTGTAAGTCAGTTTCATTTAATATCCAGTACATCATGAAAGTTTCACCCACATTTAGCAAGGAAGACTGGCAGGTGCTTTTTGCAATATGTATGGTAGGTTAGTTTACTGCAAAAATCTTTGGGCCTTGCTAAAGCTGATCCTAAGCCTTACTTTTGTTGGAAGAAATGTCCTTCTGGGTTCAGTTCCAAGTGGGGGAAAAGACCCTGGAAACATGGAGGCTGCTTGAAAAGATGGTTTAATGGTCGACAGGATCACATGGCTTGAGCTCCTGAACAGAAAAGGGGGATCACATGCTTCCAGGTGTTGGGTGAAGAAGAAAAAGAGAGCGAGATGCTGAAAGTTTCTGGCTTTATGCCCTCTCTGGCCTTTGATCTTGATCTTGTATTCTGATTGGTTATCAGACTCCCATGGGGCCATGCAGGGGCAACTCTCTAGGCTGTGCTTTGAGTCCATGTTTGGTTGAGCATTGATTCTTCCCAGGTGCCCGGTGAGATAGGTAAAGGGCTAATACTATCATGCCTTTATCCCATCACTCTGGAGATGAAGGGGGAGATCTTTGTTATGTAGAATAGACAGGCTAAGGCCTTTTAATGGCCCATTGACAAAGGTGGGGGCTATTAAGAGTGAGTCTGTTTCCTGTCTTAAAACATGTTTCTCCATTTCTTATCCAGGGAAATAAAATATTCTGCCTTTTCAATATTTCCCAGGATATTTCATTTTTCTAGGAGAAGGGTGGGTTTTAGCTTCCTACACTTTAAAAACAATACAGACTAATTGAGGCAACAAAGGTAGATACAAGTGTGTCAAATATTTCTAAACAGTATAAAAGAATTTCTAGCTTGAGATGATTTTAGTGATGGCAATGATTCTTGGAGTCAAACAGAAAAGCTTTTTAAATGTAGGTGTGCCCAGTGAATAATAAAAGTGTTTGTAAATTTCTTGCATGGAATAATCTTAGACACAATTGTGTTTTTTAGAACCAGAAAAGGCCTCATGAGCATTCCCCACACCCACACAGCATGAAGATGATGGTGATGCCCCTACTTATCGAGTTCTTTCAGTCCCTGAGCTTCCATTCAGTGACACTGACACTGAAAGATTGGGAGGAGATCTGCTGCCTTCTCATTCCGTCCTGAACAGACACTGTGAGACTCATACTGGAAGTCTTCCCTGGGGTGGCAGTGAGTGACCCTCTTAGCCCCTGAGCTGGCACTGAGAGAGAATCAAACTGGGGGAGTGAACAGTGTTCAGCTGGAGGCCTTGTCCTGGCCCTAAAGATCCACCTAAAGAGACTCAAACTAGAAGAGATTCCTTTAACTTCACCTGCCTCCCAACCTGAATTCTTCAGAAATAATGTCTTTGGTGGCCATTGTCTTAGAACCAACACTAAAACTGGTGGTACACTTTAATACTAGGTACGGCCATCAATTAGTAGAAAATCTCAATGAGCCTTTTTAATGCTAGGTGTAGCCAGTGATTGATAAAAGATTTTATACTTTTCTTGCCTGGTGTAATTTAACCATTCTGAGTGATTTTGACATTGTTGTGGCCTATTACAGATGCCTATGGAGCAGTGGTGAATTTTTTTTTTTACTACCAGTACTATGGCTTGGTAGGCATGGCAGGGGAAGGATATTGCAAAATCCGCATTCTGACCCCACTCTAGGGCCAGCCAGAGGTGGTATTTGCCTGAACTACTCAAAATTTCCACTACTGGTTCTCCAGAACCTGCTGAATTTCACCCCTGCTATGGAGTGGACCAATAAATGTGCTCGAGAATGCAGCCAGTCAGCACTCCCTGTTTGTTCCAAACTGGCCAATTGATAAGTGCCTATGTGATTTAGCAAGTATTCTGTAGGTGGAGGCTCAGAGCCACAAGCAAACTAAATCCAGTTTCTCTTAAATTCTGTTGAGCCAATTCTAGCTCAAAGGAGGTGGTGACTATTAGTTGAGAAGATTCTTGTGCATAGGCTTTTAGCAATACATCAATGTAATTGGACCTTTACATGTGGACCTGGTCTTTCACACCTGACACACCCCTTCACCTTCCACCATGACAACAAAACTTTTATTATGTAAGGCTGATTTAATTTCAAACTCTGTGTCTCACTTACTTTGGCCTTGTCATGGGAGGGAATTCACTGGAGAAAGCAATTATGTTTAGAAGAGTTATCAAAGAAGACGGTGGCTGGCGCTATCAACACTGATACCAGCCAGAGCATACGCAAACAAAAAAATAGTGCAAGATCAGAAGAGGTGGAGAAACCTGGCCCATAGAATCACCAAGAGTTGTTGGAATTGACTGAATGGATAAATCATCATCAATTTCAAACTGGCAGTTATCTCTTCAATGACCTGGTCTGAGCACTTGTAATTTTGGAAACCAATTGTAGTCATGGACATAAATGCAGTGATTTCCCAGTTTCAAGAAACTTGCTTTTCTGTGATTTATAGAAATGGTGGCATGTCAAGCATCCGCTGGAAAGTAGCAGATTAGATTAGCAATTCAATGATTGCCAGAACAAATAAAACAGGAGAAATAATTGTGTGCCTATTTTGTTTTGAATATTTTGGCAGCTAGATGCTTTTTATTGATATTTTGTATAATTTGGGTGAGTTATTGAAAAAGGAAAAAAAGACTTCAATTCGCAATGTCTTCTGCTCTTAATTACTTTAATATCTGAACTTCAGTTATGTTGGGAAATGCTGAATTAGGCAGGGAAGAGTGCACAAGCATAGATTTAGCCTTGAATTATTACACAGCCACAAGAGAGCCAAGTCTGCCTTACCCCCACCCCCACCCCAGATCTAGGCAAGCAACCTGAGGAGATTCCTGTATTATAGGCAAGACACAATAAAGTAGTTATAGTAGGTTTTACTTTGCACATGTAGATTTGGTTGCTTGCACCTGGCAGTTTGTTCTTAAACAATTGCTAATTGTAAATAAGCTTAGGCTTAACTTTGTGGTTAATATGTGATTTAAAGTGACCTGTGTCATACATTAAGGTAAAATGAACAATTCCTTGTTGTATAAATGAATTATGGAGGTCTACCAGGACTTAGAAACTCATTGGCTTAATTATGAACAATTGCCTAAATCAAGCACGTTTTCAGCAAGTTCCTTTATCCTTTAAGTGTTCTCTCTGCTTTGGGGTGGAGACCCATGAACAAGGGTGGGGCAGAAATAGGCTCATTCTGTGCAAAGCATCTGAACTTGGGTCAGACCTTGAACAATAAACTATATGACTTGGGGCCTTTACTCTGGAATGCTTCATGGGCTGAGGCAGCTACGCCCTGTTGAAATAATTCCAGCTAATCTGGTTGATCGGGTCAGAAGAAATGATGTCTCCAACTCCACCCAGGTCCCCACCCAAAGAGAAGAAACTCATGGAGCACACTTTTGAACAGGCTGTAACAGCAACTGGTGTCAATTACAACCGTCAACTTTTAATAAGCTGCACATAAAAAATCAGCAAACAATGCAGAGGAAGCAAAGAGGCTTGGGAAACTGCCTCGACATGCTTTCTTTGCCAAATGTTTTATTTCATTTTTTTAGCTCCCTTTTGTCCAACAGCAATGGCTTGTATCTTTCTGCCAGCTAAGGTTATGACTGGTTGAATTATACAAGGCTGAAGTTAGCAATCATCCAATTGTAAGGAATGAGTTCCACATTTAGCTTTTTTTTCCTGCTATAAGATGTTGTCTTCAGCTCAAACCCATAGCTAATGCAGTTTACAGATTACACTGGTTACTTCAAATTTAATGTATAGAATACAGAATAGCAGAGTTGAAAGAGACATTGGAGGTCTTCTAGTCCAGCCTCTAGAGGAGACTCTATGCCATTTTGGACAAATTATTATCCAGTCTCTTCTTTAAAACCTTCAGTGATGGAGCTCCACAACTTCTGGAGGCAAGCCATTCCACTGAGTAACTCTTCTTACTGATTGGAAATTTCTCCTTAATTCTAGGTGGATCTCTCTTTGATTAGCTTCCATCCATGATCGCCTTTCAAATATTGAAAGATTGTTGTCACTCTTGTCCTTCTCTTTGTTAGATAGACACACCTAATCACCTCAATCCTTCTTCTTATGCTTTAGCCTCCAGACCTCTAATCATTTTTGGTATTCTGCATTCTTTCTAGAGCGTCAACATCTTTTTTGTATTTCTGTTATCTATTTTATATTGTTATGGTGTTTCCACTATTCTCCTGACACCATTTTTGCTACTGATGTGATGCCACGTGGTTCATCATTAATAATGCAGTTGATGATGTTGGAACTTTGGAATCTGCGCAACTTCTATTGTCCAGGGACAGCCCTCCTTGCAGGTGCTGAGATTTCCTTCCATGACTATTTTGGCTTTAACCTCAGGGAAAGAGCAGACACCTGGGTTCCCAGGGCTTTTCATAGTATATCTCCAGGGTGGCAAGTAAAGTATTACAATAAAATGGGGCTTACTTTGGAGGTAGAGATAGGATTAAACTAAAATTGTTTTTCCTTTGATGTGATAACTTCATTAACATGACTTCAGCATTTTGTCCTGTTGCAAATGAAAGGCGAAATGCCTTACCAAGATACAGCAGAATCCAGTTCAAGTAAAACAATTCTACCTATGAAGTTGTGCTGATTTCAGGAGGCATGTCAACAAGTACATATATTTGAATTCCTAAATACTCTGATTGCTTCATTACATAATTAGGGTGCCATGACTTAAATATATGCTCCTCACATTTGTGCAAAGTGTCTATGGAGTCAGAGGATTAAGCTGAAAATTCTGTGAATGAAATCAGTGTGATTTAGAAGTGGGTGAATCACCTTCATAAAAGGGATCAATAGGGTGAGATCTGATTGCACTGGTGCCATTGGTTAAGAACGTGTCTTCATCGTGGGTAGGGGAAGCTTCTATTTAACAAATTAACCTGGCTATATGAAGCGTTGGCCCAGATAGGAACAAGATCAAAAAATGTGGGTGAGTCAAAAAATACGTACATAAATATAATATCATGCCAAGCACTTTCATAGAAAGAGGATATCTGGTTGGACCAATAAATATACTTGCTGCTCACCTTTCTCATTTGATTTCCCTTATATCTCTTTTTATTTGGATTGCAAACCCAAAAGCAAGACCTGATGGCTATGTCATATTTTACCTTAGAAATAATTCCCTCCACTCCAATTGAAAGAATATTTTAAAATGTATAAGAAAGAATCTTGAACCAATAGCATCGGGTGCAAAACAGTGGACTAGGGAGAAAGGGGACATCCACATTTGAATCCAAAGTGGAGCCATATCATCTGAAGTGCCTCAATGCAAAGCATAGGACTCCGTGAATGGTGCTATTCAGACCCACTTACTTTTCAAAGACCAACAAATGATTTTTATACCTCAAAAATTATTTTCATCAAATAATTTAAGCCTTTGCAGATATTCTTGGATTTTGCAAAACTGTGAATGTTGGGCCATTCCAGAGGTATAGGAAAGGAGCTACTCATCACTCTGGGTAGGCTTGGGGTGTTTTTGAAAGAGAGAGACCTTATTGGCTCCTCTTGTGCATTTAATAAGAGGAGCACAAACCTCTGCCATCACCTCTGGTGTTTGTTTTTTAATTGGGTAAAAGCAGAAAAAAAGTTTTTTTTTTAATAAGGAAAAAGGAGAAGGTAGGATTTGTTAGACAAATTAAACATCATGCTACAGATGCTTCATTCAGGTCTGTACTTGAATGTCTGCCATAGCTTTTTTCTGAATCATTAGCTTATCCAGATGTTTGTTCACCTTTTCTTCTGCAATCTTCCTCCTGTTCCTATTGAACAGTGCACTGCTCCTTAAGGGCTCTTTTAAAAAATCCAGATGTGCAGGCCAGGTCAGGATTACACAGGCAGTAAGGAATACACCATATGGAGTCTGTTCTTTCTGGCATGCTTCAGGAAGCAGGATTGAGGAAAAAGCAGAGCTCCTGAAATCTCATCCTGTTTATGTGGAGATACTTTGGGGAGGTGGTACCTCAGCATTCATATGAAAAAGGGTCCCTCACCAAAAAGAACATCCAGTTCCTCAAAGTTTGCAATCAACTTTAAACAAGAAAACAGTTTATTCATTGACTGATTTAGTTCTGTTATATTTTAAACATTTAAATCTACATAAGTCTTTAACAAAATTTAAAGACTTATTTCTGAAAGGAAGCAGTGCAAAATATGTGCAGAGAAAAATAAAGCCTTGGAAAAAAGAATTATTAACAAGTTCACAGGACTGTTGTGATGGACTGAAATCTTCATGAAATTATTAGTTGTTAATGTCTTCCTGTCTTAGTTTAACACTTATTTAAAAAAAGTTTGGTGGCACTGAGACTTTAAAGATAAGAATATATTCATTATTTCAAATTATATAGCTGTTCATCTCACATATATCATCGTGGGCAGCTTAGCAATTAAAAAAATATCAGAAACAAAAACAACACAATATAAATTAGTGTTAAAATATAAAATGTTGTGTAAAATATCCATATATAAACTATATGACACAATCTAGAGCTGACCCATCACCGATTATAAGGACCACTGCCTCTACTACACACTTGAATCTCCACACTCCACGGCAAAACCACATCTTAAAAACCTTCCATAAAGCCAGTACTATTAAGGCCAATCTGATCTCCAGAGAGATGATGTTCTAAAGAGCAGGGCCCATGGCAAGAGTTTTATTAAAGAGAATTCAAATGAATAAGGAATTTGGTGTGAGTACACTTTTACATCATAAATATTTGATTTTTAAAAATTTTCTAATCAAAGCTATAGCCGTAGAATATCTTGATGATCTCTCTTCCAAATGCTCACCAGGATCAACCCCGCTAATGTCGGACATAAAGGCTTCTAAGGTAAAGGTAAAGGTTCACTTCGCACATATGTGCTATTCGCTCCCGACTCTAGGAGGCGGTGCTCATCTCCGTTTCAGGGCAGAAGAGCCAGTGCTGTCTGAAGACGTCTCTGTGGTCATGTGGCCAGCATGACTAAACACCGAATGCGGTTACCTTCCCACCAAAGGTGGTTGCTATTTTTCTACTTTATTTTTACATGCTTTCGAAGTGCTAGTTTGGCAGAAGCTGGGACAAGTAACAGGAACTCGCTCCGTTACGCAGCGCTAGGGATTTGAACTGCCGACCATTCTGATCAACAAGTTCAGCATCTTAGCCACTGAGCCACCGCGTCCCATAAAGGCTTTTAGGTGCAGCCAACTGTTAATTTTCAACTGAGCCAAACTTAATAGTTTTAATAGATTGTTTTCCATGAATCAGAAACTGAATTGCTACTATAAGGTGAAATAATGTGCTTAAAAAGCAACATATCAAGCAAGGAGACATCTTTTAAACCATTTCTAAATACCAAACTTCAAGTTAATATCAGAAACAATTTGGGTTTTTAAAATAAATGATTCCCGATATAAGCCTAGATGGCTTTTCAGAAATTAATCCAATTTTGTTCAGCAAGGACCACTATGGGCATAACATTCTAGCCTTCTTATGCAGTATTAGCAATCAAAATTTGGTTTTTAAAGTCAACCTACAGTAAATATTTGAAAACTGCATTAATAAAATTGAATCTGCAGGCCACAGAAATATTCCCTCTGCAGCCAGATGTTTAGAAAGCTACACAACCCTGGAAAATCCTTGAAAGTGCCAAACATTCTGCATTTGTGATCACAAATCCAAAGACAACCCCCAACAATACTTTTTCTTTTCTTTTCTTTTGCCCTGAAGCCCTAGAGGAAGTGTCTTGCTTGCATCTGAAGATAATTTTCTTTGACTCTTAATTAATTCCAATGCAGTCTAATTAGACCGTGTTCAAATCATGCATTATTTATAAAGACGATTGTAGTAAGCATCAGAATCGCGGGGCCAAAATCCTGACTTCATTTCATTCAAGAAGAGCTTGGCTGGTTAGAGAGTGTGAGGTAATTTTTTCCAAGGGTGTAGCCTTCAGCAGGGTCATCCATTTGGGGATTTGAGGGAGCAACTAAAAAAAAGGTCAAGATGGGATTTTTGTAGAGGGATACAGGAAGAGCCTTTATCCAAAGACAGGAGGAAGAGATGCTACCAAAATAACAGTAGGTAAGAGAATGCTGGATCCAGGGCAGAGTTGTAACCTGATAAAACTCTCATGAAGTGTTAGCAGCACTTTCTAATGCTTTGGTAAGAGCATACTTGGAATACGGCATTCAGTTTTGGCTACCACCAAGGTGAAATGCTATCAGTTTGGGCCGATTCGCCTGACCCAATAGTAAAAAATGCTTTAAAAAGTTTTCTAAAAAGTTCTGACGATCAGCTGTGCAACAATCAGCTGTGCTTTTAAAAAACTTTTTAAAGCATTTTTTAACCACCTATTTGCCCGAACTGATAGTAAAAAAATGCTAAAAAAAGAAAAAAAACTTTTGACAATCAGTTGTGTGACAATCAGCTGTGCCGAGCGATGTCAGAACGTTTTTTTACTTTTTTATAGCATTTTTTTGCTACCTATTCGCCAGAACCAGTAATAAAAAAATGTTATTTTTTTTCCAAAATGTTCTGACGATCAGCTGTGCAATAGTCAGCTGTGCCTGATTGTCTGTGAGGTTCCTGGCCATTTTGTGTGAAGTCCAGCTGCTTTTACATTGTGTGTGAGTCAATTGTGCAACTACACCCACCTGTGCACATGACCACCAATCCATGACCACCCGGTCACATGACCCCTCCCAAGCCACGCCCACCCAGTCACATGCCCCCCCAATTGCATTTCACCATTGGTTGCCACAATATAAAAAAAAGATGTAGAGACTTTAGAAAGAGTGCAGAGAAGAGCAACCAAGGCGATGTAAGGGACTGGAAGCAAAGCATATAAAGAATGGTGGCAGGAATTGGTATGACTGGTCTAGAGAAAAAAAGGACTGGGACAACATGAAAGCAGTGTTTCAATATTTGAGGGATTGTCACAAAGAAGAGGGGGTCAAACTATTCTACAAAGCACCCAAAGGCAGGACAAGAAGCAATGGGTGGAAACTAATCAAGAAGAGAACCAGCCTAGAACTAAGGAGGAATTTCCTGATAGTGAGAGCAATTGATCAGAGGAATTACTTGCCTCCAGAAGTTGTGGGTGCTCCAACACTGGAAGCTTTTAAGAAGGGGCTGGACAACCATTGGTCTGAGGATCTCCTGCTTCAGCATCTCCACCCCCCCCCTCCCCCTCTTTTTTTGCATGTGTTGCAAAAAATATATTTTTTGTCATGGACAGTCAGTGATGATTTGTGTGCAACATTGAACATTTGTTTTCATCATCTGTATCATAAGCAAAGCCTAACCTGAATGCCTGAATCTACATGAATATATCTTCTCTTCTTTTTCAAAAAGATCAGTAACAAAAAGGGGCAACAAAGTACATTGTTCGAAAATCATAAGAAATAAGGAAGGGACTTTTGTGCCGCTGAGAATGCTACAGTGGTGTTTTTTAAATATATATGTATTAATTTGTAGCCATCCGAATTAAACATGCTTAAAGTCACTAGAGTCTGGACATCATGTAAAGTTAATGAAAAAGAAGAAGAGAATTGATCTGCTGGAACATGCCTAATCTTAAACCCTCTAAGTCAGAATTTCACTTCATCTGACAGCTCACCAAATGCATCCACTAGTAAGACATCAAAGCGGTCTTCCTTTCTGTTGCTGTTCCTATGCCTTAGTGTGTAATGCTGTGTGTAAAGCCACCATGGCTGGAGGTGGCACACCTAGTCATCAAGAGTTAGGGTTAAGTGATAATCCTGACTTTATATTTGTATTGTTGTGTATTGAGGTGACCCAAACTGGATTCAGTATTCCAAGTGTGGTCTCAATTTATATTTCACTGGTGGAACCACTGTTGGAATACTGCCTTCCGTTCTGATCACCACAAACAAACAAACAAAAAAAGATGTTAAAACTCTAGAAAGAGTGCAGAGAAAAGCAACAGAGATGATTAAGGAACTGGAAGCTAAAATATATGATGAAAGATTGAGGGAACTGGGTTTGATCTAGTCTGACAAAGGAAGCAACTAGGGATGATGGGATAGCAGTCTTCCAGTATTTGAAGGGCTGTCACAGAGAAGAGGGAGTTGACGTATTCTCCAAAGTGTTCTGACCGAGGTTTCCCAAGAGCATGAAGCAAACTCCTGGTCCCAACAAAAAACCCTTTTATCAATTGACTGTGAATTCTGCTCATTCACATCCAGCGAAGTCTTTCAAGGGAGGATTTACAGTCACAGACCTTATCTGGCTTGGAGAGCTGCCAGGCTGATGTCTGCAAAACTTGGCAATGAGTCTAGGAGAGTCATGAACCAGTTAAGCGAACTAATTGTCTCCTGCAAACTCCCCTTTCGCTCCTCTTTTATTTCCTCTGTGAGGGGCCATTCATCGCCCACCTGTGGCCTTACTCCCAAATCAACCCTTGTTCCTTAGTTGTTCCCTTCGTCTGGCAGCTCTGTGCATGCGCACACTGGGAACAGGCTCCAGCTGTTCTTCTGCCTCACTGATGTCTGACTCTGAAGGCAGCTGATAACTGGCATAAGGCCCTGGCCCCCTCTCTGCCTCCGACACAGAGCCCTCACCAGAGCCTTCCCCAGACTCCAGGACTGGCCCATTTTCCTCCCCAACCTCCTCACTGTCCGAATCTGCTGCCAGCTCTGCTGGCTGCTGGCGGGTCACAACACAAAGTACCTTGAGAGCAGGATAAGAAGTAACTAATGGAAGATCATTAAAGAGAAATCCAACCTAGAACTCAGAAGAAATGTCTTGACAGTGCACTTCCTTAATTTTTCTTCTACTGATTGAGAACAATTAAACAGTGGAATGACTTGCCCTCCAAAGTTGTGGGTGCTCCATCAGTAGAGGTTTTCAAACATACACTGGATAGCCATTTGTCTGAAATGGGGGTCTTCTGTTTTGGGTCTCCTGGATTGGATTAGAAGACCTCCAAGGTCCCTTCCAATTCTTGTTATGTGTTCCAAGGCTGGTAGTTATGAGTAGACTTGTCCTTTAGAAATATGAATAGTCCTCCAAAGAGAAAGCTAAGACCAGATGGTAATAACTAGGTTTTGAACTACCAAATCAACATCCTGGAGTTCCTCTTTCTACCCATCAAAGTTTGGTCCACAGATGAAGGAGGACAAAAGAAACTATGATACAAGCTCTTTCCTTTTCTCTCCCTTTCTAAATGTGGGGAAACTGCTTGCTATGGCTGTCAAGCAGAAAACTGCAGCACAGTGTAGAACAAGCCGAAGAATATTATCCCAGTTTCTCTGGAGAATTTCCAGTTTGTAACCATGCCTAACTAATACTTAAGAAAGGAAAGAAACCTGTGATTAGATATTTATATTATATTATATAGTGTACTTTCAAAGGTTAGGATGTCCTGTTTGCTTTGTTCTGCTAAAAACACATGCTTGCTCATACCTGCTGAAAAGTAAAGTTTTTTTTTTAACTCAGTATGACTTATTCCAGTTTAAGTATTTGTTATAACAGAGGATTCCTCATCTTTGCCAAAATCCAGAATTGCAGTATACAAATGTTGCCTGGAATTAATGATGGCTTTTTTCAAGGCACTTCATAAGTCTGACACTGTCTCTAAAATGAACAAGTAGACTATCCACAAAGTCATAGGTTTAAATGCTACTTGTTTATATAGTCTCACCAAAACCCATGTTAATAAATCTGAATGCTAACCAAGGACAAATTGATGCAGAATAATTTCTTCAAAATTGCATTTGGGTATAAAGTGTTATCTAGATCAAGGAGTGGCTGTTTCCATAGCTTTTTATTTCTGGGGTTGAGAAAGTGGGGAACTAAACTCTTTATTCCCAGAATTAGGCTACTTAAAATTTATGGATCAGACCATATGAGTCCATAAAACTTATCTGTCAAATAGGCCGTATTTTGAACTTTAGTGCATTTGACTCTTCAATTTGGAAATTACCCCAGATTGGATAACTTCTTGTGAACAACATCTACATATGTGGTTGCTAAGATAGATGGCACATCAACACTAAAGCACCAAATTAGTGCAAGATTGGCAAAGCTGCTTTGTGTGGAAGAGGGGGGGACATTGTGGTGGTAAGTTTTGGGCAGATGAAAATATTAGTGAGCTTTCTTCTTCCAAACCTTCCGGCCTGTATTCTCCAAATGCATCAGAATTGTAAGGCCAAAATTCCTTGATGATTCTGGCGATTGCAGTCAAAACACATCTGGAGGTTTCAGGTTGAAAACTTCCACCTTGGTAGACTTCCCACCTACTTTCTGCTTCCATTAAACAATAGTGATCTAAAGTTGAATTTCTTCACTGCTGCTATCTGAGAAACCCTAAAAAAACCCATGAGACAATCAGTGTGGGTAGCCTGTGGCCTTTTCCTATTTTTCTTTTCTTTTAAGCTGTAGGCAACATCTCTCATTTCCAAATCTGAGTGATTGTTACAGGCGCCATTATATGGTGCCATTCCTTTTGTTCGTATAAACACCAGTGAAAGAATCGCATCTCTGCGAGACACTTTCGGAGGAAACTGAAGAAGGAAAGTGAGAGTGGCTTGAATCTGATATGAGATGCCGGCCTGCAAGTTCTCTGGAATGACAGCATTTTGGAACTCAAATGATTCAGTCACGGTTAGAGATGCACCAAAGCTAAGCCAGGCATTACTCAATTGGTGAATGGAGACAGCAGCATATGGGGTGCTGTTGAAGCACTGGCACTGGGCTTTGATGAGCATGATGCTTTGATGAGCAGATTAATGGCCAGGAAGGAGCACAATGCCGTTTTCTCATTTTTGCATATCTTGGTACGGATCTAACTAATTTTCTGCCTAGTTACCCATGAGGTTAACTTTATGACTTCTTATTATAGAATGATGCACCACAGATCTTGGCTGCTTGACTTTTCTCTGCCCTGTCTTTATCTGAACAAGATGGGTGGATAGATGGAGGGATATGATGGAGTGATGGATGGATCAATGGATGGATTGATGGATGGATCAATGTACAGACAAATAGGATAGATGGATTAAGATAATAGATAAAAAAATTGCTTGGAATCATAGAGTCCAAGAAGGCGCCATTAAGTCCAGTCCTCTATTTCATGCAGAAGTCTATGACCAAGGGTCTTTCATAAAAACATAGAATGTCAAATGCTACTATAGTATTGTGGTAGGGAGGTGTGATTGCTGTTCAGAAAGGAACACTTAGATCAGGGGTGTCCAAACTTGGGAACTTTAAGACTTGTGGACTTCAACTCCCAGAGTTCCCCAGCCAGCTCTGCTGGCTGGGGAATTCTGGGAGTAGAAGTCCACAAGTCTTAAAGTTCCCAAGTTTGGACACCCCTGACTTAGATCTTCCTTCATTCTGTACTTCCAGTGATTACGAATCTATTACAACTGAACAGCTTGAGCTAAGGGAAGCTGTATTTCTTTTTTCCCCTTTTTCTTTTAGCTAATTCTCCCCAAAGCTAAGTTGAGTCAAGCCTGCTTAAAACGTGGATGAGATTCTCAGAAAATCCTAGGGCAATCTGCTAGACTAGAATGTTAAAACAAAACTCCTGGAAGATGTTAAAGGAAAATCACTTCAGTGTTGCTATCCCCCAAAATAAAAATACATGGGCGTGTCTGTGTCAAATAAACTCTACCGCTTTACTCCCATTGCTTTATGATGCTTCCTTGCTGGGAAACTCACAGCCAGGGAAGGAGGAGGGATCAAGTGGGGAATTAGCCTCGAATCTTTGTGCAGCCACAAGGATTGCACAAAGAACTGAACCCCCTTAACTTCCATAGGACCTTATCTGCTTGGTCCCGAGGGAAGGCTAACAGACTAGGGAGGTTCTTGTACTATAGGCAGAAGACAATATTCTGAGCTACAAATATTCTCTTCCATCAGTATCTCTTGGTCTATCGGTATATAATGAACAGTCTGAAATACTTTAAAAGTTGGCAGAACTCTACATCTTCTGTAGACACGATTAGCTCTGATTTTTCTTCCACCTTTTCTGTTTTATTGCCCTCTATTAGCACAGCGTTTTATGGTACCTAGTAGACACAAATTGCTCTAATCGCAGCCATAAAACATGGGCACTACAGAGATGTTAGGCAAAGATCTGGCTCTGGGCTCAACCACCCCCGTCATAAGTCCTTTGAACTAGATTTCTCCTATCAGGATGCGGCCGGTCTTATTAAGGAGGTTCTTGGAAGAGGTGCCTCCCAAACCTCTGTTTGTGTTGACCTACTTTGTGCTTGGCTGGCTCTGTTGAAAAGAAAAGAAAAGAAAAAGAAAAGCAATGCCAATTCCACAAGGGTTGCTATAAACACCACAGCCCAACAAGCAGAAGACAGAGTGAAAGCTATGGCTATGCCAGGATTTTAAACATGATAACTTGCAGGCATCATTTTCAGAAAAAGTTTGGAAGCCAACTTTATTTGCAGCTTGACTGAAGAAATTTCCAGAGGAACTGCTATTATGGGTTAGGGCAAGCCAGTACTCTTAAGAGATATGGGTGCTTTAGGAAATAGAAAGCAGAAAAAAATAACATTATTGGTCCTTTAAAAAAACAGTGTGAAGTCTTGATTTTGGGTAAAATGTCTTGAGCCAGCTTTGCCTGAAAGCACGGTTTTCAAATTCAAGCTTGAAACTTCACCAAGTGTTTTGTGTACACTTTATGTGACTTGCAATATTAAGGATGAGCACTAGATGGTAGCAAAGGGTTTAAACATTCTTCAACTCCGCTGCTTTTCATTGAAGAGTTGGATTTTTGCAGTCTAGATAAGTTACTCAGTTCTTTCGGTATTTATAATTAATCTCTGTTTTCCTTCCCTTCACCACACTGTAATTTTTTTTTTTTTACCTCACAGATATAACAAACTCACCCGAAGTTGTTTTTGCAATTAACGTGTAATGCAGTTTAGGTCTTGTATTCCAAATTGACACACACAACTAGTTAAGAAAGTAATTACTTGCTGTCAACTAATTACAAATATTCAACACCTTGTGCCTCAGCATTACCAAGCTCACAAGATGACTGCAAAGATAAATAGGAAAGAACAATTCACCTACAGCACTTTGAAGGTACAGAAGGACTTTTTTCACCCCCTAAAGTGGAAGTGTGATGCATTGTGTGTGAAGAGTACTTTAAGTTATGAGATGTCCTCTGACCGCCGTGCAGTAGGGAGGTGTCCTATTTAAGCTTCATGCCAAGCAGTTCAGCTTTGATCCTGATCTGAGAACTAAAGTGTCACAAGTCTTTCCCTTAGAAATCTTACAGATCCATCCATATTAGAACATAGATTAGAATAACAGGGTTGGAAGATACCTGGGAGCTCTTCTAGTCCAATCCTCTGCTCAAACACAAGATCCTATACTATTCTGGACAAAGGGATGTCCAGCCTCTTATGGAAAACCTCCATGGTTATAATAATGATAATTTTTTATTTAGTGTGTCAAACATGTACAAGATTACAGGTATAAGTATAAACATGAACAAAGGAAATGACTACAAGTAAATGGGGGCAGGAGGACAGAGACATGCTGGTGCGCTTATATATGCCTCTTTTATGGACCTCTTAGGAACGGGGTGAGATCCACGGTTGACAGTTTAAGGTTGAAGCCGTGGGAGTTTGAGGATGTAACAACGGAGTCAGGTAGAGCATTCAAGGCATTGACCACTCTGTTGCTGAAGTCGTATTTTCTGCAATCGAGTTTGGAGTGGTTGATCTTGAGTTTGTATCTATCGTTTGCCTGTGTATTATTAAGCTGAAGAAGTCATTGACAGGCAAGACGTTGGAGCAGACAATTTTGTGTACTACGCTTAGGTCAGACCATAGGCGGCATAGTTCCAGTTTCTCGTGAAATACTTCTGGACTCGCTCAATTGTATTAATGTCCGATATACAGTGGGGATTCCAGGCAGACGAGCTGTATTCGAGAATTGGTCTGGCAAAGGTTTTGTATGTCCTAGTTAGCAATAAAATGTTACGGATAAGAAGCTTTGCTTAATTAATACAATAATATATTTTCTTATTGAGTTATAGTGATTTATAAATAGTGTTTAAAATTATAACATGGGATTTATATATTTTTCAGCTGTAATTGGGGATTATGGAATCACTGTTGTGTTCTCTGCTTACACTGCTGGTATTCTTAATGCATTGAGTAGCCTTCTTTCAAAACAAGTCCAGGTAGTAGTCCTTGACGTACCACCGCAATTGATCCCTAAATGTATGTTGTTAAGTGAAACAGTTGTTAAGTGAGTTTTGGCCCTATTTTTACAACTTTTGTTGCCACAGTTGTTAAGGGAATCACTGCAGTTGTTAAGGCAGTAATACCGTTGTTAAGTGAGTCTGGCTTCCCCATTGACTTGGCTCGCAGAAGGGGACCACATGACCCCGGGACACTGCAACCGTCATAAATATGAACCACTTGTCAAGCGTGTGAATTTTGTTCATGTAACCATGGAGATGCTGCAACAGTCACGAGTGTGAAAAACAATGTCATTTTTTTCAATGCTGTTGTAATTTTGAATGGACACTAAAAGAGCTGTTGTGAGTCAAGGAGAAATTTCCTAATGGTGAGAGCAATCAATCAATGGAATGGCTTGCCTTCAGAAATTGTGGGTGCTCCATCACTGGAGGCTTTCAAAAAGAGATTGGGCAACCATTTGTCTGAAATGGCTTAGGGTCTCTTGTTTGAGCATAGGGTTGGACTATGTCCAAGTTCCCTCCCAAGTCATTACTCTATATTCTAAATCAAGGCAGCTGTACTGGAAGGAGAATTGGAAGAGAAGCTTCTGGCAAGATGAGGCTGATGCAGCTCTAAGAAAAATGTATAAATTTGTGGAGAAAGATTAATTAGATTATAGCGTTGTTGATTAGCCTATAGGCCAGTGATGGCTAACCTTTTTGTTGTTGGGTGCTGAAAGCGTGTGCACATGCACCCATGATGCCATGCTGGGCATGATCCCACCTGCATGTCCCTGCGCATGCACATGCAACCCCCTGCATGCCCGCATGTCCCCACGCATGCACGTGTGACCTCTCCCACTCCCCCCGCCCCCACGCATGCATGTACAAACCCCCACATGCATCCTTGTGCATGTGCACGCATCTCTTGCATGCGCCCTGTACATGTGTGGCAGAGACCTAAAAACCAGCTGGCTGGCGGAAGGCACATGTGTATGCCCGGTGGAGCTGAGCTGGGGTGACGGCTTGCATGTGTGATGTGGCATGCGTGCCGTAGGTTTGCCATCACAGCTATAGGCCACATCAAAGCACAAGATTCAAACACATATCACCAATGAAATCCTATACAAACAATTAAAAATAAGGGTAGGGTACAATATAATAATTATAGGATATGATACGATATAATTTAATATATAAATATGTTTAATCAAATAAAATGACATAAAATTATATTTCGGTGTCACCCTTACAATCTACCCCAATCAGTCCAACCTCTGCAGCTCTCAAGCGAACCATTTAGCTTAAGTACTGTGCTGTGTTAAATGTTATTTTCAGGTTCTGGCTGCACATAAAGTAAGTTGTTTTGATATGGAGAAAGAGAGAGGGAAAGAAGTGGGGGGAGAGAGAGGATATATATGAATATATCCTGGTAAGATCATTGGATTGAGTTCAAGCCTTCCCTCTGAACAATACCACCTCAATCTTGGCTGTGCAGAGTCACGGCTCCTGCAGAGGGGAGATTGTGCAACCGCCGATTTGGAATTTGCCTTAGCCAGACAACGAAGCGTGATTGCACAGATCCACCCCACCCTTCATTAGCGTCAGGGATATTCCTTCACGCCCTGTCCTGCCTAGCAGAGGGAGGGTGGCACGTATGCTCCCAGACAGCCAGGCTACTGCACTTTTTGCCTCTAATTAAATAGGATTGTAAAGAACTGAGGTTGAAGCTGTATTGGAGTCTTTGGCTTGTAAGGTAGCTGCAGAGATAACATCTGGTAGCCTTCCGAAGCAGGATCGGAGTTTGCAGCCCATCCTTAGAGTGCCTGCTGGAGCAGTGGATGGTAAATAAGCATCAAGATGATGCAACCATAAATGCACATGCTTCTATTCCCATGGCTTTCTCCTATGGCTGGGACTGAGGCATGTTAATCCACCTTCAGAAAGTGATCTCCATGTTCCTTACAGAATAACTGAATTGAAAGGAAACTTGGAGGTCCTCTAGTTCATGTCCCACCCAGACAGGAGACCGTATACCATTTCAGACCAACAGTTGTCCAATCTTTTCTTAAAAACGTCCAGTGTTGGAGCATTCACAACTTCTGGAGGCAAGCTGTTCCATTGATTAATTATCCTAACTGTCAGGAAGTTTCTCCTTAGTTCTACTGTAAGTTGGAACCCCCCTTGATAAGTTTCCATCCATTGCTTTTTGTCTTCTCCTTGGATGCTTTGGAGAATATGTTGTCTTTCTCTTCTTTGTGACAGTCCCTCAAATATTGGAAGACTGCTATCACGTCCTCCCTAGTTCTGTTCTTCCTTAGACTAGACATGCCCAGTTCCTGCAACTGTTCATCAAAATGTTTCAGCCTCCAACCCCCTAAATCATCTTTGTTGCTTTTCTCTGCACTCTTTCTAGAGTCCCAACATCTTTCTTTTTTTTTTCATTGTGGTGGCCAGAGCGGGACAGAGTATTCTACATGTGGTCTTACTGAGGCAATATACTTGTTGTTGTTAGTTACAAAGTCATGTCTGACCCATCGCAACCCCTTGGACAACGTTCCTCCAGGCCTTCCTGTCCTCTACCATCATCTGGAGTCCATTTAAGCTCACGCCTGCTGCTTCGGTGACTCCATCCAGCCACCTCCTTCTCTCCCGTAACCTTCTTCTTTTGCCCTCCATCGTTCCCAGCATGAGGCTCTTCTCCAGAGAGTCCTTCTTCCTTTTCCTTAGGTGGCCAAAGTCTTTGAGTTTCCTCTTCAGGATCTGGCCTTCTAAAGAGCAGTCAGGGTTGATCTCCTCTAGGACTGACCGGTTGGCTCACCTTGCAGTCCAAGAGACTCACAGGAGTCTTCTCTCCAGCACCAGAGTTCAAAGGCCTCCATTCTTTGGCGCTCAGCCTTTCTTATGGTCCCACTTTCACAGCCATCCATTGCAACTGGGAAAACCATAGCCTTGACTATACACACTTTTGTTGGCAGGATTATGTCTCTGCAGTATATAGTGGTGTTAATATCTAATATTTATTATTTCTTCTTCCAGACCAGGCTTTTAATGGAAGATGAGCCCCTGGGCTGCAATAATTTTTTTAAAAGGAGCCAATTATTCACACCTGATATCTTCTAGTTAAAAGACAGACCAGGTTTGCTTTCAATGTTCCAAAGGAGGAATCATTGAGGATAGTCATCCTGCTGCTTCTTCTAGCTTGGGAGCAGATACATTGCATCACGGGCTGAACGTACAAACTGTAAACAGAGCTCTTCTGGATGTTTTAAAGCTGACGTCTGGAGGTGGCGAGGGGGAAGCGCCTGATGTTGAGTGAGCAATGCTTCACTGAAGGGCAGGAGGACTTGTGGTGCCTTGGAGAAATCAAATGGGTTTTGGGAGTGGTGAGAAACTGCTTTCCCAGAAAACACTTCCCAGAAGTTTGGCTGTGTGTGTGTGTGTGTGTCACAAGAAGCCATAAAAATGTTGTGCAATGTCCAGCTGGGAGAATGCTTTGAGTAATGAAGCAGAACTCTGTGGCAAAAATAAACTTTCATCAACAGAGATGAATGACACACATGTGCATTAGGCTTAGGATGTTGATTTTAGCAGGACAACTGATAACTTTTGTGTACATTGCCCTAACTATAAAGCAGAGCTGTCCGACCTTGACAACTTTTAAGACTTGTGGACTTTGATTTCCAAAACTCCCCAGGATGCTAGTTGGGGAATTCTGGGAGTTGAAGTCCACTGGTCTTAAAATTGGAAAGCCCTCCTGTAAAGCATACTTTCCCATACTTACTGAAGATAATTCACACCCTAAATGAGCATCTCCACCTTAAAAATAAGGGCAATTATTATTTTTAACTATTGTGATATACCTCCCTTCCTTTCTCTACTTCATTAGGCTATGTTTTATAACACTGAAGTGTCATAAACAGGAACGGCCTTCACACAACTTTGTGTGGTGTGCCAGGCACACCCATTCCTGGATCAATGTGCCTTTCTGATAGTTGCCCACATCCTGGTCACCTCCTCAAGCTCTACATGTGGCTGTCCTTGAAGTGTATTCTGAACAGTTTTGCACAAGCCTAGACTTGGCACACAGGGAAGTTCAGGTTGCACAAAACTGTATGAAATACTCTTCAAGGGCAGCCCCATGTAGAGTGCATTACAACAGTATAGCAGAATAGTATGGTACAGTAGCATAAAACAAGGGCTGCCAATGGGCTTCCAGGTCCAATTCAAGGTAGCCCAGATAAAAAAATATTGTGTGGTCGATAGGTGTTTTTAATCTATATAAACTTTATGTAATTAATTTTGTTTGCTTGTTAGGTTGTAACATAATAACTTTATATCTTTTGTTGGCTTACATCAATTAAAAACAGTCTCAGCATTACTGATGAGGTTGAGGATGATGGAACATCATGCTAGTGTCAATTGTTAGCAACTTCACAGATTTTCTCCATTATGGTCTGTCCCTTACAAGGTTTTTCAGATCTTCTTACTGTGCAGCCATTTTTCTTATAACAAGAGTCCATCCATCTTGCTGCTGGTCATCATCTTATCTATCTATCTGTCTGTGTATGTGTGTCTGTCTCCATCCATCTGTATCTGTCTGTCTGTCTGTCTGTCTATCTATATATCATCTGTCTATCACTTGTCTGTCTCTGTCTGTCCATCATCCATCTATCCTTCTATCCATCTATCCATCTATCTCTTATTTATCATCTGACTTGTTTACCACCTATCTTGCCTAGAGGTTAAAATTTAAAAGCCAACATTGAAACAATAATTGCTCATAATATAACTTTCATAATTTACAATTTAAAAGTCGGAAAGGGACAGAGCAGGATGCACCTGGGGGAGGCTGGGGAGGTGTCTTGTCTTCTTAACCATAGTGATGCATACCTGTTGGGGCGCCAGGACAACTAGCAGAGGCAGGTACTCAGGCTGTTAACAGAAGGTCAGAGGGGCTCAAATGTCACTTCAGGGGGCAGGATGTGCCACAGGGCAGGAGTCATTACAGGAAAGGTTCTTCCCTTGGATCCTACCATCCAGAATTCCTTGACCACAGAAAGCCCCTTCTGCCAGCATTAGTGGGTTGGGCTAGCCCCATTGGTGTCAGATGGCTCCTCAGAAAGCCATGAATAGTTTTTATGATGGTAACCAACACCTTGAACTGTACTCAGAGGCAAACCAGCATCTGGTGAACCTCAGCAAACAGCAGTGTAACATGGGGCCCACTGTGGGGCCCGAAAAACTGCTCATGCCATCGCCCTCTACATCAGCTGGAGCTTCTGGATCTTCAAGGGTAACCATACATAAAACACATTGCATAAGTCTAAGCATGAGTTGACCCAGGCATGAGCGACTTCTGCTCTTCCCTTCTAAATTTCCCAATGTTCCAACCTTCTCCAGAGTGTTAAATCTTTGCATAATGCGTCCAAAACATGACAGTTTCAGTAAAAACTCTAAATAGATGACTCATGTTTTCCCCCCCTTGGAAATTCATGGTATTTGGAGGAATCTTTTCCGATAACAAAGTTCAAAAGCTGCATTACTCAAAACACACACACCCTCCCCCCCCCCGCATTGTTATTAAGATGAAATGAAAATGATATTCCTAGAACCATTTGCAATTGCAGAGGTGGGGCAAGGCTTGTGTGCTGTGACATCCCCTCTATCATCTGACCGATTCTTCCACCTTCTTCTTCCCCAACGTCTCAAACACTGGAGATTTTTAAGAAGAGATTGGACAGCCGTTTGTCTGAAATGGTATAGCGCATTGATGGCGAACCTATGGCCCACCTGTCACAGGTGGCATGAGGAGCCCTCTCTGTGGGCATGCGAACCGTCACCCAGCTCAGCTCCACTGTGCATGTGTGTGTGCCTCCCGCTGGCCACTTAATTTTGGGATCTCTGCCACACATGCAGGAGACGCACGCGCATGGTGGGGGTTGTACGTGGGGGCAGGGGGGAGCGAGGGGTGTGGTGCACCCCCCTCACAATCCATTTTTGCTGCAAGGAGGCTTCTGGCAGTTTTCGCCCTCCTGGTGGCTCAAGAAAAGCCTTCAGGGCAAAAAACAGGACCCCCAGAAGTCCGGAAATGGGTCTGTTTCCTGCCTCTGGAGGGCCTTCAGAGCCTGGGGGAGGCATGCACGGGGGGGGGGGTTGTCACACATGCACAGGGGGGCATTATGGATGTGGGCATGCATGCTAGCGCATGCTCATGCACGATTTCTGCACGCAAGGACAAAAAGGTTAGCCATCACTGGTTTAGGATCTCCTGTTTGAGTAAGGGACTGGACTAGAAGACCTCTGAGGTCCCTTCCAACTCTGTTATTCTTCTGCCTGATTCTTCTGCCCCACCTTCAGAATGAGAAACAGTTTGTGGAAATCCTCTTTTTGGCTCTCCGTTTGATTGAATCCTGGTGGGAATGGTGGAGAAGGCCTCATGAATTTGAAGCAGGCACCCAGGTGTGATTTAAGAGTTTCGCAGCAACCCCTCAGGTGACGTTTCATGGCTTCTCCTCCATTCAGCCAGCCCTTTCCTGGCAGGTTTGAGCTGGCCACCATCCATTTTTTGCAGCTTTGTTTTTGTGAAACGCAGCCAGCCTGCCAAGAGAGGGAGAAAAACAAGTATCGGCAAACAAAATGATTCAGCTACTGGTTCATATGAATTGGATTAGCGGTACCAGATCTGAGCTGCAAAAATACAGGTGGCCAGTAGGTAGCAGCAATGAGATACAGAAGAGATGGATTTTGCTGCCATCTATTGATATGATCTTTTCTCTTCCCCTTCCTTTCTTCCTTCCTTCCTTCCTTCCTTCCTTCCTTCCTTCCTTCCTTCCTTCCTTCCTTCCTTCCTTCCTTCCTTCCTTTCCCAGACTGTCAGGTCCAGCCCAATCCAGTTCAGAACAATCCAGTCAAAGTCCATTTCTTTATTTGCTCATAACATATAGACATAATTCTTATAGTAATCTAACCCTAACAATATACCCTGGGAGTTTCTAAGGAGTGCCTATCCTAAATTTCTTCCTCCTTCTCTAATCTGGTTCCGGATTGTGTTGTGTCTTGCCTTGTCCCCCTCTTGCAATGTGCTCCACCCTTCCTGGGAAACTGTCACTTCATTGTGTAGGCCGTTACACCACCTGCCCCTTCATTGACACAATCCATCACAATCCAGACCTTGCAACCCAAAACTGAATAATATGCATTTGCAAGTCGTCCTCATGACCGCAATTGAACCCAACATTTCTGTTGTTAAATGAGACAGTAGTTAAGTGAGTAATGCCCAATTTTATGACTTTACTTTCCACGGTTATTAAGTGAATCGCTGCAGTTGTTAACTTAGAAACACGTTTGTGAAGGGAATTTGGCTTCCCCATTGACTTTACTTGGCAGACGGTCACAAAAGGGGATCACGTGACCCTGTGACGCTGCAATTGTTATAAATAGGAACTACTGTATTTTTCGGACTATAAGATGCACTGGTGTATAAGACGCACCAAGATTTCGAAGAAGTAAGAAAAAAAGCTTTTGACCTCCCTGGCCCCCAGGAGCACTCTGCAGGCTTCAGCAGGGCTGGAGGAAGGCAAAAGCTAGCCCTAAATCTAACCCTGCGAAAACTGCAACAAGCCTGCAGAGTGCTCCTGGGGGCAGGGGGAAGGCAAAAACGCCTCCATTTTTGTGAAAAACGGCCAATTTTTTGCCAATTTTTTGCAAAAATGGGATGCGGGGGTCGGGCTTCAGGATGCCAAAAATGGCTGTATTCGGTATATAAGATGCACCAACATTTCCACGCTTTTTTAGGGGGTGAATGGGTGCGTCTTATACTCCGAAAAATACGGTAGTTGTCCAGCATCAGAATGTAAATCACATGACCATGGGAATGCTGCAACGGTCATAAGTGTGAAACATGGCCATAAGTCACTTTTTTCAGTGCCGCTGTACGTTAAAACTGTCACTATACGAATGATTATAAGTAAAAGACTATCTCTATTTATTTTATTTTTATATGCCTCAAATTGGACCCTGAAGTAAACTGGCAACCAGTGCAGCTTGCATAACAGCCCAGCAGCCCCTGTGCTACCCCAAGGGCTACCATCACTCCTGTGTTTGGTACCAGTTGTAGTGGTGTCTATGGAGATTCTCAGTCATCCAGGGTTCTCCCAGAGGTGCTTTTTTTTCAAGAGGCAACTGGACTTTCTTGGGTTTTTCTTTGAAGATATTTCGCTTCTCATCGCTTCAGCTCAGAGCTGAAGAAGCTGCTCGGATGAGAAGCGAAACGTCTTCAAAGGAAAACCAGAAAATCCAGTTGCCTTTTCAAAAGCACCTTTGGTACTGTTGCAGTGGTGTTGCTTTTTTATTTTTACTTTTTGAATATTGATTTCTTTTCATGCTTTTATTGCTTTTAAAATAATGGCAGACAAATGGGGGGATGCGACACAAAGATAATAATGCATGCATTGTCAAAAAAAAAGGGGGGAAAAGTGCTTGTTTTTAAAGTGAAAGGCACAGGATGGACACACAATGGAACGAGGCTAAAGTTTCACCTTTTTGTCCCTTCGTTCTTTCCAGGAACAGTTCTGCTCACATGACCTGAAATGTGGAGCGTGATCAGGTGGCTGTTTCTTAACTGCTGTCTAGTTGGCAGGAAGACCAAGAATCCAAGCCAAACTAAACTCTTGACAAAGCTAACCCAGATAAGCCACAAAGTAGTGACAGAGTCGCTAGTAGCATTCCCTGCTCAACCCAAGGAGTAAGACCCTTTTGTAGCCTGCTGTTCTTAGAGGAGGTGAAAGTAGACTACAACCTAGGTTCCCCCTTGCACATATGTGCTAGTCGTTCCCAACTCTAGGGGGCGGTGCTCATCTCCGTTTCGAAGCCAAAGAGCCAATGCTGTCCGAAGACGTCTCCATGGCCATGTGGCCGATGACTAAACACCGAAGGTGCACAGAACACTGTTACCTTCCCACCAAAGGTGGTTCCTATTTTTCTACTTGCATTTTTATGTGCTTTCGAACTGCTAGGTTGGCAGAAGCTGGGACAAGTAACAGGAGCTCACTCCGTTACACGGTGCTAGAGTTTCGAACTGCTGAACTGTCAACCTTTCTGATCAATAAGCTCAGCATCTTGGCCACTGAGCCACTACATCCCCTACAACCTAGAGTAAACGAGCGACCATGTTGAGTTGGAATTCTGATCATCTGTGCTGTTCCCTGATGGGGAAGGCTGAAATCTTCTTAGGAGAATGACTTGTATTGATCTAAGCACAGAGAATTTTGAAACAACATTAAGAAGTATGTTCCCTAGACAGTGTAAGATCTTTACCCTGTTCCTCCTGCCTGTCGAGGAGCAATCAATAGGTGGTTCAAATACACAGAAGTATTGATTGATATCATAATGGACCTGCTGAGTGGTCATGCTCCAACATAGGACAGGAATATGGGTAACCCTCAGCTTGCAACCTACAACTGAGCTCAGAATTTTTGTTGCTGAGCGAGAAAGTTGTTAAAGTGAGTTTTGCTCCATTTCACGACCTTTCTTGCCAAGTGAATCACTTCAGTTGTTAAGTTAGTAACACGGTTGTAAAATGAATCTTGCTTCTCCATTGACTTTGCTGGTCAAAAGGTCGCCAAGGGGATCACGTGATTCTGGGACACCATCATAAATATGAATCGGTTGACAAGCATCTGAATTTTGACCAGGGGGATGCTGCAACGGTCGTAAGTGTGAAAAAGGGCCATAAATTACTTTTTTCAGTGCCATGGTAACTTTGAATGGTCACTAAGTGAAAAGTTGAGGGCCACCTGTACTGTACCTTGTGAAGACATCACACCTAAAACAAATATCTTGATATCTCACACAAGAGTGGGAAGTAATTGGCCATGCAAGAGTCATCTAATATAAGAGATGTGTGGCATAATAAATACATACATGCTGTACATGCATGCATACATACATACATACATAAAAATACATTCCACGTTGTCAGCTTCACCACCAGATGAATTTAGAGTAGGAGGATGGCTGACCACAAGCTGGTACTCATCCTTCCCTTCCTGAAAGAATCTTTGGAAAACCCAGTACAAAAATGCCAAAAATATGTTAAATGCATAGAGCAGAGGTGTCAAACTCAAGGCCCGCAGGCTGTATCCAGCCACAATATGGTCGGATCCGGCCCACGGGGCTGTCCAGGGAAACGTAAGGGTCGGCCCACATAGCTTCGAACAGCCCAGTCTACCCAAGAGGAGACATGACAGCAGTTTGGGGAGTGGCGTCAAGTTGGCCATGCCCAGCCAGTTGGCCACACCCACCTAGTTGGCCATACCCACCCAGTCAGCCACGTCCACTGGGCCCCCCGAGATCAACCACAGCCTTGATGCGGTCCTCAATGAAATTGAGTTTGACACCCCTGGCTTAGAGCTTTGTACTTTTTGTAGACAGGCAAAAAAGGAACTTTTCCCCATGATTTTTTGAAATTTAGATTAAACTTAAACTAGAAAAGAAGACTGCTTTGCCAAAGGAGGAAACAGAATGAAGTAGAGGTTGCTGTTGGGGTTTTTTTTGTAGTATCCTTGTGTATTTATTAACACAAAATCTGCTTGCAACCTGAGTTGGAGATCATGTTTTGCTTTCATTCAGAAATCCATGATTGGGTCAACAGAGTCAATTCCCACATATATGCCATTGGAAGGATATCGCCTTTTGTTCCCCTCCCTCCTCCCCGTTTCTTTCACATGACCTGGCCTCCTTCACCACTAATGGACTAATTCCTAAAATGAACCTCATGCCAAAAGCTGACCTCAGAGAGGACGGCCCTCTCAATCAAGCTGTCTAGGGTAACATTTCAGAGCAGTCAAGGTATAGATCGTCACTGAGCTTGGTAACAGTGTCCGGGTTGCCACATCCCCCCACAGTTTGCAGTGTGCAAGATGAAAAGGGAGAATGATTGCTTGAGGTCAGAAGTTAATGAAATAAAAGAAGACTTGTTCCTGCCTTCCACAATGAATTGACAGGATTTTTGGATAATTAGATCCAGGAAAGTTTGCGATAGTGGAGTGGAATCCGGTTTTGTTTTGTTTGTTTTGTTTTTTCTTCTTCTCGATGGGGACCATTGTCTTTCACACAAACATTAGCAAACTACATGGAATGGAATAGAATATAGAATGGAATATGGGATCGGATGGGATCAGTGGTGAGTTCCTACTGGTTCGGATCGGTTCAGCCGAACCAGTAGTGGTATGGCGGCCTGGGTCTCTGGAACCGGCAGCTACCCAAGCCTGCCACATCCCCGAACTGGTTCCCCAGTCTCTTCTGCCGTTGTCAGCATGTTTCTGCGCATATGCAGAACAGTTTTCAGTCAGTTTATTAAATTAAAGTTTCAGTTTATTAAATTTATAAACCGCCCCCTCTCCCCGGGGGGACTCGGGGCGGTGTACAGACAGAAATAAAAAATACAATAAACAACAAAATACAAAACCCCAGACAAATAAACTGAGCACAAAGTCTGTACAATAGTCATAAATTAACTGATGATTAAAACCAATTAAAACCAATTAAAAAACCCCAGAATTAAAAAATTTAAAATACCAGCCAGGAAGGTCGGGATTAGATTATGATTGTGATTGCGATTGGGCCAGGCCAGCTAATTGGAACAGGTGGGTCTTGAGTCAACTGCGCATGTGCAGCAACGCAAAACACCCTGTCAGCAAACCAGTAGTAAACTGGTTAGGAACCCACCACTGGATGGCATGGCATGGCATGGCACAGAACAGAAGTCAAACAGAACTTTTCAAAGCTTGAACCGACCAGATGAACTAATTGCATCCTGCAAAAGTTCACGTCCCATTCGCTTCTCTTTATGTCTTATGGGAGGGGCCAATCATCTCCAAGCCTTACTCCCAAGACAACCCTGTTTTCTTAATTGTTCTTGCCTTTTGGCAGCTTTGCGCATGCGCAACTGGGAACAGGCTCCCGCTGTTCTTCTGCCTCGCTGATGTTTTATCCAGAGCAATTTATACTATCAAGACTCCAGAGGCTCCGGAGGCAGAAATAACTACCAGATGGCCTTGGCCTCCTCTCTGCCTCCAATGCAGAGCCCTCATCCAAGCCTTCCCCAGACTCCAGGACTGGCCTGTGTTTCTCCCCAACCTCCTCACTGTCACACTCTGCTGGCAGCTCCACAGGCAGCAGACCACAACAGGAACAACCAGGTAAGGCTTCACGGACCTTGGGGAAGGTCAAGCTTATGCTCCTTTGCAGCTCTACAAAGATTCTAAGCTAGACCCTTACTTGACTCCTCCCTCCAGTTTAGCTGGGAGTTTCTCAACAAGGTATGGTCTGATTTTACAGTGAATGAGATTGAAAGATGAACCACCTACCCCGACTTCATTCTTTGTGCTTTTTCTCCCACATGAATTGATAGTATAAATTGCTCTGGATAAAACAGTAAGAAGGGCATCGTGGGGCAAATGAAATTGGTACCCACAAGTATTTCATTTGCTTATCTTTCTTTATTAATGGTATGCATCTAGCAGTAAGAAGAGGGAATTGTCTTCCTTGACTATAACAGTGCACACTGAGGCTCATGTTTCCCTACCTTACTTTCAGAATGCTTGAAAATTTCTTTCGGTTTTTGCTTGGTAATATTTTATTGTATGCAGTAGATAACAGATGCTGTTGCTGATATGATCTCTCTCTGCCACTAATCCAACTCCTGCATAAAATTGAAGTTTGGAGAACTAGACTGTATGGTAAAAAAAATTAATGACATACAAACAAGGATCTTTAACGCTTGGTAACAGCTCATGAAACTCCATCCAAATCTTCAACTCCTCTGAAAGTGAGGGTGAAGGTTCGTCCTCTAAACTTGTGGGCTGGTTTCCAAGCATTTTGCTACCAGGCTAGGTGACATCCTCAGTGGAGTTTAGGCAGGGGTGAAATGCTACCAGTTTGGGTTGGTTCACTCGAACCGGTAGTAAAAAATGCTACCGGTTTGATTGAACTGGTAGTTCCAACTATCAGCTGTGTGACAATCAGTTGGTTGTTGCACAGCTGATCATCAGAACGACTAGTTCGCCTAAACCGGTAGTATTTTATTTTACTACCAGTTCCAATGATCAGCTGTGCGACAATCAGCTGTTCCGCTCATTTTATATTTGCTAGAAAGCAGGAAATCCTGCTTTCTAGCAAATCTAAATCGCACGGCACAGCTCTTCCCCCCCCCCCCTTGATGTTCTACTTACCTTTGGAGACTCAGAAAAGGCTTCTTAATCCTCCTTTTTCCGTGATGCACAGTAGCGCCATGTGGTGTACATGCATGCACGAAGCAAATGGGTAGCAGACTACGGAGCATTTCACCCCTGAGTTTAGGAGATGTCAGTGTCAGTGTTTTTTGTTTATAAGAGCTTCCGGTGTGAGTGTGTCAAGTGAAGGTCCTGTGATGGGTCAGGTGTGAGTCATTAATCTTGTGATGGGTCTTGTGATGAGGAAGTTACATCGGGTCAGGGTCATTGGAAGGTGAATTGCTGGTGGGGGGATTGCGTGGGTTGGTTGAGGGTCGGTGCCATCTCTGGTTGGCTGTATGGTTGATTTGGATTCTGAGGGCTTCATAGCAGAGGTGGCATTCTGCTGGTTTGGACTAGTTTGCCCGAACCGGTAGCAAAAATTGCAGGTGGCCCCACCCACCCTCTCCGGCTCTATGGCATCCCATTTAGGCAATTTTTTAGCCAAAGCGCATGCGCGGAAGGCTCAGCACATACACGGATGCACACTCACATTTGTGAACCAGCAGGGAAGATAAGTTAATACCACCCCTGGTTCCTAGGCTGGTCGCTGGCCAATGTGACTGTTGATAGAATGGCTTGTGGAGTGTGAGGATTCAATGAACTCACGAGCGTGGCAGGTGGCCACGGGGCCAATGATTAATCTGCAAACTTGATAGAGATGTTAAGCGCCTCTTTTGTAGTTTAGTTATTGTTAATAATTTATTTAATAAATTAATACTTCTTTATAATTTACAAATGAAATAATTGATTTATTAAATGCCTAAAAGTCCAACAACAAAAACCTCCTGCCATAATTACTTTTTAATATCAATTTATAAAAGTCCAATCCCAACCCTGTCCTGCAAAAATAGATGCATCGGAATGTCTCGATGAGTTTTAATTCTCTGAACTTTCATGCCATCCTCCCCTGGCCAATTTCCTTCTTGTAAAATCAGCGGGCATGAATAGCCTCTCTGCTTGCAGTGTCACTGAGCTACGAATCAATGCACCCACCTGTTACCTTCTCATTATTAACATGGGCAAAACTTGTAAATTTTTACAAAGCGAGGACAGAGGAGCTCGAATTAAACTATGCACAAAGGGATGGCCTTAAAAAGAAAGATAGAATGGTCTCTGTTTTTAGTCACCCGCCAATCGCAAAGAAGCTGGCTCTTGCTTGACGTTGGCGTGAAGATGGCTCTGGAAATATTTTCCACCACCTTCCCTTGAGAGAGGGAGACTTGATGGGCAGAATTACAAATTTGAAGTTCTCAGTAATAACATGAGGATGCAAACTTTGGAAACAAACATGAGGCAGAGTTTTCCCTGCTGGGCCCGTGTCCAAAGAATATACATTCGGCATGCATCGTTCCTCCGGTTTTCTGCTTTGCTCTGTTTGGCTTTCTTAATTGGAGATGGGTTCCAATTTTGGAAGAAGGAACAGTTTGCCAATCAGGAGGGATGCATGCGTGCCAAAGGTTTGGCTCTCCTTAAGAAAGGCATGAAGTGGAAAAGCTCTTTTTTGAATAGAGCTCTCTTCTGGAAGAATATTTATTTCATTTCACTTATTAAATTCTTTATTAAATGTATGCTGCCCCTCTTGCCTATAAGGTGACTCTGGATGGCTTACAAACAGCAAAAAGATAAGTATGAAAACAACTAAAAGTTTGAATGTCATACAGATAGTCCTTGACTGATGACCACAATTGAGCCCAACATTTATGTTGCTAAGTGAGTGTCAGGGGAAAAAAACGCCTGATATCTGAGATCAATGGACCGTGGCTGATTCTAAGCTTTCTTAGTTTAACTCTTGAGTGTCAATTCATTCAGTTCAGGCCTAGCAAACTTTTTAACATCGTGAAAGTGAGAAATTTGTTAAGTGAGCTTTGCCCTATTTTGCGACTTTTCTTGCCATGTTTCTTAAGTGAATCACCGCAGTTGTTAAATTAGTCATGTGGTTGTTAAATGAATCCAGCTTCCCCATTAACTTTGCTTGTCAGAAGGTTGCAAAAGGGGATCATAGTCCCCCGGGACACTGCAACTGTCATAAATGTAAGTCAGTGGTCAAGCATCTGAATATACAGTAAATCACTTGACCATGGGTCGTAAGTGTGAAAACTGTTACTATTTTCACTGCCATTGTAACTTTGAACAGTCACTAAATGAACTGTTGTAAATCCAGGACTATCTGTATATAAAATTATAACCAAGGAGATGGACAACAATGGCAATGAGATCTTCTTACCCTCTCAACCACTTCCAGTAGTGAGTGTCCCCTTCGGTGCCCCAAGGTAACAGACAAAGCCAGGTTTTGATACCCCTCCAGAAGGTCAAAAGGATGGAAGCATTTGACATGACATGAGCCAGCAGTGTGCAGCAGCTGCTAAAAAAGCCAACACAGTTCTAGGCTACATAAACAGAGGGATAAAATCAAGATCACGTGAAGTGTTAATACCACTTTATAAGGCCTTGGTAAGGCCACACGTGAAATACAGCATCCAGTTTTGGTTGTCACGATGTAGAAAAGATGTGGAGACTCTAGAAAGTGCAGAGAAGAGCAAGAAAAAGGATTAGGTGACTGGAGGCTAAAACATATGAAGAACGGTTGCAGGAACTGGGTATGTCTAGTTTAATGAAAAGAAGGACTAGGGGAGACATGATAGCAGTGTTCCAATATCTCAAGGGTTGCCACAAAGAAGAGGGAGTCAAACTACTCTCCAAAGCACCTGAGGGTAGAACAAGAAGCAATGGGTGGAAACTATTCAAGCAGAGAAGCAACTTAGAACTGAGGAGAAATTTCCTGACAGTTAGAACAATTAATCAGTGGAACAGCTTGCCTCCAGAAGTTGTGAATGCCCCAACACTGCAAGTCTTTAAGAAGATGTTGGATAGCCATCTGTCTGAAACAGTATAGGGTTTCCTGCCTAGGCAGCGGGTTGGACTAGAAGACCTCCAAGGTCCCTTCCAACTCTGCTATTGTATTGTATTGTATTGACACATTCAAAAAAGTCATCAACAGGCACATGGAGATAAACAACATCTGCACATCATTCAAGAGAGACAATCTCATTTCTGTTCATAGGATGTTCCATAGTGTTGACAATACAGCAGAAAAGGCTCTTCTCCTTGACCCCACCCACCAGCATTTCTTAGCAGATGTAGTCCACAGCAGGCCCTTCCACTGGAGCGAGTAGGGCAGGCCAGTCCCATTGGGGTGAGATGGTTCATCAGATATCTTGGACCCTTGCCATGGTGTCTTTCTGAAAGCTCTGGGGAAAAGTCATACTGAATAGCCCTTGGGTCCTCCTATGGCCCTGATGGCGAACCTATGGCACATGTGCCACAGGTGGCACGTGGAACCATTTCTGAGGGCACGCAAGGCATTGAGCTGACAGCTCTAGTGCACATGCACACACTGGCCAGCTGATTTTTAGCCTTGATTTTCGGCCATTTTTTGCCCTCCAGAGGCTTCCCTGAAGCCTCCAGAGGTCGAAAAACAGCCTAATGCACAAACTGGAAGTTTGGGAACGGACTTCCGGTTTGCGCTTTGGGCTGTTTTTCGCCCTCCGGAGGGAGAAAAACTGCCCAACGGGGCATACCAGAAGTTGGTAAACAGGCCATTTCCAGCCTTTGGGGGTGGGGGAGGCCGTTTTCACCTTCCCCAGACTCCAAGAAAGCCATGTGCGCATGCACGGGACAGCATGGGGTGAGGTCATGCATGCATGTGCAAGGTGCACGCCATGGGGGCAGGCATTAAATTATGGGGGTGGGCACGCGAGCAATAGCGTGCATGTGAGGCGAAAAAGGTTTGCCATCACTGTCCTATGCGTTCGAAGTATGGTCATCTCCAGGTTTCATTAGATTCTTGGCCAAAAGACTTTGAGTCAGTTCACTTCTAGGCTACAGACCTACTCACCTGTTTTCTGCCTCTGTGCTCACCTCAGCATCGCTCAGGGAGCAAAGAGGGCAGGTAGGTGAGCACATTGAGACAGCAAGAAGGGAAAGTCATTCAGTTCTCTGATTTTTAAAAAAGATAGTTGAGTGTGGGGTCCTTGGTGCTCTCTGAGCGTGGTAGTTTTCTTGCAGACGTTTCATCACCCAACTAGGTAACATTATCAGTGCTAGTTTGCTTTCTGTTTGTATACCAGACTTACACTGTCAGTGTTGGTGGGATTTTTCTGTTTCTGTTTCCTTGATTAGGTCATGGTTTACTGTTTGTTTTCCTGTGTTATTGAATTAGGGTGTTGTTTACTGCTTGGTTGTTGGTTAATCTTGGTGTTAACCTCTGCTCCTCTGAGTGTTTTAGTCTTTTTGTTTCTTTTTCAGCTTTTTGATTGTCTCTTTTGAATGAGACACAGGTGTTGTTTATCTCTATGTACCGGTCCATGGCTTCTTTGAGTGGGTGTCAGATGAATGAACAGAAAAAGGAAGAGGAACAAAAGACACTGTATGAATCAGTGTGTGGACATGGTGCAAAATAATATTTGCAGGGACAGGAAGGTAGGGCAAGGTCAAGGGTTTAAACTAGGTTTAGCTATGTTTCCTCCCCCTCCCTGCCCCCTGCACATCTCATGCCTTCAATTTCTTAAACTCTCATTCTCTTTCTATGCTCTCCATAACATTTGCTTTACCATAAAAGGAAAAGACACAATGGGTATCCATGTATACAGGGGGGGGGGGGGTGGAAAAACAAATGCAGGCATAAATGATTTAGCAAGATAAGGTAACATTTACTTTATATACAGACAGAAAAAGAAAAAGGAAAGAAGGAAGGAATGGTCTCACAGATTGGAATCTGTTGCTGCAAGTGAGGCATAGATTTATCCTTCCAAAGTTGTATAATAATTATTTTGGCAATTCCTTGTCTGTAAGGGGGAAAAATGCTATTCTTGATGTCTTAATAGATCCCAAATGCTGGGGATATAGCCAAACAGAAAATCTGTATCTTTAACCAGAAATGATTGATCCAAAGACATGTTAACAATTCTCTAGATCAGGGTTTCTCAACCTCAGCAGCTTTAAAATTTGTGGACTTCAATTCCTAGAATTCCCCAGGGAGCATGCCAAGCAGAACAAAGTTCCTCATTGACCAAGAGAACAAGGTTATTAGAAAGATTGCTTAAAAAGGCAAATAAAATAATCTTGGCCTTAAAATAATCTAAATCTCCTTTCTCTTGTCCCAATTACTCCAAGAAATACTGGAACTATCTGCTATATATCTTCCTTCGTTTGTGTCAGAATCAGGTAAGTTCAAATTCAACAGCTGAAAAAGCATCCTAGGACTCTTTCTGCTAACATAAGCAAAGGAGTCAGAACATCTACCCTAAAACCACAATTCTGCTACAGACCAAAATTATTATTGAGATAGAATGGCTAAACTTGATTTGTTCCAATTTATAGAGTAACTAGTTGATCACCCAGTGTTGCCTGGGTATTTAATACAATACAATACAATACAATACAATACAATACAATACAATACAATACAATACAATACAATACAATAGTAGAGTTGGAAGGGACCTTGGAGGTCTTCTAGTCCAACCCGCTGCCTAGGCAGGAAACCCTATACCGTTTCAGACAAATAGCTATCCAACATCTTCTTAAAGACTTCCAGTGTTGGGGCATTCACAACTTCTGGAGGCAAGCTGTTCCACTGATTCATTGTTCTCCCTGTCAGGAAATTTCTCCTCAGTTCTAAGTTACTTCTCTCCTTGATTAGTTTCCACCCATTGCTTCTTGTTCTACCCTCAGGTGCCTTGGAGAATAGTTTGACTCCCTCTTCTTTGTGGCAACCCCTGAGATATTGGAACAATGCTATCATGTCTCCCCTAGTCCTTCTTTCTCTTAAGCTAAACATACCCAGTTCCTGCAACCGTTCTTCATATGTTTTAGTCTCCAGTCCCCTAATCCTCTTGGTTGCTCTTCTCGGCACTCTTTCTAGAGTCTCCACATCTTTTCTACATCGTGGTGACCAAAACTGAAAGCAGTATTCCAAGTGTGGCCTTACCAAGGCATTATAAAGTGGTATTAACTCTTCATGTGATCTTGATTCTATCCCTCTGTTGATGCAGCCTAGAACTGTGTTGGCTTTTTTGGCAGCTGCTGCACACTGCTGGTTCATATTTAAATGGTTGTCCACTAGGACTCCAAGATCCCTTTCACAGTTACTACTACTGAGCAAGGTATCATCTACTGTACCTGTGCATTCCGTTTTTGTTGCCTAAGTGTAGAACCTTACTCTTTTCAACATTGAATTTCATTTTATTAGATAGTGCCCAATGTTCAAGTTTGTCAAGATCCTTCTGTATCTTAAGCCTATCTTCTGGAGTGTTGGCTATTCCTGCCAGCTTGGTGTCATCTGCAAATTTGATGAGTTCCCCATTTATTTCCTCATCCAAATCATTGATGAAGATGTTGAAGAGTACTGGGCCTAAAACAGAGCCTTTGGGTACTCCACTGCATACTTCCCTCCATGTAGATGCAATTCCATTGAGGACTACACGTTGAGTGCGGTTGGTCAGCCAGTTACGAATCCATCTGGTGGTGATGCTGTCTAACCCACATTCTTCTACTTTATCTAGTAGTAAGTTATGGTCTACCTTATCAAAAGCCCTACTGAAGTCCAAGTAAACTATATCGACGGCATTCCTCTAGTCCACTAATTTTGTCACATTATCAAAGAATGCAATAAGATTTGTCTGGCATGATCTGTTTTTGACAAATCCATGTTGGCTTTTGGCTATTACTTTGTTTGCTTCTAGGTGTTCGCAAATTCGTTGCTTGATTATTTTTTCCAGAATCTTTCCTGGTATTGAGGTTAGGCTGATAGGTCTGTAGTTTCCTGGATCTAATTTTTTCCCTTTTTTGAAGATGGGAACCACATCAGCTCTTTTCCAGTCCTCTGGTAGTTCCCCAGTGTTCCAGGATCTCTGAAAGATATAATTCAGTGGTTCTGAGATCTCGTCTGCTAGTTCCTTCAGAACCCTGGGGTGTAATCCATCCTGTCCTGGTGATTTGAACTCGTCTAGGGTAGACAGGTGCTCACTTACCATTTTCTTCCCTATTTCAATTTGTGTTCCTAATCTGATTTTTGTGGTGCTGCTTTTGATAGGTTGGACTGTTTTATCCCTTTGTGTAAAGACAGATGCAAAACATGAGTTAAATAGTTCTGCTTTCTCCCTGTTGCTTGTCACCTTCTTGCCACTTTCTCCTAGCAATGGACCAATTGTTTCCTTAACTTTTTTCTTGTTTTTAACATGTTGGAAGAAGCTTTTTTTGTTAATTTTTACTTTTGTGGCAAGCCTTTCTTCATTGTGAGCCTTAGCTTTCCTCACTTCATCTTTACAGGCTCGGGCTATTTGCTGATATTCTGCCTTAGTTATGTCCCCCTCCTTCCACTTTTTATACTTACCTTTTTTGTCTTTCAGTTTGTCAGATAGTTCTTTATGCAGCCATGCTGGTTTCTTTTGGGAGCTATTATTTTTCTTCTTCATTGGTATTGTGCTAGACTGGACTTTTGTAATCTCATTTTTCAAAATTTCCCAAGCTTCTTGAGTTGTTTTCCCCTTGAGGATTCTCATCCATGGAATTTTTCCCAAGCTCTCTCTAAGTTTATTGAAATTAGCTTTCTTAAAGTCCAAGACTCTAGTTTGACTTTGTTCTACTACTTGTGTTTGGATAATGTTGAATTCCAATATTGCATGGTCACTTGCCCCCAGGGTTCCTATGGTTTCAACACCTTCTATCATTTCCTCTCTGTTAGTGAGAATTAAGTCCAATATGGCTGATCCCCTTGTTCCCTTCTCTACGATTTATTTATAGGGGGGAAATGTCCGGACCAAATGTAATTTCTAATGTTGGATTTTCCCCCTTACCAGAAGGAGTCCCCTTGTGGAGTACTGTGAAGCTGTTACCATGGCAACTCCACTGCTCTGTACAGTAGAAGCCATTTTATGGCAGTATAGTAGAAGCCATTTTAAGGCACAACAGGTTGTATCTTAACAGAACACACACCCCGAGGGGTATTAGGGATGTCTTATTCCCACAGTATTTGTCTCCTGAGAGTAAGTCATCTGTGTACCAAGTTTGGTTGAAATTGCTGGAGTTATGCTGGAACATAACCACAGACACAGACACACAGCCATTTAGGTAGGTAGGTAGGTAGATGATGATAGATAGATGATAGATAGATGATAGATAGATAGATAGATAGATAGATAGATAGATAGATAGATAGATAGATGATAGATAGATAGATAGATAGATAGATAGATAGATAGATAGATAGATGATAGATAGATGATAGATAGATAGATAGATAGATAGATAGATAGATAGATAGATAGATAGATAGATGATAGATAGATAGATAAGGATTCAAATATACATATTATAAAAATGAGACCCAAAGAATTCACTAAATGAACTGTCGTAAGTTGAGGACTACCTATCAAACCAAAGTAAAAACAAAACAAAAAGGGGAAAATATTTTCCCTTTTGCATCTGAGCATGCAAGAAGGGACAGGAAAGGATAAAGGGAAAGAGGAAAGTCAAAGAAAAAGAAGGAAAGAGAGGAAGAGAGGAAGGAAGGAAAAATAAGGAAAGAGGGGAAGGAAGAAGAAAGGAGAATGAAGAGGGAAGGAAAAAAGAAATGGATCGATGGATGGATGGATGGATGGAAGGAAGGAAGGAAGGTTATTAATGAGTGACGCGGGGAGTCTCAAGGAAAGATGGGAAGAGAGGAAGGAAGGAAGGAAAAATAAGGAAAGAGGGGAAGGAAGAAGAAAGAATGAAGAGGGAAGGAAAAATGGATGGATGGATGGATGGATGGATGGATGGATGGAAGGAAGGAAGGAAGGAAGGAAGGAAGGAAGGAAGGAAGGAAGGTTATTAATGAGTGACGCGGGGAGTCTCAAGGAAGTCCTGCCTTAGCATTTGGCCACCACAGGCACTCTCAACATGAGTGACGTTGAGCTGGCCATGCCCACCCATGCCAATAGCCCTCCAAGGCCAAACACAACCCTGAGGAGGCCCTCAATGAAATCAAGTTTGACACCCCTGCTTTAGGATGTAAGTTGGCATGGGACCTCCAAAGCTTATAGGCTCTTCCTTACATCAGAATCACAGCCTATTCCCTCCCCCCCCCGCCCCAGCGACTCCTTCATTGCATTCATTGTCTTCAAGACCTAGCAACTTTGAAACAGCTGCTGATTTCCATCCAACAGATGGCTGATCTAGGCAGTTGAAAAAGTGAATGGGCTCCCTTAGTTCTGAGCGCAACAATGAAGTGGCTGTGGCATATGGTTCATGGCACACTTGCCTCTGACACAGGGAAATTAGAGCCTCTGTAAAAACGAGACTAGAAGCCCGTTGGCATCTGTTCCTGGCATTAAGGAGGTGGTTTGCTAGGTGGAGCTGAGAGGGAGTAAACAATAATTCGAAGACATATCGTAATAACAAGCAGCTGTTAGGGTGGAAAAATAAAAAACCAGCCGGGTTGCCCCCAAATAAACGCACTCGATACCCAGTGCAAAAATTAAAATCAGTAGAGATGCAAGTAGCTTGTGGTATGATAGTTCAGCCAATAAAATCATGAAAGATTGTTCTCCTTTTCTAGGCAGTTCCAGTTTCTGACGACTTCTTCTTCTTTTCCTCCTCTTCTTCCTCTTTTTACCATTTTGGGTGTCGAGCAGTGGTGAGTTTCTATTATTTTTACTACCAATTCGCTCACAGACACATGCGACGCTTCTGCGCATGCACAGAAGTATCCAGGCAGGTGGGCGGCACCTCCCTCCCACCGTCACTACACCCAGTTTGTCTAATCCGGGCCAAACCGACAGCAACCCACCTCTAGTGTCGAGGGAATTTCTGACTTATTTTTTAAAATGGCCACAATCCAGTTCCCATTCAACATCTGGATATTTATATATAGGACTGTGATTCCACATCATCGTTATTGGTCCTTCCTTCCTTCCTTCCTTCCTTCCTTCTATCCATCCATCCATCCTAAAGGAAATCCTCGCAACAGTTCATTTAGTGACCGTTCAAAGCTACAACGGCACTGAAAATAGTGACATGACCATTTTTCTTTCATGCCGCATCCCCATGGTCATGTGAACAAAATTTGGATGCTTGGCAACTGGCTCACATTTATGACGGTTGCAATGATCTGTGATTTGTAACTTTGAACAGTCACTAAATGAACTGTTGCAAGCTCGAGGACTACTTGTATTCCTTTTCCTTTCTCCTCTCCAAGCAGAAATAGACAAACCTGAAGGACGCTCTTCCTTTGATGTAACTTTTATAGCATCTTGTTCCGTGCCCATCAAAGAACATCCAAGGTGCAATTCCTTTTTCCTTCCTTATGTACCTTTCTCCCAGGAACATATAGAATGTGTGGGTATATACATAATTTGTATTTATTTACTAGCTGATAACCCAGCGTTGCCCAGGTATTTATTTATCCCAATCCTGTATTAGACAGGAATGGCAATGTCAAGTGGCAACGTAAGTGCGGAATGGGCTGTCCTCCCTCCTTCCATTAACTTCACCACAATTCCTGAAGAGGTGATGGCAAGAGCCATCCCTGAGCTCTGATTTTGGCGACAATTAAATTAGTTAAAAATGTTTTCCCTGTGCCCCCAGAAGCGTAATTTCTAATGTTGGATTTTTCCCCTTACCAGAGGGAGCCCCCTTGTGGAATGCTATGAAGCCGTTACCATGGCAACAGCACTGCAATGTACAGTAGAAGCCATTTTAAGGCAGTACAATAGAAGCCATTTTAAGGCACAACAGGCTGTATCGTAACAGAACACACACCCTGAGGGGTATTAGGGGTGTCTTACCCCCACAGTATTTGTTTCCAGAGAGTAAGTCATCTGTGTATGAAGTGTGGTTGAAATTGCTCGAGGCGTTCCAGAGTTATGCTGAAACATACACACACATAGATATATATATAAGAAAAAACACGGAGGGGTTTTAACAGGGCCAATTGACTTTAGCAGATAAAATAGGTATGCAGGGAGATTTGAGTAAACTCCCTCTCTATCAAGCCACACCCGACTGAGGCCCAATGAAATGGATATATCCCTGCTTCATCTATCTGCAGGACTCCAGCTAGTATGTTTTAACTGCAGAAGGCTGAAGTCTCCAGAGAGACTGAGGTCATTGCCAGCCAATGGAGCAGACTGTTGTCCTACTTTTCTCTCAGCCTTTGGCAAATCCAACTCAGGGTCCCATCTTGTGATAAATACCAGTATAAAGATTCCAACTCACGTGTCAGTCTTATTTTGAAACCCAGTGAAGAGGTTGCAAAAGGCGTAACTCGCTGACGGTTTCTTCTTTTTTTTAACACTTGTTGATTTTACTGGCTGGTTGTCAGGATGACTTTTCAAAGGAAATGCAAATAAAAATCCACGGATAAATAAACACATAAATGGTGCGGTTTGTTTTATCTGTTTTCCGCCCCAATTCATCATTCTTTTATTTCAGGGTGTAGGAGGTTAGCACCCACCCCTCTCCTAGAAGAATGAAATATTTTAGGAAATATTAAAAAGGCAGAATATTATGTTTTCCCTGGATGAGAAAAAGGGGAAACGTGTTTTAAAGACAAAGCAGCTCCCTGGAGCTCCCTGCTTCCCCTCCCTTCAGCTCCAGGGTGATGGGATGAAGACATGGTCCTCAGGACACGACAGGATTAGCCCTCTGCCCCTCTCACCACATGGCACCTGGGAAGATTACATCACCCAGCAAGGCTCAACCAACCAAGACTCAGGAAAAGTTGCCCCTACATGCCCCCATGGGAGTCTGACAACCAATCAGAATACAAGCTCAAACTCAAAAGCCCAGAGAGGGCATAAAGCCAGGGCATTCTCAGCATCTTTTCCCTTTTCCCCCCAGGACCTCAAACCCTGTGGTCCTGTCCACCATCAATAAAGCTTTTCAAGCAACTTTCATGAATCCGGTGTCTTTTCCCCCACTTGGAACTGAACCCAGATGGACATTTCTTCCAACAATTGAATGGTGATTAGTTTTAAGTTTATATAAAGATGTCCCCCTTTTAAATAGTTGATAATCTGACACCTAGGAGTAGTGAAGAAGTATCACTGAACTTCCTCATTTTATACATAATGAGCTAGGTTTTGCCCAGATCTGAAAATTTACCCATCTAATTTCCTCCCCTCCCAAAGGACATAATTCAAACACTATGCAAGAATACTTAAAAAATTCTTTTACTTGCTAAATTTACATTCTCTTCTACCTGAAATTCCCATCTAATGATATAAAGATGGGTTGAAGCCCTTTCCTCCAAAATGTTAAGGAGAGGTTGGGAAGTAAACTCTCTATTTAAAAAAAATCAGTCCCACAAGATTGTCGTTTATCTGTGCCACCAAATTACCCCACAAGTCTTCATGCCAAGCATAAACAGAATAACAGATTCTCCATTCCTCACAGCTCACACCCCAATAAGCAGAGATTAACACCAAGATTAACACTAGACTAACAAACCAAGTTGTAAACAACACCCCCATTCAATGAAATACCAATGGAGGCAACCAAACAATACACAACAGCCTAATCAAGGCGTCACCAAGAACACTTCCACCAACACTGATGGGACAGGCCAGTTGTATATCATTGGAGATCAAACCCTACTCCCTTCTAGAACTGATGATGTTACCTAGTTGGGTGATGAAATGTCTGCAAGAAAACCACCAAGCTCAGAAACCACTGAGGACCCCACAGATCACCCGTGAGTGGAGATATTGTCTTCTATTGGATTGTCACCATGTGATTAAATTCTATGCACATGGAGCTTGAGAGATCAGTCAGAGTCTCTGCTGTGAAAATGTTGAAGATGTTCAGTGTTGCGTAATATAGGCAGTCCTCGACTTACGACCACAATTGAACCCCCAATTTTTGTTGCTAAGCGAAACATTTGTTAAGTGAATTTTAGCCAATTTTGTGGCATTTCTTGTCACAGCTGTTAAGTGAATCACTGGGGTTGTTAAGTTAGTGACCCAGCTGTTAAGTGAATTGTCTTTGCTTGTCAGATGGTTGCAAAAGGGGATCGTGTGACCCCCTGGGACAACCGTCGTAAATATGAGTCAGTTGCCAAACATCTGAAATTTGATCATATAACTCATATAACTCTGGGATCCTAAAACAAAAATGACAATCCTATTGTTTTGTTTCTCGAAGTAATTAATCTCTCTCTCTTGAAGATGGAGACAATGGAGTGGAAGATAAAACTGTAGCACAAGTAGTATTTTTTGTATAAATGGACTTAACGTAGTAGGCAAATGTGTTAGTTCACTTGCTTTGAAACGTAAGTTATTCATCCTTTCATGCTGGGCAACGTTTCGATTTACTGAGTGAAGCTAAGGGCATCTGCATAAATCTTTGCCCGAATACCTTTTCATCTATTATCTGAAATATAATCTACAAATTATAATATAAAGACACTGTTTTTAGGAGGAGACAGAAGCCACAGATGATACCCTGTTTTCCTGAAAATAAGACCTCCCTGGATAATAAGCCCAATCGGGCTTTTGAGCGCATGTGCTAAAATAAGCCCTCCCCTGAAAATTACCCCTCCCAAAAAATATTGCAACGCGGTAACAGCCATGAGGTGACCATGCTCATGCCTCCTTCACCTCAAAAATAATAAGACGTCCCTGAAACACGGTATCCTCACCTAAAAAATCATGCACTCCTGTCTACTCATATTTGTTAACTGTCTCACCTACCACGCCTGTTGCACAGATGCAAAAATACCCTGTTTCCCTGAAAATAAGACCCAACCGGAAAATAAGTCCTAGCATGATTTTTTCAGGATGCTCATAATATAAGCCCTACTCCAGAAATAAGCCCTAGTTAAGATCGTCAGCCAGTTGGACACATTTAGTACCGTATTTCCCTGAAAACAAGACCTAACCAGAAAATAAGCCCTAATGCATCTTTTGGAGCAAAAAAATAATATAAGACCTGGTCTTATTTTGGGAGAAACATGGTAGTGTTTAATACCACACTTGGAACAAGGTTCCCATACACGCAACTGTGACTCAAATAAGACTGAAGACGTAAAATAATAATATTTAACAGGGGGGGAAATCTCTATCCCACAGTTTGGGGAGGTGGCGGATCTGTTTCACAGGGGCTTCACATCTTCGAGACCCTCCATTTGGGTGGAAATAGTTGATTGAGAAGGACTGGCACAAAGGCAGGTTCTGTCTGAATCTTCAACAGACTGTGATGGATGCAGTTTAATGGAGGATTTTTGCTTCCCGCCCCCCTCCCAGGTGTAAACTCTTCCGTCGGTGGCTTTGAAGTTTAGCGCACACCTGTGTAGATCCCAAAGAAAGTGAAGCTAGTCTTTCTTCACCCAGGTTCAAAATCAAATATAGCCTCCGGTATCTTTTTCAAAGTCAAATCCATACCTGTTGAGGTTGTTCTGGAGTTAACCCTTTGGTTGGCACGAAGCATCTTTATCCATGGAAAGGAAGAGAGAGAAAGAAAGAAGGTAGATCTTGACATATAACCCCAATGGAGCCCAAAATTTCTGTTGCAAAGTGAGACGTTTGTTAAGTGAGCTTTGCCCCTTTTTCGAACTTCCTTGCCACAGTTGTTAAGTGAATCACTGCAGTTGTTAAGTTAGTCACAGGGATGCTAAGTCAATTTGGCTTCCCCCTTGACTTTGCTTATCAGAAGCTTGAAAAAAGTGATTACATGAGCTCGGGAACGGTCATAAATATGAGTCAGTTGCCCAGCATCTGAAATTTTTTTAAAATATATTTTTATTGTTTACATATAAGTATATTGAACACAGTGTGATTGTCCTGGCATTTCACTTGCCATAAAAGCCAAAGTGAAAACAAATAACATATATGCTATTTAAACAGTGGTAGTGTTGTACAATTATTTTTGACCATCAAATTCATTCTAATACCATGATGCATATGTAGTATCTCATTCCAGGTCCCCCTACCCTAATTGTTTCGTATTCTGCCTTCCACCTCATGCTTCTAACCATTGAAAGAATCTGTTCCATGTGTCATAATATTCTATCTCTCCTTTGTTTTTTATTTTTAATGGTAGTCTATCCATTTCTTCATAGACTAGTATCTTCCTTATTAACTCCTCCTCTTTTTTTATTAAAAGGTTTTTTTATTGAACACAAATTAAAACATGGACACAGTGTAAATCTTCCTGCTCATTATCTCCTCCTCTGAAGGGGTATTTTCACTCTTCCATTGCTACACATACACCATTCTTGCTGCAGTCAGGATGTGTAGTATTATGTTTTGTTTGTTTTGTTTGTTTTATTGGATTTATATTAGGTATATTGTTCCTTTATCAGAGGAATGATCTGTTCCTTTATCTGTTATAATGCGTAATAGAAATAATTCTGGCTTGAACTCTATACGTTGTCTAACCATTTTTCCCAGCCACATATGAATTTGTAACCAAAAAAGAGCCAAGGTGATGCAGTGGTTAGAGTGAAGCACTGCAGACTACTTCAGCTGACTGCTAGCTGCAGTTCGGCAGTTCAAATCTCACTGGCTCAAGGTTGACTCAGCCTTCCATCCTTCCGAGGTCGGTAAAACGAGGACCTGGATTGTTGGGGTCAAGAGGCTGACCCTGTAAACTGCTTAAGGAGGGCTATAAAAGCACTATGAAGCGGTATATAAGCCTAAGTGCTAGCGCCATTTCTAAAATTTCCTTCCTTTTTTACAGGTCCACCAGATATGGTAGTATATACCTGGTGTTTGTTTACATTTCCAATAGCTTAGGAACATATTACTATATTTTAGCCAATCATGCCTGGGGGAGGGGGAGATGTCATCTATAAAATATTTTATAAAGATTCTCTTTATACGATGTAGTCAGTGTCAATTTCTGATTTCTCTCCCAAAGCTTTGGCCCATTTTCGCACAGCATCTGAATTTTGATCACATGGCTGCAATAGTTGTCTGTGCGAAAAATGGTCATAAGTTCAGGAGGGTTTTTCAGTGCTGTTGCAACTTTGAGTGGTCACTAAATGAACTATTGTAAGTTGAGGACTTAGCTGTATCAGGGCTGTAGAAATCAGGCCAGTGCGAAATGATAAACTAATAAGTAAATATTCTGAGAGCAGCGTAGAATTGCAATGAAATAAATTAGCAACCTGGTGATTAAGTGAATCTAGCCTAATTGTGAAAAACGGTCACGTAAGTCCTTTTTTTCAGCGCTGTTGTGACTTCAAACGGTCACTAAATGAACTGCTGTACGTCGAGGACTACCAGTAGAAAGCCTCTCTGATCTCTTTCTTACACTTAATGCAATCAAGATGAGGTTATTTTAAGTCTCTTTCTCATGCCCTTTTCTTTCTTCGCTACGTTATCGCTCACTTTCTGATAACAGATCTTGCATTTCTTCTTCAAGGTTATCTGCTAACTCTTGTGCCGGCTGCAACACTTGGAGCTGTCCAGCTACAGATAAGATGCTTAAGAGGAGATTTGATAGAAGCTTAGCCAATTATGCCTGGCGAAGAAAGTAAAGTTAAGGACAAGGCTTCCTTCCTCGCCCAGAAAACTAGAAGTTAGAGACCAGCCCACGAAATGGACCAGTTGAAAACGTCAATCAGGTAAGGAGAAATGTTTCTTCACACACCATGTACTCGGTCTGTAAAATATCCTGCTTCAAATGTGAAGTTGGCTATTAGTTTAGCTTGAAAAGAGGACTAGAAGGCAGGTCTGTTGATATCAGGTAATTGGTCTGGTCCTCTTAAGAGCACTGCAGGTGCAACAGGAGGGGACACCTGCCTCTATTTCCTATCAGTCGACTTTTTACTGGGTTCCCCCCAAAATAAGACACGGACTTATTTTCTTTTGACCTCTAAAATAAGCGCTTGGCCTTATTTTTGGGGAGGTCTTATTATTTTTGAGGTGCAGGAAGCCCATGGCCTGCAGATCAGCTGATCCACAGAGGGCCGGAGGTTCTGTCCGTTTCTGGCACACTTTTGCCAGCCCTAGCGTTGCTGGGCCTGCCGCTCTTTTTGCGACCGCCACTAAGAGAAGGGGCATGATAGCTAGGATTTGCGGGAGCGGCCTCTGCGAGCTCATTCTAAGTGGATGACAGGTGCATGTGGGGCGCGTGGGGCATGTTTCCCCCTCTCCCCAGGAAATGGTGGGGACCAATTGCACATGCATTTAAATATATTACTGGAGGGCTTATTTTGGGGGGGGGCTTATTTTACTGCATGCCCTCAAAAGCCCGATTGGGCTTATTATCCAGGGAGGTCTTATTTTTAGGGAAACAGGGCAGATGTGGTCCCAGAAAATTTTAATGCATAAAGGGGGTGAGAAATAGCATTGGAACGCTAGTGGCAGTAGCAGAAATATTAGGGAAATGACTACATAAGGCTGAAGTTTTTGTTTTTAAAGGAAATTAAAGATTCAGTTTAATGTATTTCTTGGATTTCTCATGAAGCAGATTTTAAGAAATACGGGGGAATGAGGAGAGAATAAGCCCTGGAGATAGCAGAAGGATCTTGGTGGGAAAAAATGAGAGGCTATAACCTAGAGTCCTCATTGCTATGAGGGTTAACTTAATTTTTGAGGTAACTGTAAGGTGAAAGAGAAAAAGGAGAGAGAGAGAGAGAGGGAGGGAGGGAGGGATACAATATTTTAAAAAAAATGCTTAGGAATTGGCAGGATGCTGATAAAAATGTTCTACCGGAAATACTTCTGACCTAAAGTCTGAGTTATGCAGTGAAAATGATGAACTGCAGTTCTGTCAGACTAGAGCTGGAAGGGAACTTAGAGGGCTTCTAGACCAACCCCCTGCTCAAGCCAGAGGTCTCTCTTCTTAAAAACCTCCGATGGGGGATCACCCACAACTTCTGGAGGCAATTGATTAATTCTTCTTAAGGTCAGGAAATTTCTCCTTAATTTCGGGTTGCTTCTCTCCTTGATTAGTCTCCATCCATTGCTTCTTGTCCAGCCTTCCGGTGCTTTGGAGAATAATTTGATCCCCTCTTCTTTGTGGCAGCCCCTCAAATACTGAAATATTGCTATTATGTCACCCCTCGTCCTCCTTTTCTCTAGAGCAGTGTTTCTCAAACTTGGTGACTTTAAGTCCTGTGGACTTCAACTCCCAGAATCCCCCAGCCAGCTCTGCTGGCTGGGGGATTCTGGGAGTTGAAGTCCACAGGACTTAAAGTCGCCAAGTTTGAGAAACACTGCTCTAGACTGACCCTACCCAGTTCTTTCATATGTTTAGTCTCCAGGTCTTTAATCACCTTAGTTGCTCTGCTCTACACTTTTTCTAAAGTCTCAGCATCTTTTCAGCATCCGACATACAGGTAAAGAACTTTGAATTTCATGCATTGTCCTGACTTCACAAATGAAAAAGAACACCTCTAAGCCCCATCCCGCAGTTCTTCATTAGTCTTTCTGAAACAAAATGATGAGTAGAATTATGAGGAATTCTCAAAACACGTACCTGGCTCAGGTTTCTCACTTTTTTAAAAAAAAACTATGAAGTTTGGTGATAACCATGGCATGATGTAGAACAGGGATAAGCAACCTATGGCTCTTTCATCCCTCAGTTGGCTCCACAATTGATAGAGCTTTCAATTAGGACAGGTAGAGAAAAAAAGACACCGCACTAGGAGGCGACTCTATGATGGGGGAAGCGGACTTCCAGTTGGCTCCAGAATTGAACGGGGGGGGGGGGGTTCCATTTAGGATCTTTGTGGCTCTTTTGAGTGTTTTAAGGTTGCTGACCCCTGATGAAGAAGGAGTGACAAAACCTGGGGGTGGAGTTAAAAAGGGATCAGCCTAGAATCCCTACATAGCCATAAGCAAACAAAGTCCAACCTCCCATGAATTCTCTTGACTCTTATCCAAACCGGTGCCTGCCCTTAGTTGAGAAGATCCATCTTCACAGATCCTTTAGCAATAAATCAAATTAACTGGACCCTCACAGGTGGACCTGGTCTTTCATTCTGAACACATATGTTCCCAAAAAAAAGTCAAGAAGGCCACCACAAAGGCACGATCACCACTAGGCCCATTTCTTTTATCTGCAACCCATATGCAAAACACAGGTGGCGTTTCAAACATACCTTTGTGGCTTGCCACTTTGACTTTTTGAATACTTTGTGGATGCTCTCAGAGGTGGTATTCAGCCAGTTCTGACTGGTTCTGGCGAACCGGTAGTGGAAATTTTGAGTAATTCGGAGAACCAGCAAATACCGCCTCTGGCTGACCCCTCCCTCGTCTATTCACTGCCTCCTGAGTCCCAGCTGATCGGCATCAGAGCTGATCGGCTGGGTCTTCTTTTGTAGCCCTGCACAGGAGAACGGAGCTGGAAACCCTTTTAATGGGCTGGAGAGGGAATGGAGATTTTACAGTATCCTTCCCTCAGGAGTGGGGAGGGAATGGGGATTCCCCAGCCATGCCCACCAAGCCACGCCCACAGAACCAGTAGTAAAAATGTTTGAATCCCACCACTGGATGCTCTGCATCAGCCCAAATGCTCCAGAGGTTTTTAAATGCAGGAGCACGTCTTCTCCCCACATCGTGTGCGTGCATGAATTGTGGCTCGGAAGAGAAATGTAGGGTCGGCTACCAAACTTAGATTCTGTTCGTTCCTGTCCCCCAAAGGTTTGGCAGAGATTGTTAGCTTCGGCGTGTTTATTTTTAAAACGCAGACTCCTTTGAGTTTTGGCAAAACAGTATTAAGCAGAGAATTCCCAGTGATCTTTGTCATGGTCTGTTTCCTTAACAACCTGCAAACATGACATTCATTCCCCATCATCCAGAAAGAAAGCAATGCCAACTTGTAGTTACCCATGGCCTAAAATCTAACCCCAGAGAGCTATGCATACAGTGCAACACAATAAAACATCATTGCTGAATAACTGTTCCTATTAGCAAATCTTTCTCTTTGTTTGCTCTTGCTTTGCAAACAACTCAGCTTATCTAAACTTGGTACTAAAATGTGGTGAGACCTGGCACGTAAAAGTAGAGTTTAATGTGATGTTAATATTACTGAAGTCCAGGTTTTAGTTCAAGGCAATTATGCTGCTCAATTGGAAAGATACCATTTACCCTGTTCACAAAAATAGACACAGGAACACCTTGACTTACGATCACAACTGAACTCAAAATTTCTGTTGTTAAGTGAGTTTTGCCCCATTTTGTGACTTTTCTTGCCAGAGTTGCTCAGTGAATCACTTCAGTTGTTAACTGAGTAACACAGTTGTTAAATGAATCTGGCTCACCTCTTGACTTTGCTTGTCAGGTCACAAAAGGGGATCGCACAACTCCGGGGAACTGCAAACGTCATAATTATGAGTCAGTTTCCAAGCATCCATATTTTGCTCACACAACCACAAGGACGCTGCAACAGTTGTGTGAAAATTGTCGTAAGTCACTTTTTTTCAATGCAAAATTTTTCGGGCGCCGAACCAGCAGTAATGGTGGCCGGAACCCTCCCCTGCCCCTAATCATCCTGGTTGCTCTTCTCTGCACTCAACATCTTTTTATAGTGTGATGACCAAAACTGGATGCAGTATTTTAAGTGTGATCTTACTAAAGCTTTATAGAGTGGTATTAGTACCTCCCTTGAGCTAGATTTGTTTCATTTTTGGCCTTTTGAGTCTTTCTTTTGAAATGTATATACATGTTGCTTTCTCTATGTGCCTGTTGATGCCTGAGTGTCAGGCTTCCAGCAGTTCTCTAGTGTTTTTGGACTAGACTTGGTCTAGGATGGTCACAGTTCACCAGTTGAAACTATGGTTAAGTCTGTTCACATGTTGGGAAATTAAGGACTTTTCATCATGTTTCCTGAATGCTAGTTGGTGTTCGTGAATGCATGAACAGGAGTTATTGTTGCTCCAAATTTCACAGCAGCTCAGCTTATAATAGAATGATGTGCAATCTATATCTATACCTATAATGTGCAATCTTCTCTTGGGAGAATAAGTGTCCAGTGAAAACTACCGTGACATCAAAATGATGCTGTCCTCTTGCAAGCTTCATCTCACACATGGTGACACATGTCTCTGGTCCTCACTTATGAACACTCTTGGCTAGAGGGTTGGCTGACTCACGTTTGTTTCTGTTATCAGACCAGCATCAGAGAAGATCACTAAAGCCCAGTTTCAAATTAGGTTGAAAAGCTATCTGGATTCTAGTGCTTCTAAAATCAGGATCTATAATATCTAAGTGGTTGCCACAGGGGTCAACTATTCTCCAATGCATCTGAAGGCAGGACAAGAAGCAACGGATAGAAGCCAATCAAGGAAAGAAGCAACCTAGAAGTAAGGAGAAACTTCCTGACAGTTAGAACAATGGTGGAACGACTTGCCTCCAGACGTTCTGGGTGCTCCATCACTGGAGGTTTTAAAGAAGAGACTGGACAACCATTTGTCTGAAATGATATAGGTCTCCTGCTTGAGCAGCGGGTTGGACTAGAACAGGGGTGTCCAAACTTGGGAACTTTAAGACTTGTGGACTTCAACTTCCAGAATTCCCCAGCCAGCTATGCTGGCTGGGGAATTTTGGGAGTTGAAGTCCACAAGTCTTAAAGTTCTCAAGTTTGGACGCCCCTGGACTAGAAGAACCTCAAGATCTCTTCCAACTCTGTTATTCTGTTATAACAGGAGTTTTGGTTTTATAAGTAGAACAAAGGAAAGGAAAGAGTTTGGGTTTGTTAGAAATTTCTGCATTTATAGTACCTGTGTACTTGCCTTGACATTATTCACTAAGTACCCACATATTATCTAACCTGAAACAAAGCCAACTTGCATAACCATGCCTGCTTAAATTGAATCTTCCTTGTTAACAGGTTTACGGCATTCCTTAAAGGGATATGTTACGCCTAGCAACAGGTTTTGTGGAATGATCAGCTCAGCTCAGCTGCACTCATGCTAAGAGAGCTACCGTATTCTTGTTTCATATTTCTTAATTACAAGGGGAAATGTTCCTGTTGGCAAATAGGCTGTTAATTTTTCGGTTACAAAGGAGTACTCTAAGAGAAAGTGGTTTCTGACAGTTTCACATCACCTACAATGTAAAGCAAATAGGGATGTTGGGCAAACCTTCCTGGGACCTCCGCAAAACATGTGCTTTATTGCTCCAAATGGCTGGGACCCAGCTTTTTGATTCTTGTGAGGAACACACAACACACATCATCTGGTCTATATTTAACTCATTAAGGAGGTCTGAGACAGTCATCTCCTTTGAATCATACAGGATGAACCTGATTACTAATACCAGAATGGCTCTGGGTAAATGGAAAGGTGGAATCCAACATGTTCCCCGCTCTTAAGCGTGTACTAGGAATTGGATGTGAAATGCAGCTGCTATTTTAATTAGCGTAACTATGATGCATATCTAGACTGGCTCTGACCCGATCTCATTAAAAGCTTGTCTGTTGTTGTTCAGCCGCTAGGTTGGGTCTGACTCTTTGTGGCCCCATGTGGCAGGGTTCCAAATAGCATCCAAAATAAAATAAGAATCCGAGGCAAGAGATTCCTCAAAGTTCCACTTTATTAAAAGAGCCATGTTGGCACATCTGGGAAAACCCAAATCTGAAAGCTTCCCAGGTTTTCCTACCGAGTTGAAAGTTCAAGATCCTGCCCCAAACACCCACAAGTTCATCACATGGTCCAACCTTTCACTGCCACAAAGACAGAGTCCACCCATCCAGTTCCAGCCAGGTGCAGAGACAAAGATGACCTTGACTTTCTAAGAAGAATGTTATTATGGCTACACATCACCCAACTCCACATAATCTCCCGCTCCCATTTTCCCACAGTAGAAAGTAGACAGTAGAAAGTGTGGCAGGCCTGAAACCTAAAAAGAAAAGATGGCTTGCAGGTCTGACACCATGGACCACAGCATCCTCCACTGTCTCCTGGAGTTTGTTCAAATTCACATTCGCTTTGCTTGTTTGGGTGGCCCAGATTCTGACATGCCATTGCCAGTCCACAGAACAGGAGTTGGGGACCCCTGGACTAGAAGACCTCCAAGGTCCCTTCCAACTTTGTTATTCTCTAAGCTTAGTGATTGTAAGTGATGAGGTTGTGTTCCCTTCTTCAGCGCTTTCTTATGTCATGATACAATTCCATGGTTAGTCACTAAGATAAATAATGCCTCCTGATTTTGTTTTCTGAGTTTGTTTTCTTGAATGGCATGCTTTACTTGGCACCAACTCTACTTAACTGGACCTATTCATTCATCTGAGTTTTCTCTTGAGTTTCTCTGCAAACTAAAATCCAGCTCACCGGCCTCAAGAGCAATTTTATCTGTCTGCCTTCAGCCAACTTCCACGCTGCCGTTTCCTGCTGTATAACTTTTCACTGGCAGCAAATCATAAATCAAATTTAAAGCCATATATTTTAATGGGAAGGATGAGTTCGCTTGGCGTTGGCTGCTTCCTGGGTTTTTGAAACAAACATTCTTGTTTCTTGTTCCACGTTTATTTTGAATTAATATTTACCATCCAAAACCCAACATTGCTGTCAGCCTGTCCAGGCACAGCAGAAACAAAATCTGACAGGGATCCCATAATAAGGCTTAAAGGTGTACCCCAATTATAACCGCTCTAGGCTTTGCTTGGACAAGTTTGCTTCTTTAGAGAGAGAATGTTGCTGGAGATCTGATTTTGTGCCTAAACCATCAGGATGCACTCTGGATTTTGCTTTCTGCTTTCTGGAGCAAACTGGATGCTAATTCCGACAGCAGTTCAGTTAGGGATGTAGGTGGTATTCAGCAGGTCCTGACAGGTTCTGGAGAACCGGTAGCGGAAATTTTGAGTAATTAGCAGAACTGGCAAATACCGGCTGGCCCCAGAGTGGGGTGGGAATGGAGATTTTGCAGTATCCTTCCCCTGCCACACCCACCAAGCCACACCACTTTGCTAAAAACCTGTGCGCAGGAATCTTCTCAACTAATGGTGGACACCTGGTTAGAGTTAGATAAGGCACAATGACAATCAAATAGAGTTGGACTTAGTTCACTTGTGGCTACGTAATGATTCTAGGCTGATTCCCCTTTTCACTCCACCCTCAGGTTCTCCCATTCCTTCTCCTACATCCGAGGAAGTCGTAAGTTTATGGGGAATGATTTAGCAGTGGGGCAGGGGGGGAATCTGGAAACCTTAGCCAACATACCAGTGGGAAGGGATGATCTTGGTTCAGCAGTTGTTGGAGTACTACGCTGTCAATACACCCATTCTAGAAAATCTTATTGCCTAACTCTTTAATATAATTGCAATATCCTGATAATGCTTGATCCGGTGTTACTTTCTTCCTTTGTTTGTTTTGATGATGACACCATTTTGCCCAAACAATCATTCTTTGCTCTACATTTCCCAAGCTTTGAGGATTATCTCTGTTGTCAACATGGAGGGCAGCAGCCAACACAGAACCTCAGAATAACACAGCTGGAAGGGATCTTGGAGGTCTTTTACTCCAACCCCCTGATCAAGCAGGAAATGCTATACCAGCGATGGCAAACCTTTTTTGGCTCACGTGCCACAAGTGGGGGGAGCGCAGGGGGGTCGTGTGCGGGCGTGCTGCACCCATAATGCAATGCGTGACCCCCAGTGTGCATGCACGCACAACAGGCACGCCCCCCCCCCATTTTTACATGCTTTTTTCACCCTCCCCAGGCTCCAGAGGCTTTATAGGAGCCTGGGGAGGGCGAAAAGAGCCTCCCCCGAGGCCCTCCGGAGGCTTCAGGGACCATCCAGAGGCTTCCCTGAAGCTTTCGGAATGCTTAAAACGACCCTCCGAGCAAACCGGACTTCCGGTTTGCTCGGAGGGTCGTTTTAAGCGTTCCGAAGACTTCAGGGACCATCCGGAGGTTTCCCTGACGCCTTCGGAGCGCTCAAAACAACCCTCTGAGCAAACCGGAAGTCATTTCCGGTTTGCTCGGAGGGTCATTTTAAGCGTTCCGAAGCCTCCGGAGGGCCTACGGGGGCGGGGGCGGGGGGAGGCTCTTTTCGCCCTCCCCAGGATCCTATAAAGCCTCTGGAGCCTGGGTAGGGCACAAAAATGGCTTTTAAAAACAGTGAACTAGCTGCCCTGACAAATGGCTCCGCGTGCCACCTGTGGCACGCGTGCCATAGGTTCGCCATCACTGCGCTATACCATTTCAGACAAAAAATTTTTTGCTGCTTCCTAGGTTTGAATGGGAGCACTTAGGAATGATCCAATATGGCTTTCAGGCAGCCATGGAGCCACCTGGGAAGGGAAGCCATGAAGATCCCAGTTCCCTTTGAAAATAGTCACTGGTCATCCATCTTCCTCTCGGCAGTTTGTTTTCTTAACGATGCCTAGGTTTTTACTTCACTTTTGGAATCTTCTGTTCTATTTTGCTTTTTAGCTTTAAAAGTTGAGCAGTTGGCTGAAATCTGATTTCTTTTAATCCCTGCTGGGCTTTATCTGTTTTTTTCTCCTTTTCCTTTTGATTTATGCTGTTGTTGTGAATAACTTTCCATAAAGAAACATCTGGAGGCAAGCTGCTCCACTGGTTAATTGTTCTCACTGTCAGGAAATTTCTCCTTAGTTCTTGGTTGCTTCTCTCCTTGATTAGTTTCCATCCATTGTTTTTTGTGTTGCCTTCTGGTGCTTTGGAGAATGGCTTGACCCCCACCCCACCCCCTCTCCTCTTTGTGGCAGCCCCTGAGATATTGGAGCAATGCTATCATGCCACCCCCTAGTCCTTCTTTTCATTAAACTATTTAGCACAATAATGTGCTAATTATGGGGCTGCAAATAACTGGATCCATAATGTGGGAAGCCCAGAAACCTATCTTGGCAAATAGAAAGCCCAGTGTTGCTATTAAGTAGGGTGGTCTTAGAAATCCAAATGATTAATTCATTGATTTCAATAATTCTGTCCAGAAAACTACATGGGTGTAGCTCCCAGATCTCTACAATATCTTTTTTCCAAAAGAGAGAGAAAGAGAGCTAGAGGGAGGGAGGGGGAGGGGCAGAGACAGAGAGATATGGGGGAAATCACTTAAAAGTGGAAGAAAATAAGAGCAGAACAAGGAAAGGAGCGGATTAAAAGTGCAAACTATGATCCTAATCTGTCTCATTTGTACAAAACATACATTATGAGAATGGAAGGACTGGAAGTGATGACAGCTAGGATCAAAACTGGAAAAATGACATTTTAACGTTGCTAACTAAAAGGAAAGTTGCAGAATTACATACAGGAAGTGAAAAGTGTATGGAACTTAAATATTCAGACAAAATGATGACAAAGAGCTTGCTTAGGAAGCCCACCATTGATTGCTGAGAAGATGCGAAGGTAATAGATAGTTTTGTGTTTTCTCAGGCCCTAGAGTAAAGAGAGGAAAAGTAAAAAGTGAGTAAAGAGCAAAGACCATTAGAAACCACTCTGCAGCCAGCTAAGCAAACAAGATCATTACTACTTTAATTAATAAGTTTCTAGTTCAAACAGAATACTGATAGAAGAGAATATTTGTAGGTCAGAGTTGAACTGAGCTGGGGTCCTTAGTGCTCTCTGAGCCTGGTTATTTTTTTGCTGACATTTTGTTACCCAGGTAGGTAACCTCATCAGTGCTAGAAGGAAGTGAGGTTTGTTCCCTTGAGATCTGATGATGTTACCTAGTTGGGTAATGAAATGTCTGCAAGAAAACAACTAAGCTCAGAGAGCACCAAGGGCTCCTCCCCCAATGCACAACATCAACAACTCAACTTCTCTGCAACACAACTTATTTTTATTTATTTAATTTATGTAATTTATTGAGCATGTACTAGATAACAGGTATAAGTATAAACATGAACAAGGAATGGGAACAAGTAAATGGGGACATTAGGACATGGACGGTAGGCGCTTATGCACATCCCCTTTACGGATCTCTTAGGAATGGGGTGAGGTCCACTGTAGACAGTTTGAGGTTGAAGCTGTGGGGATTTGAGGATATAACAACAGAGTCAGGTAGAGTATTCCAGGCATTGACCACTCTGTTGCTGAAGTCATATTTTCTGCAATCGAGTTTGGAGCGGTTGACCTTGAGTTTGTATCTATCGTTTGCCCGTGTATTATTGAGGTTGAAGCTGAAGACGTCATTGACTGGTAGGACATTGTAGCAGACAATTTTGTGTACTACGCTTAGGTCAGATGGCAGGCAGCGTATTTCTAGGTTGTCCAAGACCAAAAATTCAAGCCTGATGGCATAAGGGATTCTGTTATGAGCAGAGGAGTGCTCTTCTCGTGAAATACCTCTGGACCCGTTCAATCATATTAATGTCCAATATATAGTCTGGATTCCAGGCAGACAAGCTGTATTCGAGAATTGATCTGGCAAAGGTTTTGTATGCCCTAGTTTGCAGTACAATGTTACTGGAGAAGAAGCTTTGCAAAATTAGGTTAACAACTCTTAATGCCTTTTTGGCAATGCTGTTACAATGAGCTTATATAACTTGCATATGTCTCGACTCTCAAGAATTAATGGGGAAAATGGAAACTCTTGCAGGTTGATCCTTGTTTGCCCCCTGTTTCTTGTAAAATAAAAGGCAGAGTCTTGTTTCATTTGATACGTAGTAACCCTTTTCACAGAGTTCTCACACTGTAGTAGGAGTCATCTAGTTTGTAAAAGTTGAGTGTGAATATTCATGTAGGGGAAACAAAACAGCAAGATACTTGTTTATCAGGATGATCTATAAGTGGAATTGAGTGGAATTAGTCACTGGCTCTTTATCAACGTATGATATATTTGGAGATAAGAGCAAGAATTTCGGCATTGGATTGTGAAAGGAAGTTATCAAGCTATATTACACTTCCTGTCAAAATGTTGCCATAATCGCTTCTGCTTTTATTATCTCGTGCCTTCCTATTTCTCACTTTTCATATGCGATTCCCATTTACCTCTATTTTTTAAAAAAACTTATGCAAGCTTTTGGGGGGGGGGTTGAAAGGAAAGGTAACAATGGCTTTTATGATTAATAAAATGAACGAATATAAAATCAGTTACAGAAGGGATACTTGTTCTAACCTAAGCTTCCCCAGCAGCACGAAGCCGAGTCCTCATCCTAATAAACTCCTTTCATTTAATTTACAGTGAATTCCTCCCCAGCAAAGTCTTTCCTCTCCCACAGTCTTTCAAGATGGCTCACAATTACCGACCTTTATCAGGCTTGGAAAGTGGCCAGACTGATATCTTTCAGATGCCCCAATATTTGGCAAGAATGCAGAAATGAACAAATTGTCTCCTGCAAACTCCACTCCTCTTTTGCTCCTCTTTTATTCCCTATGGGAGGGTCTATTCACCGTCCATCTATAGCCTTACTCCCAAGTCAACCCCTGTTCTTTAGCTGTTCCCTTCATCTGCGCATGCACACACTGGGAACAGGCTCCAGTTGTTCCTCTGCCTCACTGATGTCTGACTCCGAAGGCAGCTGATTACTGTCAGATGGCCCTTGCCCCATCTCTGCCTCCAACACAGAGCCCTCATCAGAGCCTTCTCCAGACTCCAGGAGTGGCCCATCATTCTTCCCAACCTCCACACTGTCCAACTCTGCCGCCAGCTCCACTGGCCACCTTAGCAATATAATCTCAGAAAGAAACGTGCTAGGCAATGTTTCTAAGCATTTATTATCATATTTAGTTGACAGGGGTTCACTGGAGGCGGGGAAGTAACAGAATCTTTATCTTTGAAAGCTTTTCTTAATAAATCATGTGACTTATTAATTATTACTGCATTTTCCCAGTTTTATTCATGAACCTAAACACTGGTGCCTTACTACTTAAAGAAATACTTCAAATCCAGCATGCAAAATTTGTACGGGGAATACACCCTAAGACTGTTCTTTTAGTTGTGAGGGGGCTATCCCAATTTCTGTACAGGTAGTTCTTGACTTACAACAGTTCATTTAGTGACTGTTACAAGGCACCGAAATAGTGACTTACAACCATTTTTCCTACTTATGACATTGTGGCATCCCCATAGTCACATGATTTACATTTGGATGCTTGACGACTGACTGACATTTATGATGGTTGCTGTGTCCCAGAGTCCTGTGATCCCCTCTGTTGATCTTTCGACAAGCAAAGTCAATGAGGAAGCCTGATTCGCTTAACGCCCATGTTACTAACTTAACAATTACAGTGATTCACTCAAAAAATGTGGCAAAAAAAGTTGTAAAATAGGGGGAAACTCACTTAACAATTTCTCACCTAACAACCTAAATTTTGGGCTCACTTGAGGTTGTAAGGCGAGAACTACCTGTATCAGAGGTTGACAAAAACAATCCAAGTCTATAGGCAGGTATGTATTTATTCAGGTCAAGCACTGGGAAAAGATTTGATGATCCAACTCTCTGGTTCCCAGATCCCTATGACATTATAATAAACAAGAATTACATATACAGTCAAACTTCTAGGCTCAAGATGTCAGATAAGGTTTGCCATAGCGCGAAATTCCAATTAACCTTTTCTGGCAAAAAAATTGGATAGAAAAATATATTGCGCAAACTTTCAACCCTATTCAAAAATCTTAAGGAATGGATCATTCTGCGCCCTAGTTATTCCATGATCCTTCCCTGAACCACTCACATGGTAAACTAAAGGTAAAGGTTCCCCTCCCACATATGTGCTAGTCATTCCCGACTCTAGGGGGTGGTGCTCATCTCCGTTTCAAAGTCGAAGAGTCAGCGCCAAAACGTCTCCATGGTCATGTGGCCAGCATGACTAAATGCCGAAGGCGCACCTAGCACTGTTCCCTTCCCACCAAAGGTGGTCCCTATTTTTCTATTTGCATTTTTACCTGCTTTCAAACTGCTAGGTTGGCAGAAGTTGGGGCAAGTAATGGGAGCTCACTTCATTATGCGGCGCTAGAGATTCGAACCACCGAACTGCCGACCTTTCTGATCGACAAGCTACACCCAGGTATTTACAAAGGTGCTTGCTCGGTTGAATTTCCATTGACCTGCCAATAACCTATCTTTGATTTCATGGCCAAAAATTTAGGAGTTTTGAAAATATTTTGAGGGCAGGAGTTTTGCTGCCAACTCTTCTTTGCTGCACCCAACAGAAGTTTCATGATATCGTTTACTGCTTACACAAATCTCTTTTGTGCAGATTAAATGAGAATGATGCTTTTTCTTACAATTCAGGAGAGTGGAAATTCAAATTGTTCATGTTCTCCACCAGGTTGACAGGCCGGCTCTCTTCCCAGGTAGCAGTACTGCTAAATCTGGCTGAATTGTGAGAAGCGACTCCCTCGTTTCTCCTTGTGCATATTTCAAGTCTGGTGGACTGGTAAAGTTTAAGTCCTGAGGGATTATTGTAGACTTTAAAAAAAAATTAGGCTTAGCATTTATCTAGAAATAACTACGCCTGTGCCCTAGGTGCATAAAAATCCAAGCAGCAAATCCTCCTTTGGCGCAGTAGTGCCAGCTCTGAATTTCTTTCTTTCCCTGAAATTGATGGCAAAATCCCAGGAGAGTGTAGTGATTGTTCACTTTGTGGAGGGAAAATGAAAAAAAAAGAAGCTGACTCAGAAAAACCAGCATGAAATACAGCACCTTTTCTGACCTCGGCTATTGTTTGGAAGGAATAACCAGGAAGCAGGAAATAAAAGTTCAGGCTGCGGTTTAAAGCAAAACAGGCAATGTTTTAAACAAACATCACAACCTACTGAAGTAGGAGGCAGAAATTCCCCAACGGGTGCCAAGCTGGGTTGCTTAAAATTATCCAATCGGTCCAGAGACTTAACAAATGAGAATAAAGGGAGAAAACCCATTCCTAGCCCCTGTTCTGACCTAGGCTTCCTGAGAAAACATAAATCACAATCTTAGTCCCAAAAACCCTCTTTTATTTATATGGCTGTAAATTATGGCCATTCACAGTCCGCAAGGCTTCGCAAACAGTCTGTGAAGATTCCGACAGATGTCTGCTCAAGTTGCCACAATCTTTCAGGGGAATGGTGATAAGCACCCACCTTATCTCCCTGAGAATCCTGCCAGAGACCTAATTGCCAAATGCAGAGCAAGGTCAAACTTAGCACAGAGTCAAACAGAACTTTTCAAAGCTTGAACCGACCAGATGAACTAATTGCTTCCTGCAAAAGCTCACCTCCCATTTGCTTCTCTTTATGTCTTATGGGAGGGGCCAATTATCTCCAAGCCTTACTCCTGAGTCGACCCTGTTTTCTTAATTGTTCTTGCTTTCTGGGAGCTCTGTGCATGCACACACTGGGAACAGGCTCCCGCTGTTCTTCTGCCTCACTGATGTCAGGCTCCAGAGGCAGAAATAAGTACCACATGGCCTCGGTTTCCTCTCTGCCTCTGATGCAGAGCCCTTGTCCAAGCCTTCCCCAGACTCCAGGACTGGCCCATGTTCCTCTCCAAACCCCTCACTGTCTGAATCTGCTGCCAGCTCTGCTGGCCGTTGGCAGGCCATGACAGACCCATCTAATTGTATGATTGTGAAACTGATTTTTCTCCTTTTGTTTATTTGTTTTTTCAAGATTATCCTTCCTGCTGTCAGGCCTTAAAAAGCTATAGTTACAGTCCATATTCTGCCCTTTCCTAATTTCTCCTAAGCGTCAATGCATGTAACAAAAACTAAGGTTTTACACTTAGGCAAAACAAACCAAATGTACAGATACAGAATAGCTGGAACGTGGCACAATAGCAGTAACCGTGAAAGGGATCCTAGAATCCGAGTGGCCAGCAGTGTGTGGCGGCAGCCAAAAAAGCCAATGCAATCCTAGGCTGCATCAACAGAGGGATAGAATCAAGATCACATGAAGTTTTAGTACCATTTTATAAAGCCTTGGTAAGGCCACACTTGGAATGATGCATCCAGTTTTGATTGCCACAATGTCAAACAGATGTTAAGACTGGAAATGAGTGCAGAGAAGATCAACATAGATGATTAGGGAACTAGGAAGCTAAAACATATGAAGAACGGTTGCAGGAACTGGGTATGTCTAGTTTAATGAAAAAGACTAGGGGAGACATGATAGCAGTGTTCCGATATCTCAGGGGCTGCCAAAAAGAAGAGGGAGTCAAGCTATTCTCCAAAGCACCTGAGGGCAGGACAAGAAGCAATGGGTGGAAACTCATCAAGGAGAAAAACAACCTAGAATTAAGGAGAAATTTCCAGACAGTGGAGAACAATTAATCAGTGGAACAACTTGCCTCCAGAAGTTGTGAATGCTCCAACACTGGAGGTTTTTTAAGAAGAGATTGGACAACCATTTGTCTGAAGCTGTGTAGGGTCTCCTCCTTGAGCAGGAGGTTGGACAAGAAGACCTCCAAGGTTCCTTCCAACTCTGTTATTCCATTATTCTTAAGAAAACATTCCATCTTGAGTTGAATATATTTCAGCCCTATATGTAATGTACATGCCAAAATAAGATCCTTAATAGCTTCCAGACATAATCTGGCAGTCTGATGACCCGTGTTCCCCACTCTACGTTCCCAGCTTCTGTGCCAGAAATATACAAGCGTGTCAACGAATCCATCCCAAAAGCTGTAGCATTGTTACAAAAGGTAGGGGGCAGCCCTGCATGATTTTTTTTCTTGCATCTCCTCTAACTCACAATTTTTTCTTGCATCCAGGATGAAGTGATGAGTATGCAAGATTTTCTTTCCATCCAGCACAAAGTGGCAAACCTTCATGCTTTCTCTGGCACCACCATTATTGATGGGGCAGTAAAATATTTGGATGTATTTCAGAATCATTTTCATTTTGTAAAAGTTAAGTTTAGTTTTCCAGAGTTGAAATTCTATTCCATAATCCTGGGTAATAGCCTAAAATAATATTAGAGCCTCCAAAGTTTTAGCTCTACATTTTACTTTACCACGTTCAAGAATAATAACATTTCTCAAGATCTTGCATGAACTCTCCTTCCTTCCTTCGTTCCTTCCTTCCTTCGTTCCTTTCTTCCTTCCTTCCTTGAAAGATCTTGAGGTTCTCTGTTTCATTGTCAGCTGTTGCATGGCTTTGAACACAACTACCCGAGCCATGTGCATTTCAGTATCCTGTGAGATTTTTTCTATGCCTTTTCTTTTTAATGCTTTGGGTATTTTAAGAGCAAGAGCAAGGATACCACAGAGGTTCTGGCATTGCTTAATGCAGCAGAGACTCTTTTTTTCCTTCTTCATCAAATAATTGCTTTTGGAAGCCTTTGAATACTAAATATGCATTGTATATTTAATTCAGAATTCCTCAATGGGACAAAACAAGTAAAAGAGACCACAGGGAAAAATGGGAAAGGAGTCACGAAGAAGTTTATTTTTTTTCTCACTAGTAATTATCTGTTTCCTTCTCTTCTCTTCCTCTTCTCATCCTCTTCCCTTCCTCTTCTATTTCTCTTCTTCTCTTTCTTTTCTCTTCTTTTCCCTTCCATTTCCTTCCATTCCCTTTTCTCTTCTCTTCCCTTCCTCTTTTTTCTTTCCCTCCTTCCCTTCCCTCTTCTCTTCTCTTCCCTTCCCTTTTCTTCCCTCCTTTGGCTATGGGTCTCTCCAAACTGCTGATTCTGAAGGCTTCCACAACTGTGATGCAACAAGCCAAAAACTTTTCAAGGTGTTTACTGGGGAGTTTGCTGTCTCTTTTAAATCCACACAAGCTTTGCCTATGTCAGCAACCTTTCAAGGCCAATAGTTGTGGGTTTGTTTGTTTGTTTTTTGTAAATGCAGTGCGAAGGTCAAAGAAGACCGGCAGCTTTCTGAGTAACTCCGTTAATTTCGAGATGAAAGTGATGATTACAATTTGGATCAGCAGAATAGGATGTGGGTGTCTTTGAATTGGGGATATATATAAGCTTTTTTAAATTAGAAATACGTGCCACTCTATAACCAAATTTGTTGAGCCTTTTCTGTTTAATGCAGAGCCTTAGGATAGTGAGAAACATTAAATCATTATTTAATTTGTTGTTATTAGTTGCGAAGTTGTGTCTGACCCATTGCGACCCCATGGACAACATTCCTCCAGGCCTTCCTGTCCTCTACCATCCTCCGGAGTCCATTGAAGCTCACACCAACTGCTTCGGTGACTCCATCCAGCCACCTCCTTCTCTGTCGTCCCCTTCTTCTTTTATCCTCAATCATTCTCTCAATTATTTGCCCTCAATTATTTAATTAGTGTAGTATTATCGCTACCAGTGAAACTTAGTGGCTCAGTGGCTAAGACATTTAGCTTGTTGATCAGAAAGGTTGGCAGTTCGGCGGTTCGAATCCCTAGTGCTGCGTAATGGAGTGAGCTCCTGTTACTTGTCCCAGCTTCTGGCGACCTAGCACTTCAAAAGCATGTAAAAAATGCAAATAGAAAAAAAAGGGACAATCTTTGTTGGGAAGATAACAGCTTTCCGTGCGCCTTTGGCATTGAGTCATGCTGGCCACATAACAACGGAGACGTCTTCAGACAGTGCTGTCTCTTCGGCTTTGAAACGGAGATGAGCACCACCCTCTAGAGTCAGGAACGACTAGCACATATGTGTGAGGGGAACCTTTACCTATCGCTACCACACAGGTAGCATTCATGCTCCTAATGAAGACAGAAGACAGGATTCAGCCATAGAAGGAAAGCTATTCAGGGACATGTAGCCACACTGCAAATTATATGCAGAAATACTGTAATATAAATGGGCCACTGGTCTATTCCTTCATAAAGTGATTTATATCTCATCATTATTTTTTACAAATAATTCAAGGTGGTAACCATATCCAATACACCTTCCTCCTATTTTGCCCACAACAGCAACCCTGCGAGATGAGCTGGCCTGAAAGAGAAGGACTGGCCCAAAGTCACTCAGCCAGCTTTCATGGCTAAGGTGGCATTTGAATTCACCATCTCCTCGTGATTGGCCCAAAGTCACCCAGCTAGTTTTCATGCTTAAGGCAAGACTAGAACTCACAGTCTCCTGGTGATTCACCCAAAGTCACCCAGCTAGCTTTCATGCTTAAGGCAGGACTACAACTCACAGTCTCCTGGTGATTCACCCAAAGTCACCCAACTAGCTTTCATTCTTAAGGCAGGACTACAACTCACAGTCTCCTGGTGATTCACCCAAAGTCACCCAGCTAGCTTTCATGCTTAAGGCAAGACTAGAACTCACAGTCTCCTGGTGATTCACCCAAAGTCACCCAGCTAGCTTTCATGCTTAAGGCAGGACTAGAACTCACAGTCTCCTGGTGATTCACCCAAAGTCACCCAACTAGCTTTCATGCTTAAGGCAGGACTACAACTCACAGTCTCCTGGTGATTCACCCAAAGTCACCCAGCTAGCTTTCATGCTTAAGGCAGGACTAGAACTCACAGTCTCCTGGTGATTCACCCAAAGTCACCCAACTAGCTTTCATGCTTAAGGCAGGACTACAACTCACAGTCTCCTGGTGATTCACCCAAAGTCACCCAACTAGCTTTCATGCTTAAGGCAGGACTAGAACTCACAGTCTCCTGGTGATTTCCCCAAAGTCACCCAGCTAGCTTTCATTCTTAAGGCAGGACTACAACTCACAGTCTCCTGGTGATTCACCCAAAGTCACCCAACTAGCTTTCATGCTTAAGGCAGGACTACAACTCACAGTCTCCTGGTGATTCACCCAAAGTCACCCAACTAGCTTTCATGCTTAAGGCAGGACTAGAACTCACAGTCTCCTGGTGATTCACCCAAAGTCACCCAGCTAGCTTTCATTCTTAAGGCAGGACTACAACTCACAGTCTCCTGGTGATTCACCCAAAGTCACCCAACTAGCTTTCATGCTTAAGGCAGGACTACAACTCACAGTCTCCTGGTGATTCACCCAAAGTCACCCAACTAGCTTTCATGCTTAAGGCAGGACTACAACTCACAGTCTCCTGGTGATTCACCCAAAGTCACCCAACTAGCTTTCATGCTTAAGGCAGGACTACAACTCACAGTCTCCTGGTGATTTCCCCAAACTTGTTCTGACCTAGGCTTCCTGAGAAAGCATAAATCATAATCTTAGTCCCCAAAAATCTCTTTTATTTATACGGCTGTGAATTATGGTTATTCATAGTCCGCAAGGCTTCACAAATAGTCTGTGAAGATTCCGACAGATGTCTGCTGGAGTTGCCAGTCTTTCAGAGGAATGTTGATAAAGATCAACCTTATCTCCCTGAGAATCCTGCCAGAACCTAATTGTCAAATGCAGAGCAAGGTCAAACGTAGCACAGAGTCAAACAGAACTTTTCAAAGCTTGAACTGACCAGATGAACTAATTGCTTCCTGCAAAAGCTCACATCTCGTTTGCTCCTCTTTTATGTCTTATGGGAGGGGCCAGACATCTCCAAGCCTTACTCCTGAGTCGACCCTGTTTTCTTAATTGTTCTTGCCTTCTGGCAGCTCTGTGCATGCGCACACTGGGAACAGGCTCCCGCTGTTCTTCTGCCTTGCTGATGTCAGACTCCAAAGGCAGCACATAACTGCCAGATGGCCTTGGCTCCCTCTCTGCGTCCAACGCAGAGCCCTCATCCGAGCCTTCCCCAGACTCCAGGACTGGCCCATGTTCCTCCTCAACCTCCTCAATGTCCGAATCTGCTGCCAGCTCTGCTGGCTTCTAGTAGGCCACAACATCATCCAGCTAGCTTTCATGCTTAAGGCAGGACTAGAAATCACAGTCTCCTGCTGAACGGCCCAACATCACACAGCTGGCTTTCATGGCTAAGGCAGGACTAGAACCCATGGTTTCTTGATATCTAGCCTTGTGCCTTAACCACTAGTCCAGACTGCCTCCCATTGCATCTTAATCCAGTGTCAAATTGTAACATACATGAAAATACCCATGATTTATTAAATGAGATGTAAAAATGCAAATAAATTGCACACACTACCAGTGATTAAGACACAAATCAAAATCCATGTATTCATTGATCATCATAGACAAATGTTGTGCAGCTGAAGACATTATTTCTAGATTATTATATATTTTTTGCAACCCCTTGTTGAATCCAACCTATTTTGGAACTTGAATTTATTTTTACTGGCTTTTTCCACTAGGCTAAATTTGGTTCTCTTTTTTTTTTAATTCTGTTTCCAAAATTATGTTACTGATGGACAGACCAACAGAGTCCTGTGCCTCTTGGATATGTCATTTCTTTCAACATTCCTTTGGGCTGGGAAGAAAGAAAATAACATTGCCAAAAATTATTTAGTGAAGACAACGATAAACAAACCTTGCAAAGTCAGGAAATTTTGGAGCACCGAAGGAAAATGTCCCTCTGAGCAGTGGTGGGATTCAAATAATTTAACATCCGGTTCTCTGCCCTAATGACCAGCTGGGTGGGTGTGGCCAACCCCTGGCTGGCCCCGCCCACCACACCACACCGCTGCCACCACCCTCCCGGGAGTCTCCACGTAGCCCGTTTTGGATGCGAGGTAAGTACAGGGCCCACACGGAGGCTTGGGGAGGGGGAAAACAGGCCTACGGAGCCTGGGGAAGGCAAAAACGGGCTCCACTGTGGTGCAGGAGTCTGACTAGGCCATGCCCACCATGGTCACTCCCACCCAGCAACCGAGCAGAGAACCCATTGCTGAAATTTTTGAAGCCCACCCCTGAACATCACTAAGTTACGTTCCTAGTATAAAGGTAAAGGTTCCCCTCGCACATCTGTGCTAGTCGTTCCCGACTCTAGGGGGTGGTGCTCATCTCCATTTCAAAACCAAAGAGCCAGTGCTGTCTGAAGACATCTCTGTGGTCATGCTGTTCCCTTCCCACCAAAGGTGGTTCCTATTTTTTTACTTGCATTTTTTACATGCTTTCGAACTGCTAGATTGGCAGAAGCTGGGACATCTAACAGGAGCTCACTCCGTTATGCGGCGCTAGGGATTCAAACTGCCAAAGGGCCGACCTTTCTGATCAACAAACTCAGCATCTCAGCCACTGAGCCCTGTTCCTACTATACGCCACCATAAACAAATGATTCATAGTCAGATTTTTCTCAGCTGCCCTTGGAGGAATATTTCAGAGATGTAACGCTGTTGTTGCTGTTTTACTGCCTTCCGCTCAACTTATCGTGCTTCTTTAAAATTGTGCTCACCATCCTTCTGAGACTTTTCAGGAGAACCTTAAGTGTTGAGATTGCAAAAGAACTTTGGATGTCATCAAAACCTTTTCTGCCAGTTTCATGACCTCTTTTGTGGTTTGCTGTTGTTGTGATTTCTCTTTTACGGGTACTGATGCTGCGTCTGTGCCAAGGAATTTCGAAAGCAAATATTGAAAGTGATCCATGTTATTCTTTTAAAAACAAAGGAAGGGGGGGGTTGTTTCTCCATCCAGCTTCGGGTGTCGGTGTACATTGGCCCCTATCCCTTTGCTGACCTGGCCAGTTCTGAATTCACCATGGCTTCCATCTTTTCTAGAAGTAGCTCCTTGGCTCCTGTATGGTCCCACTTTCACAGCCATCCATGGCAACTGGGAAAACCACAGCCTTGACTAGACACACTTTTGTTGGCAGGGTGATGTCTCTGCTTTTTAGTCGGCTGTCTAGATTTGCCGTAGCTTTCCTCCCCAGGAGCAAGCCTCTTTTGATTTCTTGGCTGCAGTCCCCCATCTGCGGTGATCTTGGAGCCCAGGAAAATAAAATCTGTCACTACCTCCATTTCCTCCCCATCTATTTGCCAGGAATTGGAAGGGCCAGATGCCATGATCTTAGTTTTCTTAATGTTGAGTTTCAAGCCAACTTTTGCCCTCTCCTCCTTCACCCGCATCAAGAGGTTCTTTAGATCCTATCACTTTCTACCATTAGAGTGGTATCATCTGCATATCTGAGGTTGTTGATATTTCTCCTGACAATCTTAATTTGAAGATCTCACTTGCCATCTTCAGGCTGCTGTCTTTGGTTTAAAATGCAATTGGAGCTGCTGTCTTTCTGTAAATCTTGGTGGGAGGGGATGGGGTGCTGGCTTTGTTTCAGTAAGTGGAATGATTGATTGTGTGGTTGTATCATGATTGGTAGATTGGTGCTGATTGGTGCTGGCTGTGTGTGCATTGTTGTTTTGTATTGTAACGGCCTGGGTGGTGGGTGGTGTTCGTTTGTTGACTAGGGCGGGTTTCCAGATGTTTGGTAGGCGGGAGGTATCATCACGTTTATTCATGTTGTGAGGGTGTTTCTCTATTTCGATGGCTTCCATAATTATTCTCTTGTTGAGGTGTTCTGTTTATTCTGTTTTATATATATGTATGTATTTGTGTTACAACCCTGGTATGCCCAAATATGGGAGGGAGCTCACTACTCCCCCTTTCTGTCCTTCGGCTCATTACAGAAGACCATCCAGGCAGAAAACCATATTTTTATTTTTAATGTTGCCTTTGCTATGTTTGTGTTGCGTTTGTGCTGATAAATAAATAAAGGGAGACTAGTATAGATCTATTTCAACCTATTTAGGTCTCATCAGCTTGCCATACCCTTACTGGGAATTGAATCAGGGCTGTATTGCATATTAGGCCATTGTAATTGCCACTAAGCCACAGGCTCTCTTCCTTATCAGCTAGGCCAGGGAAATAGGTATGTATTGAGTGACAACCCCTGGTATGCCCAAATATGGGAGGAAGCATACTGCTTCCTTTCTCTGTCTATCGGCTCATCACAAGAGACCATCCAGACAGAAATATATTACAGCACACATTTTCTGAATATGATGAGCAACCACAAATTTGTGAACAGGTGGTGGTTATAGGTACCCCTAGTTCTTATAAAATGACAACAATATTCAAAGAAGCATGACATTAGCCTATCTGTACAAGTCCTTGATCGGGTGATAAGGAAAATCTTTGCAGCAGGAAATATAATCTTCATGGGAAAACACCATTGCTACAAACTGAATAATGACATTTTGCTAAGAGTTCTATTTAGTCCTTGTTCCTTGGGGGGATCTGACCATTGGCCCACATTTTATCTGCTATGTTGTGAGACCTAAACATCTTTCAGCAAAATTATTTGCTGGAGAATTCAACGGTGAGCTGGTAAAGCTAAACCCAATATGCCTGTTGTGAGTTCTTTTGTTCCTTACCTTCCTGTTAGGAAGTCAAGTCTTACATTCAACACAATCCCTGGATCAGCAATCAGACCACACATAAAAAGCCTCCTTTTAGAGTCATGTATGTTTTTTAAAAAAACCTTAACCCTTAACCACAGATGTCCTATTTCAGCTAAACTATTACAGGCATAGGGTCATCATGCTGCTGGTCGTAGTCCAGGTAATTGCACTACAATGTTGTGACTAGCGGATCTATTGCTACCAAAAGGTACAAAAGACCATTTGAATTTGTTCCTGCCGTATAAATTATTACACGACGTAGATTGTACCTGGCCATCAATTCCATCGGGAGCTTCATCACCACTGATGTCAGAAGCGGCAGCAGAGGGTTCCTCATCTCCCATTACAAAACTTTTGTCCCAATCCGATTCCACTTCACTCAGATCACTCTCTGCTTCTTCATAGAAGAAGTTTCTTCCATGAATAGTTTCTTCGAAGTTTGGGTCACCAAATTGCACTCTTTTTGGCAGAAAACGTGGCCCCGACATTATAATTAATATATGTGTGTGCGTGTGCGCGTGTGCGCGCGCTCGCACACACACACACACACACACACACACATTAACAAAGATCTGCAGTCAAAATGACCACAACTCAAATTCAAATGCTGCTGCAGAAAACAGCAAATAACAATATTGGATAAGAATAAGAAAGTGGCTAGAGGAAATAACCAAACAACAAATAGAGTTAAAACGGGAACTATTTTTGCTATTTTTACTAACAGGAAATTGTAATTTTTAAAAACCCAATACATCTGTGATGGCGAACCTATGGCACCCATGCCACAGTTGGCACACAGCGCCCTCTCTGTGGGCATGTGAGCCGTAACCCCAGTTCATCTCCGCCGTGCATGCACACATGCCTCCCGCTGGCCAGTTGGTTTTTGGGTCTCTGCTGTGCATAAATGGGGGGGGAGAGGCATGTGGGGGAGAAGGGCGCATCTTGGGGGGGTGCGTGCGGTGGGCCGCAAATGCATGCAGTGGAGTGTATATGGGTGTGTGTGCACATGTGTGGGAAGTGGGATGCATGCACGGGGACGTGCATTGGATTTTGGGGGTTCAGGCGCACTCCCATGCAAATTTGTGGGAGCGCACCTGCACTTTGGGCACTTTATCTGGAAAAGGTTAGCCATCACTGCAATACATAATGCTATACATATATAACCTTGGCGCAAAATTGGAAAAAATGAAAGTATACCTCTTGATGGAATGGTGATAAAGAAAGTGCGAGAGTGTGCTGAGATGGATAGGCTGACAATGGAAATAAAAGATAGAGAAGAAACTGAATATTATTTGATTTGGAATACTGTATATGGTACAACTGGTTAGAGTAGAGAAACAAAAGACTAAGGAATCATTAAAGAAGGATGAAAGAATATGTAATGTTAAAATATGATAAGATGTGGCAAAAATGTAATACATATATTTATATAACTATAACAACCGCACATTGTGTAGATTAGTATATATTGCTAACTTTGAGTTAGCAGTTATAAAGGAATATTTACGTACGTATATAAAAAGGGAAGAAAAACAAAAAGCAACCTGCATGTACATATGAGATATTCTGACATTGAAGCGTTGTAAAGATGAAAATTGTGATATAAAATGAAGAAAATTGCTTAATAAAATTTTTAAAAAACGCCAAATAACTGTCGCAAGTGCGATGCTGCATACACTCTTATTGGCAGGAAAACAAAAGCTATTTGCAGCCGAGATGGTCCATTTCTAAAAATAGAGGTCTTCCGAACATTTTGGAAAACTGTTGCGGCCACTATGACCGCAGGTCTGTGGTTATGTGCAGAGGTGGGTTGATGCCGGTTCAGCCCGGATCAGGCAAACGAGTAGTAGCAGTGGTGGGAGGCTACGCCCACCCACAAGGACACTTCTGCGCATGTGCAGAAGTGTCACGCGCGCGAACCGGTAATAACAAAATTGGCAACAAACCACTGGTTATGTGTTCATGCTAAAGCTTTCTCCATACATTTTTATCTTCTCCCATCATTGTAGCCCCTTGAATTCTTTTTTGTTTTCCCTCCAGTAAATCAGGTCTCCTCTTGAATAAAAATAAAAAGCCGTTCGGAAGTTTGAGAGCTGCTCGTGGAAATAAAAAAATTAATTTTCCAGTATTCATGCAATTTGGGTTCACAAATATTTATAAGTTAGGGAGTCATCAAAAATGGGGCTTTGACTATTTGGGAAGCCACTCATGTGATAACTGCATAAAGGGAGTCCTTGACATACAACAGTTCATTTAGTGACCATTTGAAGTCACAACAGGTCACTACTAAAAGGGACTTATGACCCTTTTTCACAGATTCATTGCAGCCTCCCTATAGTCACATGATCAAAATTCAGGCACTTGGCAACTGGCATGTACTTATGACGGTAGCACTGTGCCAGGGAGGGTCATCTGATCACCGTTTGCAATTTTCTGACATGCCAAGTCAATGGGGAAGCTGGATTCACTTAACAGCCACGTTACTGACTCAACGACTGCCATGATTCACTTAAGAACGGTGGCCGGAAAAGTCGTAAATTGGGGGCAAAACTCCCTTAACAGGCTTTGGGCTCAATGGTGGTCATAGATCAAGGACTACCTGGGGAAGAAAGAGCATTGGTTCTTTGGATCCTGTCTACTGTTGACAAATCCAGCCAGGGTGTTCAGCGTTTTAACGCACTGAACAGTTTATATATTTACTAAACATAACAAATGAGGCTTGAATTGTCTGACTTACAAGTGGCCTTCAAAACGTACATCCAAATGTCCCATTTTCTATGTGCTCTGAGCAAAATACAGATAGGGGCCCTGTTTTCTGATTCTGATGTGGCTTAGCTTTGGTGGTAGGATTCAGCCAGTTTGCACAGATTCGGTAGAACCGGTAGCTAACTTTTTGTGCAGTTCAGCTGAATAGCGTGCCTCCACACTCCTGGCCCCACCTCGCCCTTCCCTTCCCAGCCACTCCTCGCCTCACTGCCCGGCCACTGACCCGGCTGGCCATCCACTCACCCAACTGGGCGGCAGGGCCAGTAGCTGGGCGTGACAAGGAGTGGCTGGGAAGGGAGGAGTGAGGTGAGGTGAGGTGCCCCTCAATGTGAGTGATGTTGAGTTGCCCACACCCCCCCACTCAGTCACATGACCACCCAGACATGCCTACCCAGCTGGTCATTACGGCAGAGAACCGGTGGTGAAATTATTTGAATCCTATCACTGCAAAGGTTAGCTTCCACATATTCTTACCAGGCATAAAGCTGTGTTCACCAGTCCAGAGTGGACAATATTTTCCCCCAATTTTATGCTGCTTTGAAGGCTCTTTCTTAAATCCCTGTCGCTGTGGTTCTAGGACTTCGCCGCCTCATATGTAAGTCATTATCTGGAATTTACTAAACTGCTGATGGAATCTGCTATCTAGTTGTTCGGCTAATCACACCTTCAGATGTGATTGTGCAGACCTGCCCCGTTGTCTCTGTAGATCTCTCGTCCTTCCTGGCATTTTCAGATATAAGACATGCAACACCACCAAGAAAATTGGACAATGTTGGTGTACCACAAGCATGGACAAGTAGTCCTTGACTTACAACAGTTCTTTTAGTGACCGTTCCAAGTTACAATGGCACTAAAAAAAAGTGGCTTATCTGACCATTTTTCACCCTTGCAGCATCCCCAGAATCATATGATCAAAATTCAGACGCTTGGCAACTGACTCATGTTTATGATGGTTGCAGTGACCTTTTTTACAAACAAAGTCAACAGGGAAGCCAGATTCACTTAACAACCATGTCACTAACGTAACAACCGCCGTGATTCGCTTAAAACTGCGGCAAGAAAGGTCATAAAATGGGGTAAAGTTCACTTAACAAACGTTTCGCTTAGCAACAGAAATTTTGGGATCAATTGTGGTTGCAAGTCAAGATCTATCTGAATACAGAAGTTCTCTTGCACTGAATTAGTCATGTAAATAATATAAGTAAGTAGGATTGAAGGCAGAACAGACACTCCTAACACCCCTCGGGGGGTGGAGTGTTCTGTTACGATACAGCCTGTTGTGCCTTAAAATGGTTTCTCCCGTACTGCCTTAAAACGGCTTCTACTGTACAGCACAGTGAAGTTGCCATGGTCACGGGTTCACAGTATTCCACAAGGGGGATCCCTCTTGTAAGGGGAAAATCCAACATTAGAAATTGCGGCAACATTCATGGAAGGAGGGTTGGGATATATAAATATCCAGGCAGCGCCGGGTTAGCAGCTAGTATAGAGTATAGAATGAGTGACTGCTAATATTTCAGAAACACTCTTAGAGTGCATGGATTCGTCCTTGGCTACACATTAGAATCACGCATTGACTTTCTTTATCATCTGATTTATACACTTCTATCCCCATAGTGACCCAAGCATTTATCTTGGAGGCTTTCAGCTTCCCATAGAAGACAGTAATTGTCCTTGGTGTTCTCTGAGCCTGGTAGTTTTCTTGCAGACGTTTCATCACCTGACTAGGTAACACCATCAGTGCTAGAAGGGGTTGGGGTTTGCTGTTGCTGTATAATAGCCACTTGCCCTACTAGACCAGTGTTGGTGGGAGTAGTCTTGATTAGACTGGTTTTTTTCTCTTAGCCTGTTTTTCTGAGTTGGTAATTCCTTCATTGGAGTATGTTTACTTTTTGTTTGTTAGTCTTAGTATTAATCTTGGTGTTAATCTCTGATTATCTGGGTGTAATGACTGATGGAGGAGATGTTTTTGTCTTTTTGTTTCCTTTTGGGCTGGCACACCCCTCTCCCTTCTAGCACTGATGATGTTACCTAGTTTGGTAATGAAACATCAGCAAGAATACAAGCAACCTTAGAGAACACCAAGGACGCACACACTCTTCCTCCTCCTCCTCTCTGCAAATCCCACTCTCTTCTAGCACTGATTATGTTATCTAATTTGGTAATGAAACATCTGCAAGAAAACTAGCAACCTCAGAGAGCACCAAAGATGCATAGTCTTCTTCCTTCTCCTCTTCTTCCTCCTCCCTCCTCCTCCTCTCTGGAAATCCCACTCCCTTCTAGCACTGATTATGATATCTAGTTTGGTAATGAAACATCTGCAAGAAAACAATCAAGCTCAGAAAGCACCAAGGACCCCACAGTCCTCCTCCTCCTCCCCTCCTCCTCCCTGCAAACCCTAATCCCTTCTAGCACTGAGGTTGTTACCTAATTTGGTAATGAAAAGTCTGCAAGAAAATAACCAAGCTCAGAGAGCACCAAGGACCTCAAACTTCCTTCCTTCCTTCCCTCCCTTCTGCTGCCTTCCCATTCTTTAGCATCCTACCTATAGAACTGCAATTATATTTTCTGTTGCTCCACCCAGCAGATTTCTCTGTCTATGACTAGGCCATATTTGACATAGCTTTGAAAAGTAATTTGGGTGTGTTGATGAGTTCCAGCAACCATTTCCTTTTCATCTGACACTGGGGAGCCCTTGGAAGTGCTGAAACAGTGCCCTAGATGCAGACCAAAATAAAAAATATCAGCCTTAATAAGATAAAAATGCCTTTGGTGGGCTAATCATTTGCCCAGGAAAGGGATATATTAGCCTGCACTACTGCATTCTCTTATGGTGTATGGGGGGGGCTGGACTAGAAGACCTCCAAGATCCCTTCCGGTCCAATGATTCTATGTTCTAAAGGCATCGTTGAAATCCCTTAACTCAACTTTGTCCATTTGAATTTGAACCATCATTTTGTAGCACAAATATTCATCCGTGTATGCGTGTGTGTGTGTGTGTGTGTGTGTAAGTACGCTTTCTATGTGGTCTTGGGCCTGACACATGCCCTCCTTTTTGAAAATCTCTGTAACATTATCTTATCCTTATCTTTATGTATTTCTATCCAACACTTCCTTTCCCCTGATCTTTGTTCATCTTGCATCACTGCACACTCCTGCTGCTCCTAGCAATTACCGCTATCCTTTTCACTCATCGCCTCTCTCCTTTTTTTTTCTTTAGCTCCCTAAAAACAAACTTTTTTTCTTGGTAGTCTGAGAAATCCATGTTTTGACCTAGGCTTCCCCAAAAAGCACAAGGCAGAGGTCCCGACAAAACTCCTTTTATTAAACGAATGTGAATTCCTCTCATTCACATCCAGCCAAGGCCTGGCAAACAGTCTTTCAAAGGAATATTTATGACTACAGACGTTATCTATCTTAGAAAGCTGCCATGTAAATATTTCCCAAATGAGGGGCTGTGCAAGGAAAGACTGGGCACAGAATCTCTGAGATTCACAGACAGATCTTCACACTCCTGAAACGAATCTTAATGACTGAAGGAACAAATTATTTCCTGCAAATGCCCCCTCCCCTTTCACTCCTCTTTTATTTCCCATGGAAGGGGCCAATCACCTTCCACCCGTGACTTTGATTCCAAGTCAACTCTGATTTCTGAATTTTCTTTTCTTCTGGCAGTTCTGCACATGCGCACACTGGGAACAGGCTCCAGCTGTTCCTCTGCCTCACTGCTGTGTAGCTGCGAAAGCAGCTGATAACTGCGAGATGGCCTCAACCCCCTCTCTGCCTCCAACGCAGAGCCCTTGTTTGAGCCTTCCCCAGACTCCAGGACTGGCCCATGTTTCTCCCCAACCTCCTCACTGTCTGCTGCCAGCTCCTCTGGCCACTGGCGGGCCACAACCCTCCCTCCCTTATTTATTTATTCACCGCCTTCTGGTGATTGGCCCAAAGTCACCCAACCAGCTTTCATATCTAAGGCGGGACTAGAACTCACCGTCTCTTGGTGATTGGCCCAAAGTCACCCAGCCAGCTTTCATATCTAGGGTGGGGCTAGAACTCACTGTCTCTTGGTGATTGGCCAAAGATCACCCAGCCAATTTTTATGCCTAAAGCCGCAGGACTAGAACTCGCCACTTTCTGTTTTCTTACCTGATGCCTTAACCACTACACCAAACTGGCTCTCTTAGCATATTGTATTAACTAAATCAAAGAATATGTAATTGAAGGACCATAATTTTTTCATTGCCAACAGATACTTTTCTTTTCCCTTTCTTCTAGTATTTGCTTTTACCTTTTTTTTGTCATAGATCCATGGAGATATAGCTCAATTTGATATTATTTACTTTAAATCAATATAAGTATACATCGTATTGTCATTGTTTTTATTCCTTTTATCCTACCTCTACCATCGACAGTTGGTGTCATATATTATTTGATGTTTAAAATGAAACGAATGGTTCAGCTGAATATCTTCAAAAAGGCACTTAGACATGTGTCATTTGGAATTTCATCCCAGGTATATATTTGCTGATGGAACGCGGTGGCTCAGTGCATGAGATGCTGAGCTTGTCGATCAGAAAGGTCAGCAGTTCGTTGGTTTGCATCCTTAGCGCTGTGTAATGGAGTGAGCTCCCATTACTTGTCCCAGCTTCTGCCAACCTAGCCGTTCTAAAGCACGTAAAAAATGCAAGTAGAAAAATAGGAACCACCTTTGGTGGGAAGGGAACAGTCTCTCGTGCGCCTTCGGCATTTAGTCATGCCCTCCAATGACCATGGAAACATCTTCGGACAGCGCTGGCTCTTTGGCTTTGAAACAGAGATGAACACCGCCCCCTAGAGTAGGGAACGATTACCTTTACTATATATTTGCTAGGAAGCCTTAAACAAAGAATTATTGCTTAGCTACATACAAAACCTGGAAGGTGGAAGTGATAAGATAGTGATTACTTCCTTTTACACATACATACACACACACAAACACACACACACACACACTTACTTCTTGTTAATTTGGCAGATCATACTGCAGCTGGAAGATTGCTATGTAGTTCCAATACAGGTAGTGCTCGACTTACAACCACAAGTGAGCCCAAACTTTCTGTTGCTAAATGAGACATGATGTTGTTAAGTGAATCTTTGCCTCATTTTACCACCTTCCTTGCCATGGTAGTTCAGTGCATCACTGCCATTTTTAAGTTAGTAACATGGTTGTTAAGTGAATCTGTCTTCTCCATTGACTTTGCTTGTCAGGAGGTTGCAAAAGAGGAACCCCGGTCATAAGTATGAACGTGTTGCCAAGCATCTGAATGTTCATCCCCTGATCATGGTGTTGCTGCCAAAGTCGTAACTGTGAAAAACGGTCATAAGTCACCTTTTTCAGGGCTGCTGTAACTTCGAACGGCTTCTGTTCTACAGACCAGTGCATTCTGATTATTCATACGTTCCTCAATGAAATGTGCAAAGTTACAAAATTAAACTCCAAAAAGGGCTTTTGAGATTATGAAAACACAAACACAGCCCCCTCTCTACAACTCTTGAAAGCAGCTGCATCTTTCTCCCAGATTGTACACGGAAAGATCCAGCTGTTTTGAGAATTGGCAGCCAATACTACATTCATGTATCTTCCAACCCTTCATACAAGCATATTAGCTACTCATTCTTTTAATGCAAAGTGCAAAAGAGGTGCAGGGAAACAAGGGATGATTCTCCAATCTCTCAGTTCAACCCTAGAGACAAATAGGAATCTTGGAATTAATCACGCTGCGTGCAATTTTGACGTAGCTCTAAAGATTTTAAAAGGTGTTATCTTTAATGAGAAATATCACTTATCCAGGTATGTTGATGGATCAGACAATCAGACATCTGTTGTTGTTGTTGGTTTTTTAAAAAAATTCAAATGCTCCTTATCCAAAACTGATCTGAGAGGGTCCTTGGTGCTCTCTGAGCTTGGTTGTTTTCTTGGAGATGTTTCATTACCCAAACTAGGTAATATTATCTAACCCCTTCGTGTTGGATAATGAAATGTCTGCAAGAGAACAGCCAAGTTCAGAGAGCATCAATAACCCCGGAGTTACAACTATTCTCGTCTATTGCTAAAAATTGGCATTTTATTTTTTATCGCTAAGAAATACATTTTAAGGGAAAATTATGTTGAAATAGAGAAAGAGAATTGTATGTTTTCTGTTTCCTTTTCTTCTTCTTCTTCCTGCTCCTCCTCCTCCTCCTCTTTCTGCTCCTTCTGCCTCTTTCTTTCTCTTCCTTCTTTTCTTCCTCCTTCTCCTCCTCTTTCTTCTTCTTCTTCTTCTTCTTCTTCTTCTTCTTCTTCTTCTCCTCCTCCTCCTCCTCCTCCTCCTCCTCCTCCTCCTCTCTTCCTCCTCCTCCTCCTTTCACCTCCTTCCCTCTCCTCCTTCTTCTTCCACCTTCCTCTTCCTCCTCTTTCTTCTTCTCCTTCCTTCTCCTCCTCCTTCTCTTCTTCCTCCTCTTTCTTCTCCTCCTCCTCCTCTTCTGCCTCCCCCCTCCTCCTCCTCTTTCTTCTTCTTCTCCTTCCACCTCCTTTCTCCTCCTCCTCCTCCTCTTCTTCCTCCTTCCTCCTCCTCTTTCTTCTTCTTCTTCTCCTCCCACCTCCTTTCCTCTCCTTCTTAATATGAGTGTTTCACAATACAAGGGTGCAGACATAGGCAATTATTAGAGCTAAGAATGTGACAAACAAGATGACTTATTCATGGGGGACCATGCTTAATCACAGCGTTCATATGCAGAACAGACCTCTGAGACTGAAATTCCATATTCCAAACCTCAGAACTGGGAAATAATTCATTCTAATGAATGCATAGGAGTTGGATCTATCTTGAGATCAAACAAATCTACAAGACTATAGCCAAACTTTAAATGAACCTGCAACAGACCAGGTGTAGACTGTGAAATCTGTTCAACTTACTAAACTACCCAGGTGTGTCTAGATAATACTCCTGAGAAGGCCAAAATCATTTTGCTGGGAAGGCGATTCGTACTGCAACAGATGTGCATAATGTTTGAAAGTCCTGTATAAAACACCTAAATGTTTTCTTTATGTATTCACATGCAGGTTTTTGCTGCTTACCTGTCGTGCCTTTTAGAAATTAACAGGTTAAAAGCCCATGTGACATTCTCCTAAAATTATCCCAGGTTAAAATCCCTGAAAAATCCTTAGATTTTTCTCCCTTTCAATCGGAATCCAGTTTAGGCCTCCACAATGTAAAAAAGTTGTTGAGACTCTGGAAAGAGTGCAGAGAAGAGCAATGAAGATAAATAGAAGACTAGAGACTAAAACATATGACGAATGGTTGCAGGAACTGGGCATGGCTGGTCTGGTGAAAAGAAGGACCAGGGGAGACATGATAGCAGTCTTCCAATATTTGAGGGGCTGCCACAGAGAGGAGGCGGTCAACCTATTTTTCCAAAGCACCAGAGGCAGGGTAAGAAGCAAGAGATGGAAATTAATCAAAGAAAGAAGCAACATAGAAGAACGAAGGCAGAATTTCCTGACAGTTTAAAACAATTAACCCATGGAACAGATTGCCTCCAGAAGTTGTGGGTGCTCCAACACAGGAGGTTTTCAAAAAGAAACTGGACAGCCATCTGTCTAAAATAGTCTAGGGCTGTGATGGCGAACCTATGGCACGCGTGCCACAGGTAACACACAGAGCCCTCTATGTGGGCACATGCGCTGTCGCCAGCTGCTCTTCTGGTTTCCAGTGCACACATGTGAGCTGGCCAGCTGATCTTTGCGGGCACTGGAGCGCCAGAAAACAGCCTGAAAAACACCCCAAAACCGGGCCATTTTTCGGACTGTTTTCAGGCCGTTTTTCCATCTGGAAAAACAACCAAAAACAGGCATGCGCGCGTCAGCCAGCTGGTCTTTGGTGCTCTGGCACATGCATGTGTATGCATGTGCATTCCGGTTTGGGCACTTGGTGTCAAAAAGGTTCACCGTCCCTGGTCTAGGGTTTCCTGCTTGAGCAGGTGGTTGGACAGAAGACCTCCAAAGGTCCCTTCCAACTCTATTCTATCCTGCTAAAATATCTACAGAATTATATTGACCTTCGGGGGGGGGGAGTCAAGATGTCAATGCAATGAATTGAGAATGGAGAAATACATATCTAGAAAGAGTATTCTGAAGCCTGGTTCTTTGGAAGAAACTTATGAGGGTCGGTTGGGTGGCTGGAAGAGTACCATTTCTTTCTCGTTTGTTGCTGCTGTCATCTTAAGCCTAGCTATTCCCCACTTTCTAAATACTGAAAGTGAGTCAGTGTAAACTGACAGTGACGAAGATCATCTTTTTGTGCCAGTTTCTGCTCAGCAGAAGGAAAAGGAGAAATCTGAGAACCTGTTCAGGGGGGTATAAGTCACGGATGTGTTGTAACTGCCACCATCAGAGGCCAGCTTGGTAGGAATAAGAGATGAGTGTATACGGAGCTTCTCAGTCATCCAGTTCATGGTTGTCCCAAAGGTGCTTTTTTCAAGAGGCCACTGGATTTTCTTTGAAGACGTTTCGCTTCTCATCCAAGAAGCTTCTTCAGCTCCGACTGGATGGTGGGGAATGGAAAGGTTTATTCTCCTTGCAGACAGTGCTTACCCAGATGCAGGCCGTTTATAAACTTCTTTAGGCCTGGCTTCCGAACATTATGTCGACCTCAGCAGCCATAAAACAAGTAATAAATGATTCGCCAAAGCAGAGATCCAGACCGGGCTGAGCAATCAAAGGAGGACTTGTAGATCAAACGGCTGATTAAGTTTAAAGTACAAAAGGGGTGTGGAATTAAGAGCAGGACAAAAGGCATCATTTCTTCTTGGAGCAGCTACTGCTGGCTAGTCCTTGAAGCCAGTTGAAGCCAACGTTTCTGTGGCCAAGGTAGACACGGGTTAAGTGAGTTTTGCCCCATGGTACACTCTTTCTCGACACCGTTGTTAAGTGAATCACTGCAGGGGATAAGTTAGCAACACGGTTGTTTAAGTGAATCTTGGCTTCCCTGTTGACTTTGCTTCACAAAAGGGGAGCAGCCAACCCTGCAACTGTCATAAATATGAAGTCAGTTGCCAAATGTCTGAATTTTGATCATGTGACCATGGGGATGCCACAATGGTCGTAAGTGTAGAAAACGGTCATAAGTCACCTTTTTCAGTGCCGTTGTAACTCCTTCTTCTCCTCCTCCTCATATTCCTCCTCCTCTTCCTCCCTTGGCATCTCCCTTCCTTCCTTCTACTTCCCTTGCCTGCCCTGCCCTGCCCTGCCCTGGATGTTCTACGAGTGGGTGCCTCTATCTCCTCTTCCCACATATCTCCTTTGACATTAAAGCACCTTTCCTTTCCTAGATTGTTTTCTTTTTTCAGTGTAAATATTCCATTTTATTAGATCCAATATTTATACCAAAGGCAATTTGTTCTGTTTTACAAGATTAACTTTTTTTGTTATGATGAAATTTGCTTTTTAACTCCTTTTTTAAAATGTAGACTATAGCGTACCTTAGTTTTATACCATTTATGAAGTACTGGTGATGTTTCCGGGAAAATTGTGCAATATAGTATATGCTATCATGTTATAAAGCACAATTTTATTCCATGCAGAAAACCAAATTTCAATATTTTGCTCACAAAGAAATAGCAATACGTTTAAATCATTTTAGACAATAGAAAAAGCAGTTCATAGACATCACCAATACATTAATTACATCAGTTGCATATAATCTAATACAATCAGTATAGCTAGGGTCCCAAAATAACAAAGCCATTCCATCGTATTGAATGTAGCCATAACGTTATCAAGTGATTGTGATAACAAAAAAAGAGAAACTACAAACCGATACATTTTTTTTAAAAGTTGCAATCGTTTTACACTTTCCTGATTGTGTAGGGTGAAACTAGAACTGTTTGAAAAACAAACTACACGGTATGAGACCAGGGGTGCTATGCTGCTACACTAATCAAAGCAACAAGGGAATGGGTTGTCCCTTCATTCCTACGGGGCATTGTAGGTCCTTGCATACTTTGTAGCAAGGAGGAAATGGTAATTCACCTTCCTAGATAAAAAAATTGTTTTGAAATAAAAGGAGGGGAAGGGAAGAGGAAGAAATAGAGGAAGGGAGGGAAGGGGAAGAGATAGGGGAAGAAAGGAGAAGGGAAGGGAGGGAAGGGAGGGAAGGGAAGGGAGGAAGGGAGGGAAGGGGAAGAGATAGGGGAAGAAAGGAGAAGGGAAGGGAGGAGAAGGGAGAGGAAGGGGAGGAGAAGAGGAAAAGAAAGGGAGGAAAGGGGGAAAGGAGAAGAAGAGAAGGGAGAGGAGGGGGAAGGGAAGACCAAGAAATAGAGGAAGGGAGCAAAAGGGGAAAGGAAACGGAGGGAAGGGGAAGAGATAGAGGGAGGAAGGAAAAGGGAAAGGAAGGAAAAGGAAGGGAGGGGGAGTAGAAGAGGAAGGGAAAGAGGAAAAGGAAAGGAGGGGGAAAGGAGAAGAAGAGAAGGGAGAGGAAGGGGAAGGGAAGAGGAATAAATAGAGGGAGCAAAAGGGGAAAAGAAAGGAAAGGAAGGGGAAGAGATAGGGGAAGGAAGGAGAAGAGAAGGGAGAGGAAGGGAGGGGAAGAGGAAAAGGAAGGGAGCGGAGGGGGGAAGGAAAAGAAGAGAAGGGAGGAGAAGAGGAAGAGGAAAGGAGGAGAAGGGGAAGGGAGAAGGAGAGGGAAGAGGATAGGAGGAGAAAGGGAGGAGAAGAAGAAGGGAGGAGGTGGGGTGTTTCATTCAGCCTGAGCAGAAATGCAACACTGGGAGATGTAAAAGTGAACCAAGAAGGTGCTTCTAGGGCGAGAATAGTTCCTTGACCTGACCGGTCTTTGTCTGATCAATGGCAATTATGTTTTGGTACAGAAAGCAACAGGGCAGAGCCGACAAGGGACAGACAGACCAGGACAAATGACTACCCGGGGCAATGATTGACTTCCGGAGGGGAGGTCCCTGCATGCCTGGACCTGCAGCCAATCCGAGCTGAGAACCAAAGGAAGCCCTGGAGCACATCTGCTCTAAGGGCTTCAGACAACTCCGCTCGGAAAACAGGCCTCTTGAACGGAAGCTGAGCAGCAGGGGCCCAGGGGGCCTTGGCAGTGGGTCTGGAGTGGGGAGGGGGCACAGAGGCATTGGCTTCTATCCTCAGGAAGTTGTGAGGGGCCTGCACTGGCAACATGCCAGCCAGCTCTGCCCTGAGATCCTCCGTCAAAAGCAGTTTCCCAATGGCCAACAAAAGACATATTACGGGACAAGAGGGAATTAGACGGTTCCCTAAACGGCAAAATAATAAAAGCTGCCAGGACTTGCAAAGCTGATCGCTATCTCACCCTATCCTCAACCTTCTCTATTGAGTTTAGACTTAAAATTGGGCCTGGCTAAAAATGATCCTGCCTGTATGTGTGATTTAATTGCAGCAGGATAATTTGGCTTGGAATTAAGTCTATATGTCTCTGTGTGTGTGTGTGTGTCTTTCTCTCCCCCCCCCCTTTCTCCTCCCTCCCTCTCTCCCTCCCTCCCTCTCTCCCACTCTCTCTTTCTCCCTCCCTCCTTCCATCCCCCACCCTCTATCCCCCTCCCACCTCCTCTCTCCCCCTCCCTCTCTTTTTTTAAGAAACGAAGTTCTCCATAACGTCAGTTTCATTTCCTGGAGGGTTTCGTTCTAAAACGTGTCTGCATGCTTCCTTCTGGCACAGCTTCTCAAAAGAGGCCAGGCCAGGCTTTCTGGTCCATAGTCCTTTTACCCCTTCCTGGCTGGATTCTGCAACCTATCGGCCACGCCTGCCCTTCTTTGCAATCTCAGGCGGCTCCAGAAGCGGTGGCTCTTGCCGTTCCCTTGCCGAAGGGAAACTGGTCCCAGTTACCTAATGCCTTCTCCTCCTCCACTTGGCAAGCTTGACTGAGGAAGCTTGCTTGCTCTGGGGCCTTGGACTTTAAAACACATCGGCTTCCAGAAACATCAGCTGGCAACGGAGTCTGCATTACTAATGCAGCTGGCTGCTTGCTTTTGGCAGGCAAGGGGACTCGTTTTTCCACTTGGCCTGCTGGCAGGAGGAGTCCGTACTTTTGCAAACCCTTCCCTTTGCATTAGGACTTTTTAACCATCTGGTATGTGGCTCTGCTGCGGAGTGAGCTCATCATTATCTTTTGCACTTTCCGTGTTATTTATTTGGTAGATTTGGGTAACCACAAGGTGGCTTTTTCAGGGATCCCCTCCTCCTGTGTTTTCTTTCCTTTTTTCCACAATCACAACCGAGAAAGAAAGTTGGGCTGAAGGAACAATCCAGTAAGCTTCTATAAGCTATGGGAAGACTGGAATCTGGATTTCTGTATCATCTATTCCTGCAATACCACTACATTAAACTGGGACTTGAATTAAGAAAGGGGGAAACGCTCCATAATCCCCCTATTAACTTTTGTGAAGGAGGGGACTCTGGAAACTGAATCAATCTGTCCTTGGCGCTCTCTAGACTGGGTGGTTTTCTTCCTGATGTTTCATGACCCAACTAGGCAACATCATCAGTGCTGGGAATGGAGAGAGGAGGAGGAGGACTGGGAGGTCTTTGGTGCTCTCTGAGGTTGGTGGGTCTCTTGTAGATGCTTCATAACCCAATTAGGTAATCAGTGCTAGGTGGGAGTGGGGTTTGCAGGAAGGAGGAGGAGGAGGACTGTGAGGGTACTCTCTGAGCGTGGTTTTCTTGTAGATGTTTCATGACCCAACTAGGTATCATCATCAGTGCTAGAAGGGAGTAGAGGTTGTAGAGAGAAAGAGGAGGAGGACTGTGAGGTTCTTGGTACTCTGAGCTTGGTGGCTTTGACATGTTTCATGACTCAACTAGATAACATCATCAGTGCTGGAGGGAGGAGGAGGAGGGCTGTGAGGTCCGTGATGTTCTTTGAGCTTGGTAGTTTTCTTGTAGATGCTTCATTAAGCAGCTAGGTAACATCATCAGTATTAGGGGGGAGTGGGGTTTGCTCTCTGCTTAAGTACAAGTGGTTTATCCAATCAGTGCTAATGGGAGTTGTCTTGGTGGTTCCTTGATTAGGCTGTTGTTTATTGTTATCTTGTTTGACTGAGTTTGTACTTCCCTAACTGGGGTGTTGTTTACAGCTTGGTCGCTGGTCTCATAATAATAATCTTGGTGTTAACCACTGCTCATCTGGGTGTCGATTGCTGGCAAGGAGGTGTTTTGGATTTTTTCTTTCCTTTTTCAATCAATCCAAATACGAATCAGCCTCTCTACCTCTGGGCTCATATATTAATCATTACCTGGGCTGCTGGCTGTCTAGAATCAAGGACATGCAAAGCCAACACCTTAGCCATTATGCCACAGCGGCAATGGAATTTATCTTTAGAACTACTGGCAGAAAATGCTTTTACGTCCTCGCTTCATATTGACATATCTTTCTGGCTCTTCCTACCACCCGTTTGCAAGCTTTAAAGATGATTCACTATCAGCCACGAATTAATAGTTTCTGAATTCATACCGTTAGGGATGTGGGCTGGAAAGGGGCCTACGAATTTTCTATTTCTCTGCCCCTCTGAATTAAGGAATAGAAAGGGAACAACAGAGGCGGATTTGTGTTGTGGCCCACCGGCAGCCAGTGAGGAGGTTGGGGAGGAACATGGGCTAGTCCTGGAGGCTGAGGAAAGCTCAGGAGAGGGCTCTGCGTTGGAGGCAGAGAGGGAGCTAGACAGCAGTGAGGCAGAGGGACAGCTGGAGCCTGTTCCCAGTGTGTGCATGCACAGAGCTGCCAGAAGACAAGAACAACTAGGAATTCAGGGTCGATTTGGGAGTAAGGCCACACCTTGGAGGTGATTGGCCCCTCCCATAGGAAACAAAAGGGGGAGTGGGCTTTTGCAGGAAACAAGTCGCTCCTTTAGTTGTTTCAAGCGTGGAAAGTTCTGTTTGTGGCTATAAGAGGCTCTGTGCCAAGTTTTACCTTGCCCTGTGTTTGGAAACTAGTTATCTGGCAGCTCGCCAAGCGAGATAAGGTTCGTGTTGATAAACCTTCCTCTGAAAGACTGTTTGCTAAGCCTTTCTGACTGTGAATGAAAGGAATTCACAGTGGTGTAAATAAAAGGGGTTTTGCTGGGACCAAGACTCTGCTTCTCACTTTTTAAGGAAGCCTAGGTCAGAACAATTTGGAGTTGAATTGAATTTATTCTCCATAGTACTTCAGGGCAAGAAAAGAAGTAATGGGTGAAGAATCTCCCCAGAAGGACATCCAACCTGGAAATAAAGAGGAATTTCCTGACAGTGGGAACAATTAAGCAGTTGAGGGATGGAATCAAGATCGTGTGAAAATGCTATCATACCATGCTATCATGTTTTGGTAAGGCCACGCTTGGAATACTGCATCCTGCTTTGGTCGCCACAAAATAAAAAAGATGTTGAGACTCTAGCTTAGTGGTTCCCAACCATTTTTTGGCCATGCCCCACTTAAGAATCTCTAAAATCCTGATGTCCTTCTGTGACATATAATTTTTTACTTTACTCAAAAAGTGAACTCTACTCATGCAGAGGAAGCTAAAAGGCCATTAACCTGGTTTAAAGAAGGCTCAGGTTGCCCCCATTAAAAATCAAATTGCCCTCCTGTGTGGCGTGGGGCCCACATTGGGAACTACTGCTCTAGAAAGAATGCCGAGAAGAGCAACAATGAGGACTGGAGGCTCAAATATATGAAGAATGATTGGAGGAATTTGGTATGTCTAGTTTAATAAGCGGGATGCGGTGGCTCTGAGTGATGCTGAGCTTGTCAATAAGAAGGTTAGCAATTCGGCAGTTCAAATTCCTAGTGCCGCATAATGGAGTGAGCTCCCGTTATTTGTCCCAGCTTCTGCCAACCTAGCAGTTCGAAAACATGTAAAAAATGCAAGTAGACAAATAGGAACCACCTTTGGTGGGAAGGGAACAGAAGGTAACAGAAGGTTCCATGCACCTTTGACATTTAGTCATGCCGGCCACATGACCATGGAGACATCTTCGGACAGCGCTGGCTCTTTGGCTTTGAAACGGAGATGAGCACTACCCCCTAGGGTTGGAAAGGACTAGCACGTATGTTTGGGGGAATCTTTACCTTTAGTTCAAAAAAAAAAAAAACTAGGGGTGACGTAATAGTAGCCTTCCAATATCTCAGGGGCTGCCACAAAGAAGTAGTCAACCTATTCTCCAAAGCACTTGAAGGCAGGATAAGAAGCAATGGATGGAAAATAATCAGGGAGAGAAGCAACCTGGAATTAAGGAGAAACTTTCAAACAGTGAGAACAATCAACCAGTGGGACAGTTTTGCTTCAGAAGTTGTGGGTACTCCATCACTGGAGGTTTTAAAGAAGAGATTGGAAAACCCTTTGTCTGAAATCGTATAGGATTTCTTGCCTGAGCAGGGAGTTGGACTAGAAGACCTCCAAGGTCTCTTCCAAATCTGTTATTCTAAACAGCTTTCATCCCGGAGTTGTGGGTCCTCCATCACTGGACAGTTTCAAGAAAAGATTGGACCATCATTTGTCCGGGATGGAATAAGGACTCCTGCCTCAGGCAGGGGTTTGGACTAGAAGACCTCCAATGTCCTTCATGCCCTAGGATTATATGATTTTACTTCTGGGAGGAAAGAGAGAGAGAGGGATGCTGGGAGTTGGCGGAAGTTAAATTATTTCCAGAGTTCCACAGATCTCTCTGGGGTCAGCTACAAACTGTCAGGAGGTGTTTTGCTTCCAGTTTCAGCCTCTGGGTGTAATCTGTAAACAACAACGACAACAATATTATTACAAAGTCATTTAGAGATCTTGGCGCGCTCCGATCAAAAGGAAGTTGAGGAAAGGGAGTACCCCAAACGCCTTTCTAAGCTTTGCAGTGCAAAAAAAAATTCCCACTTTCTTGCAAAAAGGTCTTCTCTTCCTTACCTTCTGCAATGCGTTTTAGTCTTCGCTATGACTCAGTTGTTTTGAGTCTTTGGTAGAATTAGTCACAACGGGGTTTTGGGGGGAGAGTTTGCAGGAGCTGCTAAGAAGTTTCAGTCTAAAAGGGGAGGATTAGAGGCAGAAAAGCAGCTGTCTGAGTGGACTTGTTACCTCTGATCTGAATGGATGAGAAGAGACCGTGAGTTATCTTTGCTCTGACATCCTGGTTAGAAGGGGAGGTCTCCTAAGGTGACTTGGAGTCGGTCAACAGATAATCAACTGTTACCCTGCCTGCCTTATTTTGGGGATGCTTTGCCTTATCCAAATTCTTTCTAACCCTGAAGAAAGTTGGGACGAAAGATATAATTTGGCCCATCAGGCTGCCAATCCACTTATTTACCCTGCTTCCCTGAAAATAAGACCACCCCGGATAATAAGCCCAATCGGGCTTTTGAGCGCATGTGCTAAAATAAGCCCTCCCCTGGAAATAAGCCCTCCCTGAAAACATTGCAACACAGCAGCAGCCATGAGGTGACCACGCTCGCCGCCTCCTGCACCTCAAAAATAATAAGACCTCCCCGAAAATAAGGCCATGCAACATTTGCGGACGATGTGGTATTCATATTAGAGGATCCATTAAAATCAGGAATTAAATTAATTCAAAAAATAAGTAAGATAGCAGGACTTAAAATTAATAAGAACAAAGCAAAGATCATCACAAAGAATCTCACCCAAAAACAAGAGCAAGAACTAGAGGAAAACATGGGAATGCAAATAGTAAAAAAAGTAAAATATTTAGGAATTTGGCTGACAGGGAAGTGCTCAACAATTAAGGAAGATAATTATGTTAAAATGATTCAGAAAATTAAGAAAGATCTGGAAAATTGGAGGAAACTACAAATATCATTAATGGGAAGAATTGCCGTAGTTAAAATGAATATACTACCCAAAAAATTATTTTTATTTCAAGTGGTACCGATTAGCCCAGAGAAAAACTTTTTCATAGATTTAAACAAATTAATTGCACATTTCATTTGGTCAGGGGAAAAAACCATGAATTAAATTAAAATTGCTACAGAGAGAGAGAAAGAGGAGGATTTGGACTTCCTGATTGGGAGCTTTTTACCAAGCAGCGGCTCTCACCTGGATAAGAGATTGGATCAATCTAAAAAATGGAAGATTACTAACAATAGAAGGTTATAATTTGGAACTGGGTTGGCACGCCTTCATCTGGGATGGGAAAGACAAAATTCATAGCTATTTCCCAAAAACATTTAATTAGAAAAGCTCTACTACAAATATGGTTAAAAAACAAAACAAAACACTACAACAAAATCCCAATCTGGCTATCCACCATGGAAGCTCTGATATACCCGAACGTATTGGACATAAATAAGATAATAAGATATAAGGATATATTAGAAAACCAAGGAAGACTGAAAACAAGGCAAGGATTGAAAGACGAGGGAATAGATATAGGCTGGTGGCCCTATTTACAGGCAAGGTATAAAAAAGACAGGGAAAGGGGTGGATTCTATAAAGAGCCACAAGAGTTGAATAAAATTCTACAGGGAACCGAAGAAAAATTGATTATAAAAATATATCACTATTTATTAAAATTCAAAATGGAAGAAGAAAATGTGAAAGAAATGATGATAAAATGGGCGATAAATTTCGGGTATAGTATAGAATTGGCGGAATGGGAAAAATTTGGGAAATAAATTGCAAATTAATGATGGCAACGGCATATAGAGAAAACATGTACAAGATATTCTACAGATGGCACCTTCCACCAGCGAGAATTGCGAAAATGTTCCCGGAGTGTTCACCTATCTGTTGGAAATGCAACCAACAACATGGAACATACTACCATATGTGGTGGACGTGCACATCTGCGAAAAGGTATTGGAAAAAAATAAAAGATTGGCTAGAGGAGATTACTAAACACCAAATTGCATTAAAACCTGAATTATTTTTGTTAGGAATTATAAAAGGAAATTATGAAAAAAAAATTACCGTAGATACTTAATTCTGCACATAATTACGGCAGCGAGAATTATGTTCACTCAAAACTGGAAAAATAATTATACACCAGCAGAAGAAAATGTAATAAAAAAAATATTGGAATGTGCAGAGATGGATAGGCTCACGAAAGAATTAAAAGAGAAAGAAGAATTGGAATACCACTCCCTATGGGATTTATTGTACAATTGGCTAGAGGAAAGGGGGGGGAGCAGGAAAGCCAAAAAGAAAGGAAGAAAGATTAATAAATCAATAGACAACTACAAAACCGGAAAATGATTAAAAGATAGAAATATGAGATAGAGTATACCAAATAAATATTATACAAAACGACTTAAATGTAGTAAAAATTGTTATATATAGAATATGTAGATATAGAATGAAAAAAATGTATGAAATAATGTAAATGCACAAATATATAAAGTTATAGTTATAAAAGATTTACTTGTATAGAAAAAAGAATCACAATAGATATGTAAAAAAATGTAATGTGTTGCAAAGATGTGAAGTTTGTACAAACAAAATAAAAAAATTTTTTTAAAAAAATAAGGCCAAGCGCTTATTTTGGGTGGCAAAAGAAAATAAGGCCCTATCTTATTTCCGGGGAAACACAGTATCTGCCCAGTCAGTTTTCCATTTGTGCGTCAGTCAATCTGTCTATGTGTCCCCTTGCTTATTCATGTATCTTGTCCATTCAGCCATCTCTCTGTCTCCTACCCCATTCCTCTGTCTATCCATCTATCTGTCTCCCACTTTTGTCACTCTGGCCATCTGTCTTTCTGCTTGGCCATCCGTCTCTGTCTGCCAGCCCTTCCATCTGCCAGTCCTTCTCTCTGCTTATTGACTGACATGTCGGTCGGTCCATGGTGACCTCTGTCCATCCTTCCATCTGTCTCTCTGTCTATCTCTCTGCCCCTCCGCAGAATAAATCCCTTAAAAATGGAACAGAGTGGGACGAAAAAGGAGCATGAATTTAAAAATGGACCCAATATTAAGGTCTGAAGCGAGGGGAGGAATTCAGAAAATATACCCCAATAAATTTGTGTAGGAGAGGCAGGTGGGCAGTCACTAATTCCTGCTTACTCTTGGTTCTATGAGCTGCTTTTATGGGGTTAAACATGTTCCAGAAGGGTTGCTCTGTAGGCTTTCTCTCCTGCTTGTGTTAATAGAATAACAGAATTAGAAATGATTTTGGAGGTCTTCTAGTATAACCCACTGCTTCAGCAGGAAACCCTATACTATTTCAGAAAATGGCTGTTAAATTTCTTCTTAAAAACCTCCAGCAGTGCACCTACAACTTCTGGAGGCAAGCCGTCTTGCTGGTTAATTGTTCCAACTGTCAGGAAGTTTCTCCTTAGTTCTAGGTTACTTCTCTTCATTAGTTTCCATTCATTGCTTCTTGACCAGACTTCGGGTCCTTTGGAGAATAGCTTGACCCCCTCCTCTTCTTTGTGGCAACCCTTTAAATATTGGAACACTACTATCCTGTCACCCCTAGTCCTTCTTTTCATTAAACGAGTCATACCCAATTCCTGCAACCGTTCTTATGTTTCAGCCTCCAGTCCCCTAATCATCTTTGTTGCTCTTCTCTGTTCTTTTAAAGTTCAAATAAAGTACGGGGATAAAACCACTCTCCTTCTAGAACACGTCCTTGATTCCTCTGTCACATTCTCCTACTTCTGGCATCTGAAGCCAGTTGCCTGTGGAAAATGAAGTATTTTCTTAGAACAGAACCAAAAGCGTTGAAAAAGAAGCTCATCCTGTCTTGGGCACATAACAACATCCCTTCTCCTTTCCTCATTGTTGTGACCCGCCAGTGGCCAGCAGAGCAGGCAGCAGAGTCGGACAGTGAGGAGGTTGGGGAGGAACATGGGCCAGTCCTGGAATCTGGCTCTGATGCGAGTTCTGTATCAGAGGCAGAGAGGGGGCCAGAGCCCTATTCCAGCTATCAGCTGCCTTTGGAGTCAGACAGCAGTGAGGCAAACAAGCAGCTGGAACATGTTCCCAGTGTGTGCATGCACAGACAAAGGGAACAGCTAAAGAACAGGGGTCAACTTGGGAGTAAGGCCACAGGTGGATAATGAATGGCCCCTCCCAGAGGAAATAAAAGAAGAGCAAAAAGGGAGTGGAGTTTGCAGGAGACAATTAGTTCGCTTAATTGGTTCGTGACTCTCCGAGACTCCTTGCCAAGTTCTGCAGATACCGTTCTGGCAGCTCTCCAAGCCAGATAAGGTCTGTGACTGCAAATCCTCCCTTGAAAGACTTTGCTGACTGTGAATGAGCAGAAGTCACAGTAAATTAGTAAAAGGGATTTTTGTTGGGACAAGGAGTTTGCTTCATGCTCTTTGGAAGCCTCGGTCAGAACACTCATCTCAAATAAAGCCAGGAGCTTGTCTTCAAGTTGTGTGCCTCCAGGAAACGGGGAAGTTCAGGAAATTCAGAACTATTGGCCTTAAAAAAAATTGGTTATGGAGCAGGTGCAAATTCCAGATGGGAGGGATGAAACCCTGCCAAATAATCCACAAATCTCCATTGAAAGAAGCCGATGTTAAGTTAACAGTAGAAGCTGGGCAGTTTGGATGTGGCCAACCAGACCTTAACTCCAGGGGTGGGATTGAAAAATGTTAGCAACCGGTTCCCTGGCCAGTTGCTGGGCAGGCATGGCCTACTTAGACTCCTGCACCATAATGGGGGGGCATTTTTGCACTCCCCAAGCTCTGGAGACTTTCCTCGAGCTTCCAGGAGGGCAAAAACGGGCTCCCCCAGGCTCCGGAGGCTCCCCAGAGACTGGAAACAGGCCTGTCTCCAGACTTCTGGGAGGCCCATTTTTTGCCCTCTCAGAGCCTCCACATGGGCCCTCCCCTTACCTGGCACGATGACTGGGCCACGTGAAGATTCCTGGGAGGGGAGGGGAGGGGTGGGTGGGGCCAGCCAGTCCTTGCAACAACTGGTTCTGCGAACTGGATGCAAAATTAACATCCGGTTCGCCCAAACCGGTGCAAACCGGCTGAATTCCACCCCTGCTTAACTCAGAGGAGAAGCCAACCATTTGCTCCTCTGATATGCCTTTTTCACAAGAAGGCGAGACTTAGGCTGATTTCTTCTACGATGTAACACAGAGAGGAAACTTATAGACATCCTATTGAAAGCAATGAGGTTGACTCTGCAAACTTGATGCTGGATATGGGCTCGGCTCTGCCTTCAATGTGATCAAAGCGAAAGAAAACAAAAAAGCCCAAATGGCAACGCCCAACATACAAACATCTGATGAAAGGAGAATGTGCCTGGTACACCACCAAAGCAAAATTCCTTTGGAGGATGGACTTTGTGATACTCGAAACCTGGTTTTTGTAGTACCGTTGCGCTGGCTAAGTCACATGTTGGGGTTTTTTTGGGGGGGGTTGTTTTGTATTTTAAATTTGCTTTTTCAACTGTATTGATAATCATTTTCCACAAGCCTTAACTTTCAAAGAGAACCTCTCTTTTCTTTTCTTTTTTGCTGATTTCTTTTCGGAAACCAGGCCTGGCAGGAAAGCATCAGATGAATTGTAGAGAACAGTTTCATTTTTAGCTGTTCTCAAGCCTCCATAGTCAAGCTCACCCTTCTTCAGCTGACAATATATCTATTGTTTTGATGTTTTTTCTTTGCAAATGTTTCTTTTACATTTACTCAGAATACACAATGCTCTTTTCTAGGGCTGTACTCACAGCTTATTGGATGCTTTTATTCTTGTGATGCAACTGAAAAGATGACTATTTCTAAACCGATCAAATTTAACTTCTTTTTTGTGTTAACTACAAAAGTAAAGGCTATGGTTTTCCCAGTTGCAATGGATGCTTGCGAAGTTTGGACCACAAGAAAGTCTGAGCGCCAAAGAATGGAGGCCTTTGCACTCTGGTGATGGAGAAGACTCTTGCGAGTCCCTTGGACTCCTTAGAGGAGATCAACCCTGACTGCTCTTTAGAAGGCCAGATCCTGAAGAGGAAACTCAACTACTTTGACCACCTGATGAGAAGGAAGGACTCCCTGGAGAAGAGCCTCATGCTGGGAAAGATTGAGGGCAAAAGAAGAAGAGGACAACAGAGAATGAGGTGGCTGGATGGAGTCACCGAAGCAGTCGGCGTGAGCTTAAATGGACCCCAGAGGATGGTAGAGGACAGAAAGGCCTGGAGGAACGTTCTCCATGGGGTCGCCATGGGACGGACACGACTTCGCAACTAACAACAACAACAAAAATAAATGTAATTCATTTTTTCCTGGTTATGGAGACCTCTCTTTATCATGCTTTTAAATGATCTTCCAGTTCGGTTGCTTATTGGAAAAGGTAAACCAAGGCAGATTTAACCAACACTTTGCTGCAGTCCTTGAAAGTATGGGAAAGCATTTTTTTCCCCTTTGAAAATGTAAAAATAATCTGAGTAGAGAGAAGAAGGAAGAGATGTCTACATTCCATTTCTGTCTCCCTTTCCTTTAACATGCCCGGCTGTAGGCAAGATATTCCTTTTGTTTCTTCAGCTGCTCAGCGACAGCAGTTCAAAAGCAAGATTGTGGTGCTGTTTTATCTGACTTTGCATGCAAATGTTGGCACTTTTCCCAGAGTGTAGGGACCTTGGCTTGGCTTCTCTTTGCTCTTCTTGCTTAATGCTCTGCAGAAACCGTTCAAGAAATACCACAGTCCAGCAGCATTTAATCATTGCCCTGTCCTGAAACTTACTTTGATGTATGTGTTTCCTTAAACAGGATCTTTGCAAAAGAACAAAATGAAATGAGAAAAAAAACAACCCTCACCGCTTCCCCTCCTTACTTTGACCTCCCAGGTCAAAAAGTTACGGAGGGCGTTATAATTTTAAACAGAGCCTAAAGCTTACAGGAACCTCTTTTATAATTTATATAATTTATACTTTTTCACACTTGCACTTAGTCACAACATCCAACAATATAAATGTAATGAAAGCAGGGAGAGCAACCTCTTTGCAACCTCTGGCCAAGCTCTTCCTCACTGCCTATTCTTTGATCCATGCCTCCAAGGAAGCGAATTGTATGGGGCAGAGTATATGTCTGGATTTTAACGCTCCAGCCACTAGAGGGCGGCAAAGAGTTGGACTTTTCTGCCCCAGTTTGCTGCTACCTCTAGTGGTCATGCAGATTTTTGCAACCCAAACACAAGTACGGCAATCCTTGACTTACCCCCATTTGTTTAGTGACCATTCAAAGTTACAACAGCACTGGAAAAAGTGACTTATGACCCTTTTTCATGCTTACGACCATTGCAGCATCCCCACAGTCAACTGATCGAAATTTAGCTGCTTGGCAACAAACTCCTGTTTATGACGGCTGCTGCAGTCCTTGCGGTCACATGAGTCCCCTTTTGTGACCTTCTGGCAAGCAAAAACATTGGGTAAGCCAGATTCACTTTACAACTTTCTCATTACTGCAGTGATTCATTTAACGACAGTGGCAGGAGAGGTTGTAAAATAGGGGCAAAGTCACTTTTCTCGGTGCCATTGTGACTTTGAATGGTCACTAAACACACTGTTGTAAGTCAAGGACTACTTATACTCCTAAAATCAGGGAGCTTCTGAATGTATCCATATAAAAAATCCTGCCAAAATCCAGACTGAGCTATCTTCACAGTGAAAGGGAGAAATACAAGATGCCTCTCCACTATAAAGCACCATGCGTGTTGAATGTAGGATCAAGGCCCCCGCCATATTTAAACCTTAAATGTCCTTCCTAACGGTGAGGGAGAAACATTTAAATTTTAAAAAGTATATAATTGTGGGTTATACTAAATGAGCTTGCATGGCTTCGTCCCCGAGGAAGGGAGGGAGGGAGGGAGGAGTGGAAGTAGAATCATAGAAGGGACCTTGGAGGTCTTCTAGCCCAACCCTCTGCCTAAGACCTTATTGTATCAGGGACAAATGGTTCTCCAATCTTTTCTTGAAGACCTCCAGTGCACCCAAAATACTAGGAGGCAAACCTTTCCACTGATTGTTTTCACTATCGAGAAATTCCTCCTTATCTCCAGGTTGGATCTCTCTTTAAAGAGCTTAACAGAATAACAGAGCTGAAAGGGACCTCAGAGGTCTTCTAGTTCAGCCCCCTGCTCAAGCAGGAGACACTATATCATTTCAGCTAGATAGCTGTCTAATCTCTGCTTGAAAAACCTCCAGCAATGGAGCACCACAACTTCTGGAGGCAAGTTGTTCCACCGGTTAATTGTTCCAACTGTCAAGAAATTTCTCCTTAGTTCTAGGTTGCTTCTGTCCTTGATGAGTTTCCATCCATTGTTTCTTGTCTTGCCTTCTGGTGCCTTGAAGAATAGGTGATCCCCGCTTCTTTGTGGCAGCCCTTCAAATATTGGAACACTGCTCTCATGCATAATCCTTCTTTTCAATAGAATAGACCTACCCAATTCTTTCTTCCTATTTTTTAATTTCCACCCATTGCTTCTTGTCCTACCTACAGATGCATTGGGCAATAAGTTGTTTCTAGGTCTACTTCCGTCCCTGTATTTTTGCAAGATTTTTGACTGCTTATAAAAGCTCCAGCGGATTATGATCTATAAAACTACAGACCTAACCTTTTACAAAATTAAAAAATTAATAAACATTTGCAAACCCCCTCCTTCCCTTTTCAAGAACTGAGGTGTTAATTGGTAGTGACATGAATATTTACACAGGGAGGGGTGATTTTTTAAAACCTATATACTGTTCCCAGAATCAATGTTGAGATGCTCTAAATTATGTCTGCCACGCCCAACCTATGTGATATTCACACCCACAACATCAAGATATTAAGAATGCAAAGCTTAACATTAAGATTCCAAAGGAGCACACAGCTTTCCTTACGATGGGGAAAAAAACAAATAGAATGTAATAAGCCTACATTAATTCATTATATCCAAACAGTCAATCTGCTGATTTTTAATAGTAATAAGATTTTACTGTTCATTGAAGCAAACGGTGGGATTCAATAATGTTAGCAACTGGTTCTCTGTCTGGTTGTGGGTGGGCTTGGCCATAGTGGGTGTGGCCTACTAGGCATCCTGCACCGGAGGAGGCGAGTTTTAGCTTTCCGGAGGCTTCCCCGAGCTTCCAGGAAGGCGAAAACGTTTTTGAACTTCTGGTAGGCCCATTTTTTGCCCTCCAGAGGCTTCCCCAAGCCTCTGGGAGAGTGTAAATGGCCTCCCCGGGATCCAGAGGTCCATTTTTCGCCCTCCCAGAGCCTCTGCATGGGCCCTGTACTTACCCGGCATGATGAACGGGCCATGTGGAGACTCCTGGGAGGGGCAGGGTGGCTGGAGGCAGCCAGTCGTTGTAACAACCGGTTCGGGAAATCAGATGCAAAATTAGCATGCGGTTCGGCCGAACTGGTCCGACCCGGCTGAATCCCACCCCTGATTGAAGCTAATCCTCCTACCTACAGTACTGAACCAGAAAAAAGATACCTAAATAAAATGCAAGTCTACTCAGCGGAACGAAGACTATATAATAAAATCTATACTTACATAAACAAGAAAAATGGAATAGAGGTAAAAATGCTCTCAAATTGAGTTCGGCTTCTGTTCATGTCACGGTATGTCGAAATGACATTGGGAAGCTGGCTAGGAGAGCATTCAAGCACCATTGAGTGGTGAGCCAGTTGCGCCAATTCCTGGACCAAGAGACCCTGCTCATCGTCACCCTGTTCTTGTCATCTCCTGCTTAGATTACAGCAGTGGTGGGTTGCAGGAGGTACGCCCTGGTACGGGCGTTCCGGAGCCTGCCTGGAGCACTGGATAGCGTTCCGTTCCGGTGTTCCACAGGGCCCACCCACCCGCCCGAGCTCCTTACCAGTCTTTTAAGTCTTCAGCGCTCATGTGCACATGCATGGCACGTACAGCGCCTGCGCGACGCTCCGCTGAGCAGCTGGAGCATCATGGAGGTTTGCGGAGGTGCTAAGATGTGGACGCTGCCAGGCCCATTCCAACCATACCGGTTGGAACAGGATCTGGAACCCACCACTGGATTACAGGTAGTCCTCGGCTTACAACAGTTCCCTTAGTGACCATTCGAAGTTACAACGGCACTGAAAAAAAGTGACATGACCATTTTTCACACTCACAACCATTGCTGCATCCCCATCCAAATTCAGACCTTTGGCAACCCACCCAAATTTATGACGTTTGCTGTGTCCCAGGGTCTGTTGATCCCTTTTTTGTAACCTTCTAGTAAGCAAAGTCTACGGGGGAAGGCAGATTCACCCAACAACTGTGTTCCTAACTTAACAATTGCAGGGATTCACTCAACCACAGTGGCAAGAAAGATCGTAAAATGGTGCAAGGCTCACTTAACAACAATAGAAATTTGACACACACACATTCCGATTAACCTCCTAGTCTAGGACTACCTCTACTTATTTTAGTTGGGGATGTTTTTATGGTTTGCCGTGTCTTTGCTATTGTTTAAATTGTTTCTTGCTCCTGTGGAGGAAAGCTATGGCAATCTAGACAGCATCCTAAAAAGCAGAGACATCACCCTGCCAACAAAAGTACGTAGAGTCAAGGCTGTGGTTTTCCCAGTTGCAATGAATAGCTGTGAAGGTTGGACCATAAGGAAGGCTGAGCACCAAATGGAGGCCTTTGAACTCTGGTGCTGGAGAAGACTCCTGTGAGTCCCTTGGACTGCAAGGCGATCCAACCGGTCAGTCCTAGCGGAGATCAATCCTGACTGCTCCTTAGGAGGCCAGATGAGATTCAAATGCTTTGCCACCTAATGAGAAGGAAGGACTCCCTGGAGAAGAGCCTAGTGCTGGGAAAGATGGAAGGCAAAAGAAGAAGGGGACGACAGAGAATGAGGTGGCTGGATGGAGTCACCAAAGCAGTCAGCGTGAGCTTAAATGGACCCCAGAGGATGGTAGAGGACAGGAAGGCCTGGAGGAACATTGTCCATGGGGTCGCGGTGGGTCGGACAAGACTTCGCAACTAACAACAACAACAAGCTGCCCAGATTCACTTGATTGAGTTTAGCAGCTGTGAAAAGTGAATGAATGAATGAATCAATCAATCATCTGCAGCTGGATAATAGGCTGGGCGAGAGACTCAAACTGACCCTCTCTAATTTCTTGGAGTGTCAAGGAGTCAACATGAGAAAGCTACTTTCCAATTTGCAAGATTGATGTACACCTTTATCAGGTAGACCAAAAGAACACAAGCAGATGAGCTAATTATACTTTATCATACGTTTATTTTAACAGAATTTTATAAGCCGGAAAGTAGAATTTTCCTCCCATCTCCTTTACACCTTGAAAAATTAGGGGACGTCTCTAATCTGATGGTTCTTATGTAAGAACTCTGGACCTATCCTCCCAATGTCATTCTTATACACCTTTCCAGGTGACTCCATGAGGCCACAGCTCTCTCATTCTTAGCAACAATATAGATGTGATTTACTGCTGCCTATCTCCTTCCACTTCCACTTTCTCAATCTGGTTTATAGCTCCGATTCCCTGGTGGTCCCTCATCTGAAAAGTGTTATTCAGGGAAATAAGGCACCATAAAACTAGTTACTCATTAAGCAAACTCCATTGAAATGTTAGGCTCTTAAGAGTTTCTGGTGAAGGAAGAGTTTCTGAACAGTGCTCAGATTCTAATTCTCAGGAAATGTCCAAACGCAACAACAAAGCAAAGACCAATGACACAGTTCTTAATTTGTTATCAAGTGGTTGCACGGGCTTCTCTAGAACTTTGATTAACTATTTTCAAAGGCTGAATATCCTCAGTTACTAATGTCAACAAAGCCCAGTCAACCCAAGAGATAATCCCAAATGTACGACCCCCTCTGAATTCAAATCAACCGCACATGCAACCAGCAATGGTCCCAAACCACACATCCCCCTCCCAACCAGCATTTCATCTCCCTAGCCTAACATGACCTCCCCATCACAAGATTCTCACTTTATACACTCACACCTGACCCATCACAAGACCTATTGATAATGCAAACCAGGGGTGTCCAAATTGGGAACTTTAAGACTTGTGGACTTCAACTCCCAGAATTCCCCAGCCAGCATGGCTGGCTGGGGAATTCTGGGAGTTGAAGTCCACAAGTCTTAAAGTTCCCAAGTTTGGACACCCCTGATGCAAACCCTTTATAAGCTAAAAAAAACCTCAACAACACAAGACACGGGCAGCCCCTAAACTCCGCTGAAGATGTTATCTCGCTTCTTAAGGAACAACTTCCACCCTCGTAATCTCAAACTTAATTTGAGCAAAACACCATCTTGATCCACAAAATAAACACAAGACTTTCAGTTTCCTGGAACACTGCATCCAGTTTTGGTCATCACATTACAAAAAATAATGTTGAAACTTTGGAAAAAGTGCAAAGAAGAGCAGCTGATTAAAGGCCTGGAGATTAAAACATATGAGGAAAGGTTGGAGGGCTTGGGGTTTGGCTAGTTAGTTTAGAGGGGGGGAAAGCACCAAGGGGGACCCAAAGGTGAAAGAAGAAGCTTCTTGGACGAGAAGCAAAACGTCTTCAAAGAAAAACCAGAAAGTCCAGTTGCCTCTTGAAAAAAAGCGCCATTGGGACAACCCTGACCTGGATGACATAGAATCTCCATAGACACTTGGGGGACATGATAACAGTATTCCAGTATTTGGGGGGTTGCCACAAAGAGGAGGAGATCAACCTATTCTCCAAAGCACCAGAGGGCAGGACAAGAAACAATCGATGGAGACTAATCAAGGAGAAACTTCCTAACTGGGAGAACAATTAACCAGTGGAACAACTTGCCTTCAGATGTTGTGGATGCTTCATCACTGGAGGTTTTTGAGAAGAGACTGGATTGTCACTTGTCTGAAATGGTAGGGTCTCCTATTTGAGCAGGAGGGTTGGACTCGAAGGCCTCCAAGGTCCCTTCCAGCTCTATTCTGATTAGCGCTGATCAAGTTTCATGCATCTACTCTACCATGGTGGATGGATGGTGGATGGCTGGAAGACCTTCATGACAGATCATCGAGAAAATATACGTGATTTTTAATAGTCAACACCAACCTGATGGCACATACTCCATTACCTCTTAATCAGGTGCTATGGATTTAAAATGTAGGTCACTCCTGATATTCCTGCAGATGAAGAAAATGCCTGTTTCCCAACTATATTTAAGCTTTGGCAATAGGTTTCCTTCCAAAGTATGCATGCCACTGCAATTCAGCCTTATCTTTTTGATCAGTCTTCCAAGCTACTTCAAAACAAATGTGTGAAGTGGTTGAACTCATGGAGGTGAATGTTGGCTACAAATACGTCCAAAATTACAATTTTTGTGAACTGACAGCAGCCAAACAAGACTAAACCCCACCGAGAAATAGATTGGCTTCATTTGGCTTCTGTGCAGAGAAGAATATGTCTTTTCTATTAATTTAGTCCTCAAATAACAACAATTCGTTTAGTGATTATTCATATATAAGTTACAACACCACGGAAAACAGTGACAGGACCAGTTTTCACATTTTCAGACATACGACCACGACAGCCTCCCCATGGTCACATAACTGAAATTTGCCCACTTAGCAACGGACTTATATTTATGATGGTCGCAATGTCCCAGGGTCCTGAGATCACCTTTTGCGACCTTTTGATGAGCAAAGTCAATGGGGAAGCCAGATTCACTTTACAACTATGGTACTAACTTACCAAGTGCAGTGATTCACTTAACAACGGTGGCAAAATGGGAGCAAGTTCCTTTAACAACAGTCTTGCTTAGCGACAGAAATGTTGGGCTCAACTGTGGTCCTAAGGCAAGGACTACCTGTACAATGAAATGGACCTTTTTTTTAAGAGCAGGAGGTTCTTAAGGATTTTCAGGCGATTAGACTAAAGTAGGGGTCGGCAACCTTAAACACTCAAAGAGCGCAAAGGTCCTAACCGGAAGCCCCCTATTCAATTCTGGAGCCGACCAGAAGTCCGGTTCCCCCACCATAGAGTCTCCTCCTAGTGCAGCATTCTTTTTCCTCTACCTGTCCTAACCGAAGGCTCTGTCGATTGTGGAGCCGACCAGCAACAGGGAGCCGCAGCAGAGGGATAAAAGAGCCACATGCGGCTCCAGAGCCGCAGGTTGCCGACCCCTGGACTCAAGAAACATTCTCTAAATTATACAAGTGAGCAAGGAGTGGTTTCGAGCTGGACTTTCATATATTTTCGGTAAACAAACACCGCTTTTTCTCCGCTCCCTTCCGCTGGCCCCTGTCTGTTTCAAAAGTCACTGTGATTTCCCTGTTTGCTGAATCTGTAAATAAATAATTATTTAGTTTACTTATTAAGGGGATACCACACCCTGACCAAGACGGAAAAACCAGCCTTACAGGATCGTTCTTTCTCACATTTCAGATGCCTGAAGTGTGATTATTATACACTTTCACATATTCTAATGCAAAATGGAGAAGGTTTGCTCCGAGTTTGGAACAATTTGAAATGTTGGCCGTTGCAATCGAGCTGTGCAAACGGTACGAACAGCCCGAGTTCTTTCTGCTCCTCTCATTCGGCGCCAAATTACCCAGAATTCTTGCAATTGTGACTTTTTTATTTCTTCTGCCCAGCTCAGCCCATCCACACAAAAGACAAACAGAGGCCTAGTTTGCAAGGGCAGAGAAAGACTTTTAACCTCTTTCGTCTCTTTGGATAAAATAAAACTCTGTTTTTCCCTGCTTTGGGACTGGGGGTGTGGGAGCGGAGCTAGCCACATTTAAAGCTAAGAAAAGGATAGTTTTTAACCAAGGGAGGGGGGGAACACAATTATTAAGCCATTGTCTTGCATGGAAAGTTGAAAAGATAAATGTTTGGACCTTGGTTTGTATACATTTCATATCCAAATGGCTAAAGACATTGTTTGTTTTTCTCTGTTGCTGACTTATTAAGCAAAGGGTCCTGCTTACCTTTTTTTTAAAAAAAAATAATCTTCTAACAGTTTTGCAAATATATAAGGCAAAGGCAAGCAAGAGTTTTGAAGTCAGGTGCAAAGTCTGTTTGAATGAAGATCACCTGGGCATCCGTTCCTGAGGATGCCCAGAGGAGAGAATTCGACAAACATTCTTCACCATTCACAGGTGACTCAGTAGCTAAGACACTGAGCTTGTCGATCAAAAAGGTTTTGAATCCCTAGTGCCGCTTAACCGAGTGAGCTCCCGTTACTTGTCCAAGCTCCTGCCAACCTAGCAGTTTGAAAGCACGTAAAAAAATGCAAGTAGAAAAATGGGGACCACTTTGGTGGGAAGGGAACAGTGCTCCATGCACCTTCGGCATTTAGTCATGCCGGCCACATGGCCACAGAGACGCCTTCGGACAGCGCTGGCTCTTCGGCTTTGAAACGGAGTTGAGCACAGCCTGCTAGAGTTGGGAACAGCTAGCACATATACGCAAGGGAAGCCTTTACCTTTACCTTACCTTCACCATTTCATAGAATAATAGGGTTGGCAGGGACTTTGGAGATCTTTTAGACCAACCCCTGCTCAAGCCATTTGAGCCAAATGGCTTTCGAGTCTCTTCTTGAAAGTTTCCAGTAATGGAGAACCCACAACTTCTGATAACAAGTTGTAGGTTGGTTCTCTCCTTGATGAATTTCCATCCGTTGCTTCTTGTCCTTCCTTCAGGTGCTTTGGAGAATAACTTGACCCCCTCTTCTTCTTTGGGGCAGCCTCTCAAGTACGGGGAGACTTCTATCATGTCAGCCCCTAGTCCTTCTCTTCTCCTTCTTCTTTTTTAAAATATTTTTGTATTGTGCATTTTCATTTATTCCATATCACATTTCCAGTTTTGCAACAACAGTGTACTGGCTGTATCAAATCCTTTTTAAATATACATAGTATTATACACCCTGATCATAACCATTATTCTAATCCTTCTCTTCTTTTCACCAGCACGGACCTATGTGGGAGAAAAGCTTTAACCTCTCCTATAGAGAAATCTCCTTAGGGTTAACACATCTGCTCACACCCCTAGGTTTACTACAGGTAGTCCTCGACCACAAATGAGCCCTACGTTTCTGTTGCTAAGGGAGACACTGGTTAGGTTTTGCCCCATTTGATGAACTTCCTGGCCCCAGGTGTGAAGTGGATCCCTGCAGTCATTAAGTGAGTAACACGCTTGTTAAACGAATGTAACTTGCCCATTGACTTGGCAGGTCAGAAGGTCGCAAAAAGAGGTATGAGTCAGTGGCCCAGCCGTGGGATTTTGATCACGTGACCTTAGGGCAGGGGACAGCAACCCATGGCTCTGGAGCCGCATGTGGCTCTTTCATCCCTCTGCTGCAGCTCCTTGTCGCCGGTCGGCTCCACAATTGATCGGGTTTTTGATTACGACAGGTACAGGATAAAGGATGCCGCACTAGGAGGAAACTCTATGGTGAGGAAACCGGACTTCCGGTCAGCTCCAGAATTGAATGGCGGGCTTCTGATTAGAACCTTTGTGGCTAAGGTTGCCGACCCCTGCCTTAGGGCAACGATTGTAAGTGTAAGAGAAACGGTCATGTCACTTTTTTCAATGCCACTGTAACTTAACGGTCACTCAAGGATAACCCTCACCCTCCCGTTAGATGCCGTTTCCTTGATGTTTTTAACAGCAAAGGAACAATAACCTTGATACAGAGACAGGGCCGGATTTAGATGAAAAGAGGCCCTAGGCTATTCCACTTATGGGGCCCTTTCACCTCCCATTTTTAAGTGTGTAAATTACATGAGAGATAATAAAATACATCATTACTGTGATATATATATATCAATATATTAAATGAAACATGTTGTAATTGGTACTAACCTTTATAAAAAATGTGGCACGGATAATAAATAAAAATAAAAGGCCCCTCTTGATCTTGAGGCCCTAGGCTGAAGCCTAGTTAGCCTATAGGAAAATCCACCCCTGTTGTGTGTCCCGGCCCCACTGAACCAGCCGCCTTAATTGGGTTCACTGGGGAAGGAGAGGCTAATCCTGGCCCACCCTCCCCTTGAATGAACCTTATTTAAATGTGCTTACAGAATGACCTCACCCTACACCTATTAGTGGACAGGTGTTGTGGGAATGTCTAGGGAGCTTCATGCATTTTTTTGTAAGTTGTGAGTTATCACAGCTTCACTATGATCCATGCAAAGGGAAGGCCTGGCCTAACAGTAAGGTAAAGGTAAAGGTTTCCCTTGCACATACGTGCTACTCGTTCCCGACTCTAGGGGGCGGTGCTCATCTCTGTTTCAAAGCCAAAGAGCCAGCGCTGTCCGAAGACATCTCCGTGGTCATGTGGCCAGCATGACTCATGGCCGAAGGCACACAAAACGCTGTTCCCTTCCCACCAAAGGTGGTTCCTATTTTTCTACTTGCATTTTTTTGAAATATATTTTTATTATTTGTACATTTAAAACAATGCAGTACCACAGAGTCAAAGTGACCATACATTCACATTATTCATTCACATTTTTTACATGCTTTCGAACTGCTAGGTTGACAGAAGCTGGGAAAAGTCACGGGAGCTTACTTTATTACGCGGCGCGAGGGATTCAAACCGCTGAACTGCCAACTTTTCTGATTGACAAGCTCGGCATCTTAGCGACTGAGCCACCACATCCCTCTCGGCCTAATAGTAGCTAAAAGTAAGTCCTTGCCGTACGACCATAATGGACATTGCTGGGCGAGAGATTTGTTAAGTGAGTTTTGCTCTGTTTTGTGACTTTTCTTGCCACATTTGTTAAGTGAATTGGTGCAGTTACCAAATTAGTAACATGGCTGTTCTCGGAATCTAGTTTCCCCATTGTTTGTGAGAAGGGCAAAAGAGGATCACATGACTCCAAGACGCCACAACCGTCATAAATGTGAGTCAGTTGCCAAGCGTCTGAATGTAAATCACATATCCATGGGGCTGCTGCAATGGTTGTGTGAAAAACGGTCATAATAAGTCACTTTGTAACTGTTGTAACTTCGTTGTAACTTCAAACGGTTACTAAATGAACTGTTGTAAATTGAGGACTACTTGTATTTAATATGTTTGGTAAGTTATAAGTTGTTCTGTTTCCAAATTCAGTTTCAAAAATGTTCCAAGTGTCTTTTTAATTGTTATCACCCACTGTTCACCATTTTACAGTCCTTGACTAGCAACAGTTCATTTAGTGACCGTTCCAACTTACAGCAGCCGTAAAAAAAGTGACTTATGACTCTTTTTCACACTTACAACCGTGGCAGCATCCCCACGATCACGTAATCAAAATTCAGATGCTTGGCACACTGGTTCCTATTTATGACGGTCACGTCATTCCCTTTTGTGACCTTCCAAATCTAACGGGGAAGCCAGATTCACTTAACTATCTTACTAACTTAATAACTGCAAGTGATTCACTTAACAACGGTGACAAGAAAAGCAGTAAAATGGAGCAAAACTTACTTAACAATTTTTTTTCACTTAGCAACAGAAATGTTGGACTCCGTTGTGGTCCAGAACTACCTGTATTTAGCCACTCATCTTAAAGAAAATGACAGGTGGCTCTCCACAGTGACATCCTTATACAATAAGTGATTGTGTTGTGAATGCCATTAACCAGTGATGGGATTCAAAAAAATTTTACTACTGGTTCTGTGGGCGTGGCATAGCTTGGTGGACGTGGCTTAGTGGGCATGGCAGGGGAAGGATACTGCAAAATCCCCATTCCCACCCCGCTCCAGGGAAAGGATATGGTAAAATCCCCATTCCCACCCCACCCCACTTACCTGCTTTCCAGCTCTGTTCTCCTGTGCAGGGCAACAAAAAGGGAGCCAGCTGATCAGCTGGGCCTCGGGAGGCAGTGAATAGATGAGGGCGGGGCCAGCCAGAGGTGGTATTTGCCACTTCTCCGAACTACTCAAAATTTCCGCTACCGGTTCTCCAGAACTTGTCAGAACTGGCTGAATACTACCTCTGCCATTATCCTCTGAGCATAAATTCTGCTAGGAGAAGATTCTCTTTAGGACTCTGCAGAGAGAATGGAAGGGCAGTGGATATTTTAGTGACTTCGTTACTAAACTATTATTAGCTTGATTATAGTTTCGCATACGCTAATTCCCTCTGTGAAGCAATCCCTTCTGTACCTGTTTTGCAAAAATTAGGGCAGCTTAATGAAGCCACACATTTTTTATATTAAAAAAGGCAAATATTTTTCCACATGCAGAACAAGAACATCTCGTCGTGAAGATGGTTAAGATAGGGATGAGCTTAGCCTCAGTTTGCATCCCTGTCTCTAATCCTGGAATTTGACCCCTGTAGCCATCACGCTCTTAACAGTTTTATTGCAATTAATTGCTACTAGACGTCGCCACCAAAACACAAACGTGTCATCCCCTTGGAACAAATCTACAACACAAAGCGATCAGATCGTAATCAGAGTGCATATTTTTAATTGCTCAGTCCCTGAAGTTGTTTCAACTTCGCCATAGCTCTCAAAATATTAGCGGAAGCATGCATGATCCTCCCCAAAATAGGTCAAAACCAAGTAAGCTGAATGAGAATCATGTCTTTCGCTTAAATAACCACTGAAAAGGCAGCAAACCGTTCACTTGAAAGAATCTTCTCAGGTTTTTGGGCTGACATCTGATAGAGGATGTAGATATGTACCTTCTGATACGGTCTGATTGCTGATTATCCACCTCCCCATGGATCATCATTTATGTGGGTTAAATTTGTATTTGAAACTGTGTTTCCTTAATTTGCCTAAATATTCACGCTAGAGAACAAACAAAAATTCTACTGGAAAGCAGCCTTAAAAATTGCCCAGTGCTGATTAGCCACGTACCTTTAGAACAAAGAACAGAGTCACAGGACTGGAAGGGACTTCAGAGGTCCTCTAGTCCAACCCCCTGCTCAAGGCAGGAAATCCTATACCATGTCAGATAAATGGTTGTCCAATCTCTTCTTAAAAACTTTCAGTGTTGGAGCACCCACAACTTCTGGAGGCAAGTCGTTCCACTGGTTAATTGTTCTCACTGTCAGGAAAGTTCTCCTTAGTTCTAGGTTGCTTCTCTCCTTGATGAGTTTCCATCCATTGCTTCTTATTCTACTCTCAGGTGCTTTGGACAATAGGTTGACCACACACACACACACACACACACACACACACACACACACACACTTCTTTGGGGCAGCCCCTCAAATATTGGAACCCTGCTATCATGTCGCTCCTAGCCCTTCTCTTCATTAGACTGGGTATATTCTAGGTTTGCAGTGGAGATCTCTCTGCGAGCACGCAAGTCGTCGTCCAGCTCAGCCCTATCACGCATGCGCATGCGCCTCCCGCTGGAAGGCCCAAAATGGAGCATGGGGGAGGGGTGTTGCGTGCACGTGCAGGGGGGGTGGGATGAGCGTGGGAGGATCATGTGTGCATGGGCAGGGGGGCAGGGGGGTGTCTCACACACACATTGCATTATGGGTGGTGGTATGCTTTCGGCACGCGAGGACAAAAAGGTTAGCCATTACTGGACTAGTACTTTGCTTGCCTTACCAAGCAAAGTCCTCAATTTACAACAGTTCACTCAATGACCATTCAAAGTCATAACGGCACTGGAAAAAAGCGAATGACAACCATTTTTCACTCGACCACTGCAACACCCCCATGGTCATGTGATCAGAATGTAGGTGCTTGGCAGCCGACTCGTATTTATGACGGTTGCTGTGCCCCAAGCACATGTGATCTCCCTTTTGCGACTTTCTGACAAAGTCAAATAGGGGAAGTCCAATTCACCGTCGCTAATTTAAGAACAGCAGTGATTCACTTAACAACTGTGGCAAGAAAGGTCATTTAAAAAGGGGGGCAAAAGTCACTTAACAAATGTCTCACTCAGCAATAGAAATTTGGGGGTCAATTGTGGTCGTAAGGTGAGGACTACCTAGATGTCCGTTTTTTTTTCCTTAGGTTATTATAGAAAAAAATATATGGAGAAGTTTATTTGGAATTCGCTTGGTGAAGGCTAGGAACCTGAAGGTCCAGGGGTGGGATTCAGTTGGTTTGGACCAGTTCGGGCGAACCGGATGCTAATTTTGCATCTGGGTCGCCAAATCAGTAGTTGGAAGGACTGGCTGGCCCCGCCCGCCCCACCCAGGAGTCTCCACGTGGCCCGTCCATCATGCCAGGTAAGTGCAGGGCCTGTGCGGAGGCTCTGGGAGGGTGAAAAACAATCTGGAAATAGGCCTGTTTCCGGCCTCCAGAGCCTGGGGAAGGCCGTTTTCTCCCACCCGGAGGCTTGAGGAAAACCTCCAGAGCTTGGTGTGGGTGAAAACACACACACACACACACACACACACACACACACAGGCCATGGTGCAGGAAGTCAAGTAGGCCACTCCCCCCAGGGCCACATTCCCCCAGCAACTGGGCAGAGAACCAATTGCTAAAAAATTTGAATCCCACCCCTGTGAAGGCCGTAAGTTCTGGTCCCACCATAGGCCAAAGCCAGCTGGCTGACCTTGGGCCAGTTATTTCGCTCGGCCCTAGAAAGGAAGCAATGCCAAACCATTTATCTGCAAAACCTTGCAAAGAACAACGGAGGAGCTTCTCCAGGTGGTCTCTGAGCATCAGTCATGATTGTGGAATGGGGAAATGGAGGAGGGGGGTGGAATTAAATGAAGCCAGGGAAACTTCTCTTTGCTAACGGAGGTGATCCAAGGAGCATTGCTGCCTGACCCCCACCCCACCCCAATGGCAGGAAACATTTTGTCCCTAATACTCCTAGCAGGTGGATTAGCAGGTAGCAGATGGAGTGCTTTTATTTTTTGGGTGATCTTTTGGCATGTAGATAAACTTGTTGTGCAAACAAAGTATGTGCTGGTTTTTATAGGAATTTTGCCCGTCTCAGGATTGCAAAACTGCTTTGGTAATATGGTAAGAGAGAGAAGGAATTAATTCTCTGGGAACATGAAAATAAAATAATTCTGTTCATAATATATTCAAATGCAACACGAGTACAGGTAAATCCTCGACTTAACAACAGTTCGTTTAGTGACCCTCCAAAGTCCAACGCCACTGAAAAAAATGCTTTTCACAGTTACGACCTTTGCAGCATCCCCATGGTGTACGTGATCAAAATTCGGACGCTTGGCAACCGACTCATATTTATGACGGTTTCAGTGTCCCAGGGTCACGTGATCCCTTTGGCAACCTTCTGACCAGCAAAATCAACGGGGAAGCTAGATTCAATTAACAACCATGTGACTCACTTTAACAACTGCCTTGATTCAATGCACAACTGTGGCAAGAGAGGTCATAAAAATGGGGGGAACTCACCTAAAGGTGGTCTCGCTTAGCAACAGAAATGTTGGGCTCAATTTTGGTCATAAATGAGGACTCCCTGTATAGATACAACCTGCCAATCTACCTTTTAAAAAAAGTCTGCATACATACAAAGTGCCAAACTACCTTTAAAAAAATGTCCATAAACTCTGGCAGGACAGGATCTAAGCAGCATCATTGTCTATTTCACCTTCCTTTTCATCTTTCCCAGGAATATCACGGCTTCTATTTGGGAAGCTTTTAAAAATGTGGGTATTTCGAAGAGGACGTGAGCAAGGCCTGAATCGATAGAGGATGTTTATTGTATTATATATTGTTTATTCTAATTATTAGATCGGATATTTCTTTTTTCAAAAGGGAAATTGAATTTCTGTAGACTTTCACGGTATTTTCCCATTCAGTTTGCGGCTCAGTGTGGCTGTGATTGAAATGACTGTTCTGATCTAGGCTTCCTCAAAAAGCTTGAGACAGATTCCTAGTCCTGAGAAAACCCCTTTTATTAAATGAATGTGCATTCCTCTCATTCAAATCAAGCAAGGCCTGGCAAACTGTCTTTTAAAGGAATATTTAAGACTACAGACCTTATCTACCTTGGAAAGCTGCCGTGTAATTATTTACATGGCAGCTTTCCAAGGGAGATAAGGTCTGTAGTCTTAAATATTCCTTTAAAAGAGGTGCTGGGCACAGAGTCTCCGAGATCCATGGACAGATCTTCACACTCTGCCATCCCTTCAATGTTTCCAGGGCGGCCCCATGGGCCAGATCTAAGCACCCTACTGGCCGGATCCGGGCCCAGGGCCTTGAGTTTGACACCCCTGCAATGCGACGTTGCAGAAAGAAAAGTGGCAATACATAAACTAGCTGAGTAACTTTGCAACTAAATATTTGAAATAGCTTTCAAATGTTATTTTGCATCTGACTCAGGTGATGATAGTTAATCTCTGCTACTAAACCACCATACAATCAGGTCACATTAGAATCTGCTGGAACCAAGAAAAAAACATCAAGTAGGAAATACATATTCAGGGTTTTACTGTTTTTGCCTAGAATAATTTTTAAGTTTGACATAAGTTCCAAGCAATTGAAGTATCTGACGCTTTTAGATGAAGTTGAAGGTTGCTTTATTAAACGGTTGGTAAAAGAATGATGTACTGTCTGTGGATATTGCCAAGGAAAACTGTCAATCATCAGACCAGGTTGCAGGTGTGTGGCATTGCATTCAGTGGAGAAGGCGTTGGCATTAATGAAAATTGCAAAATCCCACACTTAAACAAGGCGATGTTATCAAAACGCCCTATAACAGAGGTAGTCCTCGATTTACGACCACAATCAAGCTCAACATTTCCATTGCTAAGTGAGGCACATGGTAAGTGAGCTGTGCCGCATTTCACAAACCTTTTGCCGCAGTTGCTAAGTGAGCCACTGCACTGGTTGAGTGACTTGTGCGGTGGTTAAACGAATCTGGCTTCTACTACTACTACTTTTTCTTCTCCTGCTTCTTCTGCTTCTCTTTCTTCTCCTTCTCTTCCTCCTCCCTCTTCCTTTTCTTCTTCTCCTCCCTCCTCCTCCACTTTTTCTTCTCCTGCTCCTCCTCCTCCGCCGCCTTCTTCCTCCTCCTCTTCTTCCTCTCCTTCTCCTCCTCCTCCACTTCCACCTCCTCTTTTTCTTCTTCTTCTCTTCTTCTTCTTCTTCTTCTTCTTCTTCTTCTTCTTCTTCTTCTTCTTCTCATCCTCATCCTCTTCCTTCTTCTCCTCCCCTTCAACTTCCTCTCCTAGTCTCTGGTTCTCTCCCTTCTTTCTCTCCCTTTCTTTCCCTCCCCCCTCCCTCCTCTCCTCCTCTTCCATCCCTCTGCAAACCCCCATTCCCTTCTAGCACTGATGATGTTACCTAGTTTGGTCATGAAATGTCAGCAAGAAAACCATCCAGCTCAGAGAGCACCAAGGACCCCACAATCCTCATCCTCCTCATTTCTGACACACCAGGTATGTTATATGCGAAATCAAAATCAGCCCTTAAATACAGAAACTGTTATTACCTTCCAGAGGAAAATGGGACATGTATTTTGGTCGGTTCGCCTGACTTGATGATCCTGTCCTCAGTTTCAATGGTTTAACTATCAGTGCCAACCATTGGGAGTTACCAGCAGAAGGGAAGGAGAATCAGAGTTATAATTACTGGCGTTACATTTATGGCACCTTATTTCTCAGCGTATATATATGTATGTGTAGCAACAGCAAAGAACTGCCAATCCAACACACCAATTGTGAGCTTTCTATAGGCAGTGAAGGGTGTGTGTGCACATATGCATACACACGCAGACACACCGAGAAAGACCACATTTACCGTATTTATTCGAGTATAATGCGCAAAATTTTCTACCAAAAAAAGAAATCAAAGTTTGGGTGCGCGTTATAAACGAGGGCTGGGGTGGGGTGTCAGTGGCGGCCGGTCCATTGAGGGCGCAGGCGAATTGTAAATTCGCACTGCGCCTTTTCCGGGCTGCAGCCGCTCACTGTACGCGAGGGCGAAGAAAAAAAAAGTCCCCTCGTCGCGTACAGTGGGCGGCCCGAACTGGGGGTGAGAATTCTTATTATCCGCTGTATGGTCACCGCTTCATTTCTTCGCCTCGCTCACACATTACGGCAGTGCTTCTCAATTATTTTCTGTCATGCCCCCCCTAGGAAGAAGAAAACATTTCGCGCGCCCCGCGCGACTGTAAATAGTATCATTTGTCTATAAAATTGTTATAAGTACACCTCTGCATAACACTGTATCCTTATTAACGTATAAGAGAATAAAAAAAGAAAGAAATGTGGATCAATTTACAACAAAGAATAGCTTTATTAACTGTAGCAGAAAAGATTTAAAGGAGCACAGGATTTAAAGGAACACAATATTAAAAAAAACTTTAACCTGCAAAACAAAAATATATAAAATAATTTGAGCTGAGCCCCCCCTTTACGGAGCCTCGCGCCCCCCCTGGGGGGCCCGCCCCACTATTTGAGAAGCACCGCGTTACGGTAAGCATTGCTTTTGTACAATTCAGTGTTTTGCGTACCGTAATTCAGTGTTCTTCATATTTTAATTGATATACTGGTACCCGTTAGATGGCAACTCAGGGTATCAAGAGAAAACGTTCTGCATATGACGCTTCATTCAAGCTCAAGGTTGTTGATCATGATGAAATTCGCGGAAATTGAGCAGCTAGCCGAGAATTCACTGTACCAGAGACGAATGTTAGAGAATGGAGAAAACAGAAAGTCGTCCTGAAACGTTTTTTTGTCAATTACAATGCTTGGTGTGAAACAAAATTTTATACCGATTTTTAATCGAAAATTAGGGGTGTGCGTTATACACGTGTGCGCGTTATACTCGAATAAATACGGGTAAGTAAATTTATAGTCTTCAAAAATACAATCATGCTGTTTCAAAAAATGATACGATAATCTTTCCATTAAATTACTTAGTCCGGTGCTCTTTAATTTGCTTAGTAGGACATTCTGTATTGTAACTGTTTTGTGCAACTACCCTGTTTCCCCCAAAATAAGACCACCCCGGATAATAAGCCCAATCGGGCTTTTGAGCACATGCGCTAAAACAAGCCCTCCCTGAAAATATTGCAACACAGAAGCAGCCACGAAGTGACCATGCTTGCCACCTCCTGCATCTCAAGCATAATAAGACCTCCCTGAAAACAAGGCCAAGCGCTTATTGCGGGGGTGAGGGGGGGTCAAAAGAAAATAAGAGCCTGTCTTATTTTCGGGGAAACATGGTGATCTGCACAAGGAAGAAGCGAAGCCTGCGACAAAATGCAACCAAATCACCCTTCGCTTCTTTCTTTTTTGCCGTTTTCATCCTTTAACACAGGGGTGTCCAAACTTGGGAACTTTAAGACTTGTGGACTTCAACTCCCAGAATTCCCCAGCCAGCGATGCTGGCTGGGGAATTCTGAGAGTTGAAGTCCACAAGTCTTAAAGTTCCCAAGTTTGGACACCCCTGCTTTAACATGAAACTCTTCTCATTGGGAATAATCTTATCACAGAAGAGGATGGACCGAAGCCCTACGGAAGGGAGGAAGAGGGACTGGATGTGTGTTTGAATTAGTCTATCCTGGACAATCTTTTAATTCAAATTCGGCGCATCCAAGACAAATAGTTGTGCCAAAGTCCAGATTTTACAAAGTCAAATCAACCTCATTTGGCTCAGCAGAATGGCGTTGTTTCTCTAAAGATCTCTATTAAATGATGTGAAACTGATGAATACAATATTAGTAGTCCTTGACTTACAACCTGGAAATGACCCCCAAATTTCTGTTGCTAAATGTGACCATTGTTACATGAATTTGGTCCCGTTTTATGAACTTTCTTGCCACGGTTGTTAAGTGAACCACTGCGGTTGTTAAGTTAGGAACACATTCATTCTAGCTTCCCCACTGATTTAGCTTGTCAAAAGGTCACAAAAGGGGATCGCAGGGCACTGCAGCCGTCATAAGTATGGGTCGGTTTGATCGCATGACCCTGGGACGCTTGGCAACCATCATAAACAGGAACCAGTTGCCAAGCATCCGAATTTGGGTGACGGGACCATGGGAATGCTACAACGGTTGCAAGTGTGAAAAGCACTCATAGGTCAGTTTATTCAGAGCCGTGATTTGTGATTTGAACAATCACAAAATGAATGGTGGAAAGGCAAGGACTACCTTTATAAGCTTCCAATTGTTGTTGTCGTTCATTGTCAGGTCTGAATCTTTGAGATTCCATGGACCACCGCACACCAGCTGCTCCTGTCTTCCACCATCTGAGTTTGCCCAAATTCATGTTTGTTGCATCAACGACACTATCTGTCAATCAGTAAATCAGAATAGAGCTGGAAGGGACCTTCGAGGTAATCTAGTCCAATCCCCTGCTCAAGCAGGAGACCCTACAACCATAAGGGGGAACCTATAGCACGAATGCCAGAAGTGGCGCACAGACCCCTTTCCATGGGCATTTGCGCCATCGCCAGCTGCTCTTCTGGTTTCTGGCATGAGTGCCGGCCAGCTGATCTTCACAGGCACCGGAGCACCGGAAAACGGCCTGAAAAATGGCCAAAAATGACCAAAAAGCCAGGCTGTGATTTGGGTTATTTTCTTGGCCATTTGTGGGCAGTTTTCAGGCTTTTTCCAGGCTGGTTTTGGACCATTTTGGGGGGCATTTTCAGGCCATTTTGGGTCCCCAAAACAGCCTGAAAACAGCCTGAAAAACGGCCTGAAAACAGGCATGTGCGAACTGGCCAGCTGCTCTTCGAATTACCAGTACTCCAGCACGCATATGCGCACACATGCACATGTCTTCTGGTTTGGGCACTTGGTGCTGAAAAAATTCGCCATCAACGCCCTACACCATTTCAGTCAGGTGTGTATCCAGTCTCTTCTTGAAAGCTTCCAGGGATGAAGCTCCTACAATCTAATTTAATTAAATTTAAAGGACCAGGGGTGACGTGATAGCAGTGTTTTCGATATCGCAGAGGTTGCTCCAAAGAATAGGGGATCACCTTAGTCTCCAATGAGAGGGCATGTCCTGACAAGACAAGAAAGGATGGGTAGAAACTAATCAAGGAGAGATGCAACCTAGAAATGAGGAGAAATTTCCTGATAGTGAGAACAATTAACCGGTGGAATTGCTTGCCTCCAGAAGTTGTGGGTGCTCTGTCATTGGAGGTTTTTAAGAAGAGATTGGACAACATTTGCCTGAAGTAGTATACGTTTCCCATCTAAGCAAGGGGTTGGACTAGAAGACCTCCAACGCCCCTTCTAACTCTGTTATTCAATTCTAACCATCTCCTCCACTGCTGTCCCCTTCTCCTTTCGCCTTCTGTTTTCCCCAACCTCGGGGTCTTCTCCAAAGTGTACTCTCTTCTTGTTGTTCTTTTTGTTAGTTGTGAAGCCATGTCCAACCTATCAGGATCCCATGGACAACGTTCCTCCAGGCCTTCCTGTCCCCTATCATCATCTGGAGTCCATTGAAGCTCACGCCTGCTGCTTCGGTGACTCCATCCAGCCACCTCCTTCTCTGCCGTAACCTTCTTCTTTTGCCCTCCATCGTTCCCAGCATGAGGCTCTTCTCCATTGAGTCCTTCCTTCTCATTTGGTGGCCAAAGTCTTTTGAGTTTCCTCTTCAGGATCTGACCTTCTAAAGAGCAGTCAGGGTTGATCTCCTCTAGGACTGACCTGTTGGATCGCCTTGCAGTCCAAGGGACTCAATGCAGGAGTCTTCTCCAGCACCAGAGTTCAAAGGCCTCAATTCTTTGGCGTTCAGCCATTTCAGCATTCAGCCAATCTTCTCATTAGGTGGCCAAAATCTTCCTTATTTGTCTTTTCAAAAAACAACCAGGGTTGATTTCCTTTAGCAAAGCTCCAATTAGTTGCCAACAATACGTAACACATAGGGAAGAAAAAAACATGGAAAGAAACTTGAACTTAAACATCAGGGTTTATGGCTAAAGATTTCTTGTCCACGTAATTGCCACCTTTTCAGTGATTAGGAGTACGGAAATCTAATGGGGGGTAGAGATATAGGAATTAAGCAAAAGCAGTAGGTACAGCTGACATCTGTATGCATTGTGGCTCCTGAACAGGACTTGTCACCTGCTGAGAAATTGAAAAAACAGACTCCTTACCACACCTCTTACTTATGACATATAATAGCTGTATCAGTTGAACCAATTCATTAACGCTGGGCTGGCTGCAGCACCAAAATACACCACATCATTGAGCCACAGATCCCTTCCCGTGGTCATCCTCTTAGGTCCGCACGGGCAGTGTGATAATAAGACACTGAGCTTGTCGATCAGAAAGGTTGGCAATTCCACAGTTCGAATCCCTAGCGTTGCATAACAGAGTGCGCTCCTGATACTTGTCCCAGCTCCTGCCAACCTAGCAGTTCGAAACCACATAAAAATGCAAGTAGAAAAATAGGAACCACCTTTGGTGGGAAGGTAACAGCGTTCCAGCTGCCTTCGGCGTTGAGTCATGCCAGTCACATGACCACGGAGACGTCTTCGGACAGCGCTGGCTCTTCGGCTTTGAAATGGAGATGAGCACTGCCCCCTAGATTCGGGAACGACTAGCACATATGTGCGAGGGGAACCTTTATCTTTACCTTTAAGGTAAAATGCAAATTCCAAAAAAAGAGAAATTTGATAAAAACAAAACAAAGATAGACAAAACAATAAAAACAAAACAAAATGTGCATTAGATCTTTTGAAGCATTTTTTTCATCTGTTCCTAAATATTTTGAAATCACACTTGGGTGTAGTGCAAATGTTTTTATGTTCTTAGAAAAAAACCTTAGTGACTATAAAATAGTGCATGGGATGATTTCTTGATACAGGCATCTGCAGTGCAGGGACGCTTAGCCTAAATAGGACAGCCAAGACCATCATTTCCCATGTCAAGGGTATTCTTTTGCATGGTACTTTGCAAGTGGCTGAGATGTATCACACATGATGAACCAGGTGGAGAGATTCTCACCTGTTAAGAGGTACCTCCAAAAAAACCACTTGAGGTTGCCATTAAAAGTGAACTTCATTCATTCGTTCATTTGTTCATTCACTCATGTGAAGCTCCATTTGAAGCAAAGGAAGTGCATCTTCTTGCTTTAGATCCCCAAGTATATTGGATATTAGATTAATAGAGTTGGAAGAGACCCTGTAGGTCATCTAGTCCAACCCCTGCCCAAACAGGAGACCCTACCCCATTTCTGGCATTGAGCAGTCCAGTCTCTTCTCGAAAGCCTCTAGTGATGAAGCTCCCACAACTTCCGAAGGCAACTTCTGTTCCATGGGTGGATTGCTCTCACTGTTGGAAAATTTCTCCTTATTTCTAGGTTGAATCTCTCCTTGGTCGGGTTCCATCCATTGTTCCTTGTCTGGCCTTCAAGTGCTTTAAAGACCCCTCCTCTCTGTGGCAGCCCCTCAAATATTGGAAGACTGCTATCATGTCACCTCTAGTTCTTCCTTCCATTAAACTAGACATACCTAGTTCCTTCAGCCATTCATATTATGGTTTAACTTCTGACACCCTGATCATCTTTCAAACAACATAGAAATACAGAGGTGGAAGGGATTTTTGGAGGTCTTCTAGTCCAGCCCCCCGCCCAAGCAGGAGACCCTACACCATTTCTGACAGAGGGATGTCCAGTTTCTTCTTGAAAGCTTCCAGGGATGAAGCTCCCACAACTTCAGAAAGCAACTTCTGTTCCATGGGTGGATTGCTCTCAGTGTCAGAAAATTCCTCCTTATTTCCAGGTTGAATCTCTCCTTGGTCGGGTTCCATCCATTGTTCCTTGTCTGGCCTTCAAGTGACTTGGAAAATACATGGAAAATATCCATAACCCTAACCCATCTATCAACCAAGCCTTAGGGAGATGGCCTATAGTTGTAGAATTTTGAACCGTGGATGTACAGTAGGTCCTCAACATACGTTCACTGAGCCCAAAATTGACATTGCTAAATGAAAAATTTGGGAAGTGAGTTCTGCCCCATTTTGCGACTTTTCCTTGTTACTCTTGTTAAGTGAATCGCTGCCGTTGTTCAATTAGTAACACGGCCGTTAAGTGAATCTGGCTTCCCTCTTGATTTTATATCATCAGAAGGTGGTCACAACAGAGGATTGCGGGAATCCAAGGACATTGTAACCGTCATAAATGTGAATCATTGGTCAAGCATCCAAATGTAAATCACCGGCCCGTGGGGATGCTGGCAATGGTCATAAGTGGGGGGGGAGGGGGAAATGGTCCTCAGTTACTTTTTTCAGCGCAGTTGTAACTTCGGTCACTAAGCGAACTGTTGCAAGTCGAGGACTGCCTGTACACTTTCATGGGGGCAGTAAGGTGTGCGAGGAAGGAAGGAGTAACTATCTGTCAAAAGGTCACATGTCAAGATAAAGGGGACTCTTGATGACTTTATGGAGTTTGAGTTGGCAAAACAGGTCTCTTTGCTCGTAAGATATGCCCCCTCGCTGTATCTTTGAGACCCACTTCCTCTCCCAGACCACCTGAAAAGCTGCCTCCATCTCAACCTCAGAGGCACCAGAGGGGCAAACCTAGAGCAGGACCAGCTGCACCCCTGTGAAAAGGGCCCAATCCCAAGGAGCGTAGAAGATGGAGCCTGTACTATAGGTGTGGCGTAGCTACCCATTCCCACCACTCAACCAGGAGAGAGGAGGATGGGCTCCGATGGATCCAGTTTCTTACCTGAGGCTCTAGGATGCAGGCAACCTTTGGCCCTGACCCTGGGTGCAAAGGACCCTCAACCAGTGGTGAAATTCAAATGTTTTACTATCAGTTCTGTAGGCGTGGTTTGGTGGCAGTGGTGGGTTGCAGGCGGTACGCCCCGGTACGGGCATACCGGAGCCTACCCGGAGCACCGGATACCATTCCGGTATGGTGCTCCGGAGGGCCCACCTGCCCGCCCAAGCTCCTTACCGGTCTTTTAAGTCTTCGGTGCTTCTGCGCACACACTCGGCTCATACAGCGCCTGCGCGACATTCCGCAGAGCAGCTGGAGCATCGCGGAGGCTCGTGGAGGTGCTAAGATGCTGCCATGTGGATGCCACCGGGCCCATTCCAACCATACCGGTTGGAACGGGACCCGGAACCCACCACTACTTGGTGGGCATGGGATGGCTTGATGGGCGTGGCTAGGTGGGCATGGCAGGGGAAGAATACTGCACAATCCCCATTCCCTCCCAATCAGCTGGGACTCAGGAGGCAGAGAATAAATCAGGGGTGGGGCCAGCCAGAGGTGGCATTTGCCGGTTCTCTGAACTACTCCAAATTTCCACTACCGGTTCTCTAGAACCTGCTGGGTTTCACCCCTGCCCTCCACCCTCTTCCCTGCAGACTATGCTCATTGCCAAACCCCCCAAAAGACCCTTAGGCTTGGCCGTGGGTTCAAGGGCCCTTCTTCGCTGTGGAGTACACTCATTGCTGTACCCCGCAAAAGACCCTTGGCCTTGATCCTGTGTGCAGACAACCCTCAACCCTCTTCCCTATGGACTATTCTCATTGCCAACCCCCCCCTCCCAAAAAACCCCTTGGTCCTGGGTGCAAGCGGGGACTCTCTCCCCCATCTTCTCTCCGCATCCTATCCGATCAGCGACGTGGTTTGGGGTGCCTTCATGGCGAAGGCTTGGCAGCAGCAGGCGTTTCCTCCTATCAGGCCAACCCCTCCCTTCCTGCCCTCTGGGCTTTTTTTGGGGAGGGGAGGTGCGGTTGGTAGGGCGGCTGCTGTTGTTGTTTCGCACTGCTGCAGCATGCCTTACAGGGCGGGCGTATGCCTGCCTCTCCCTTCTCTCCCCTTTCCCCCCCCCCATGTGTGTGTGTTTGTGTAGGCCTGAGGAGAGGGGAGTGCAGCCAGTACATTGTTTGGGGTCCCATGAAGCTCAAAGGGGGCCCATGAAAGGGTTTCTTTTCTAAAAAATTACAAAACCCAATTTTTAAAAAGAAAAACCACCTTTGCATATATGCTTCATACTCTCTATACTTTGTGTGTAGAGCAAAAGCGCCTGGCGGCCTCCTTTGACCTGAAACTCTGTCAACCACGATTATGCCATTTATTGGATTTTGATTTCATTTCGTTAAGTTGGCAACTTTAGTTTTATTTCATTTATGAATATATTTTAGATTTCATTTCCATTTATGAATGGGGTGAAAGGTCATCTGGAAAATCTGGAGCTCAAAAAACACAAGGGGAAACAGAAAGGGGATGTGTCCAGGTAAGGGGCTCCATATTAGTTGTGTTCCAGCACTTAAGACTCCCCTCTCTCTCTCTCTCTTTGTGTGTGTGCTTGTGTGAGTGTCTCTCTCTCTCTCATTCCGAGGCGGGTGCCAGGTGCGGCCGCCTCCCAGGCTGACAAGCAGCGGGCGGGGGAGGCGGGCGGGCAGGCAGGCAGGCCGGGAGGGAAGGAGGGGAGGAGGGCGGGCAGCGGCAGCTGGAAGGGCGAGTTTGGCAGCGGGGCGGCTCCCCCTCTGCTGCTCGGCGGCGGCTGCAGGGGGGTAATTAAGCCGCCGGCTGGGGCAGAGGAGGAGGAGGAGGAGCGGCCGAGCCAGCAGCCGACCTCGCTCTGCCTCCCGGGGCCGAGCAGGGCAGAGCCGCTGCGTGCCCGACTTGTTTGTGTGCGAAGGAGGCGCCCAGCCCAGCAGGGACTCCAGCCGCGCCCCGGCCCCTGGCTGGGCTGGCGGTGCGCGGAAAGCCTCGCCCCAGCCAGCCGGGGAGACGCCCTGCCTGCTCAGCCGGCTGAGTGATCGGCGCGCCCCTCCCGGACCCTGCCCGCCTCTCCCCCTCTGCCCTCCCCGCCCTCTGAGTTACCCCGCCGGCCCAGGGAGCCTGGCACAGCCAGCCAGCCGCGCCGGCGATCATGTGACAGCGCTGCCTAGTGCCAGGAGCCCGAGTGGGGGAAAAGAAGGCAGCGCAGGAGGAGGCCAGCCAGAGGCGTCCGGCCCCACCGAGGTGGCCCGCCCGCTGGAGAAAGAGAGAGAGAGAGAGAGAGAGAGAGAAGAAAAAAAACCGAAGGGAAAAGGCTGACGGAGCTCCCCGCGCCCAAGCCAGCCCCAGCAGCGCCAACTTCGCAGGTTGGATGCTTTGACAAGTCAAAGTAAGTCCTGCCGAGGTGGGAGGAGGAGGAAGAAGAAGAAGGAGGGGAGTGGGTGCCAAGAAGGCTCAACGGGTCTGTTACCGGCAGCAAGGGGTCTTGGAGGCTCCGGAGGAGGAAGGGGGAAAAGGGGGGGTTTGCGAAGAAGACGCAACGCGTCTGTTAAAAGGGGTCTTGGAGCGCTAGGGGGGAGGAGGAGGAAGAGGAAGAAAGGGGGGTGAGAGGAAGGCTCAACGGGCCTGTTACTAAGAGAAAGGGGTCTTGGAGGGCTCGGGAGGAGGAAGAGGAAGAAGAGGGGGGTTGCGAATAAGGCTCAACGCGTCTGTTAAAAGGGGTCTTGAAGCGCTTGGGAGGAAGAGGAGGATGAAGAAGGGATTGCGAAGAAGGCTCTATTGCAAGGAGAAGGGGGTCTTGGAGGGCTCTGGAGGAAGAGGAAGATGGGGGATTGAGAGGAAGGCTCAACGTGCCTGTTAAAAGGAGAAAAGGCTTTTGGAGGGCTCGGGAGGGAGGAGGAAGAAGGAAGAAGAAGAAAGGGGGTTGAGAGAAAGACTCAAAAGTGTCTGTTAAAAAAAGAATAGGGGTCTTGAAGGGCTCGGCGGGAGGAGGAAGAAGGGGGTTGCGAGGAAGGCGCAACGTGTCTGTTATCAGGAGAAAGGGGACGTGGAGCGCTCGGGAGGAAGAAGAAGAAGAAATGGGGGAGGGGGTGCCTAGAAGGCGCAACGTGTCTGTTACCCGGAGAAAAGAGTCTTAGAGCGCTTGGGAGGAGGAGGAGGAGGGAGAAGGGGGGCTGCGAGGAAGGCGCAAGGCGTCTGTTGAAAGGAGTGAGGGGGGTCTTGGAGCGCTCGGGCGGCGCAGCGAAGCAAGCGGAGCAGTCCGAGAGGGTCCTCGCGATGGGAGAGAAGGCGAGCGCAGCTCTTTATCGACGTGGCGGGCCGGGACAAAAGTGCCACTTGGGTGAAAACCTTGGCAGCTGCAAGAGAGAGAGGGAGGGAGGGAGAGAGAGAGAGAGAGGCAGTGCAGGACATGGGGAGGGGGGTCTCATGATAGATAGATAGATAGATAGATAGATAGATAGATAGATAGATAGATAGATAGATAGATAGATAGATAGATAGATAGATAGATGATAGATAGATAGATAGATAGATGATAGATAGATAGATAGATAGATAGATAGATAGATAGATAGATAGATAGATAGATGATAGATAGATAATGATAGGTAGGTAGGTAGGTAGGTAGGTAGGTAGATAGATAGATGATAGATAGATAGATAGATAGATAGATAGATAGATAGATAGATAGATAGATAGATAGATGATAGATAGATAGATAGATAGATAGATGATAGATAGATGATAGATAGATAGATAGATAGATAATGATAGATAGATAATGATAGGTAGGTAGGTAGGTAGGTAGGTAGGTAGGTAGATACCCCCCACCCCCCAGAACTGGTGGAAACTCGAGGGGAAGGGGGCTTAGTAGGAGGGCTGGGGGACCCAGCAGCCTTGCCCCCTTCGGATCGCTGGCTGGAGGGGACACAACGGCTTGCCAATTCCCAGGGATCTCCTCATCTGCGATTGGCTGGGAGGAACTGGGGGTGGTGGGAGAGAGAAATATGTTTTTAGGGTTCGGGAAATCTCCTTTGTATTCGCTTGTTTCTCCCTTCCTCGTGGAGAGCGGAAGGACAAGGAAAGGAAAGGAAAGGCATTGGAACAAACCACAGAGCTTTTTGCAAAAAAAAGAGGGCAGCAATGCTGGATTAGACTGCTTGATCCCCCTCCCCATTCTTGGGATGGGGGAGGAGAGAGTCTTTGTGAGCTTCCCCCACCCCATGGGTGACCTGCTTTCTTGACATCCGATGACCCTTTCAATTCCGAGGCCAAAGCAACTGGAGAGAAATCCATTTAAATCCTGTGGAGTTCCTGCTTTTGTTCCTCTCTGTACACCCACTAAGATGAGGGTTGTGATTGTTTTGAATTTGCAGGGTCCTTCTTATACCGCTGAATAAGGAGGGCATCTGATAGGGAAGGTGTCTGATGTGAAACGTTTCTTCTTCTTCTTTAATTTACTTAGAAAATGTCTTTGCCACTCACTTGTTCAAAATGAACAACGCTCTTAAAGATTTCTGTAGAATATGTGTTTTCATAACAGTACCATTGGGCCTAGTTTTAGCTCCCTCACTTCAAAACTTATATGTCTTGACATGGAGATACTGTGTTGCAATTTTACTTCATCCCAGATTTTAAAGCACACACACACTCTGCGGGTACACATATACCTTTATTTATGGCACCTGTATTGATTTGTATTGAAATGGTGTTACTATTTACATAACACCCTTAGAAATGTCAGAACAATGTGCAAAGAGTACAACTTTTAAACCTAATTGGAAAAGACATCAATATTCGACTTCTTCTCTCTCTCTCTCTCTCTCTCTCTCTCTCTCTTTCTTTCTTTCTTTCTTTCTTTCTTTCTCCAAATATTGCTTTATGGCTGTTTTAAGAAAAATGTAATACTGCTTCTTTGGAAGGCTTGCGAGATGCAGACTTTATAGCTATCATTTGAACCTAACTTAGAATGCCACTTCTTGAATAAATTAAACACTTCCAGGTGACAAAACTTCAAATGTTCTCCCTTCTTGATACAGGCATTTGTGTCAATGGGGGGGGGGTGTTTAGAGAGAATTCACTCTCTTTTAAATTATTGTTATCATTTGGTCATTTGTTGTCATTTAAATTCTTTTTGCACAGCTGTAAATGTCATAGTTTACACAGGGCCCAGGTGCTTTTTTCCCCAGTTTCTGGGAAAATGGAAACTTGTATTGGAGTCATTAGCCCATTGAGTCACATTTTTTTAACTTGTAAACTTCTGCTGTCATCATAAAGATGAAGTTAAAGGTTTTTTTGCATCATACAGTAGTTTTCAAAACTTGTTAAAATGTTTGACCAATCCTTAACCACTTGATCAAAACTAGGTTCTATCAATCTAATGTTACTACTGTATTTAGGCTCAAGGCAATTATATATTTTGTGTGTTTTAGTGTGGCACTGATGCTTCACCTGACAGCATTAGTGCCCAACAAGCACACAATGCACAAAATATACAATCATCCAAGCGCTTGCCGAAGTGAACTGGCAAGTTCAGACTTCTGACTTTGGCTTTTCCTGAATGCTATAGTGATAAAGAAACTTGACATAAAAATAAACTCAGAGAGTAAGAGCGATTAATAAAGAAAGAAAGCTTATTTTTCAAATCTCACGCCTTTCTTTTTTTTACAAGTAGTCAGAACTTACACTGTGACCTGTTATGTGAAGAAAAGTCTATTTTCTTTTCCTGTCTAGATATTCTGCCCTGGATCCTCCCTCCCTTCTAAGTTATAATAACTAGGGCCACTGTTGCTCAGTTTAAGGGTAGTGAAATCTACAGGGCAATGGGTTAGGGCAGGGGTGTTCAAACTTGGGAACTTTAAGACTTGTGGACTTCAACTCCCAGAATTCCCCAGCCAGCATGGCTGGCTGGGGAATTCTGGGAGTTGAAGTCCACAAGTCTTAAAAGTTCCCAAGTTTGGACACCCCTGGGTTAGGGGAAAAACTGAAATATTTCGTTGGGGGAAAAAAGAGACAAATGCATTAATCAAAGGTTACAGTGCTGTGCATATATTTACTTTGGGGTAAGCTGCGTTTAGCCCGTTTTGTCTCTGTTCCAAATAAACACGTACTGTGTATTTGATTGCTTCGGGCCCAACATTTGTCCTTATTATTAATTTTAAGAGTTGGAGCCGCCTAATCTAAGTTGTTTTCCACTTCTAAGTAGCTGAGAAAGTGTGGACTCCATCCGTAGTCTATGGCACTGGAGGCTGGGGGATTGAAAACTTTGCTCCAGTCGTCGGGTGTCACGTTAAGCTAACGCAAAGCGAAGAAAAGTTGTGTGCAGTTCTGCTTAAGGGTGTGTGATGGTTAAACATCAGCCTTGTAGAAACAATGCAGAGTGGAGACACCACTTTTTTAAAAGGGCTCCGGTGTCCAACGTAGACATGGTGATCTATGGTTTATTGTGACAGAAGTGCATGGAACGTCAAGTGAATTTAGAAATGGTATTTGCTCCTAAACGGTGGTTAATCCCTTATTATGCTTTGTTTGAACAGAGCTGGATTCATAACTAGGATGTGTAGTCTTTGATTACAACCTTTTGTTTAGTGACCGTTCAAAGTTATGACGGCATTGGGGGGGGGAATAATTATTTATGACCGTTTTTCACACTTGGAACTTTTCCAGTGAATCAAAATTTAGACGCTTGGCAACTGGTTCATATTTACGACTGTGGTTGTAACTCCGGGGTCACATGATCCCCTTTGGCGACCTTCTGGCAATGGGGGAAGCCAGACTTCTCCACTGCAGTCATTTGCTTAACAACGGTGACGAGAAAGGCCGTAAAATGGAGCCAAATTCCCTTAGTGAATATTTCACTTAACAGTGAAAAGTTTGGCTTCAATTGTGAAGTCAGTGACTATCTGTATTTTGAGTCGTGGCTTGTTTCCAACAAACAAACTGGGAGGAAACGTTGTTTATTGCTCAGTCACAAACCTCAGTGAATTAAAATCCAACAAAGCTTATGAATTTCTCAAACCTGGGAGAGAAGATGGATGAATATATCATATCACTGTGTGTGTAGCTATCACTAAATCCTGTCGCTCATTTACATGATGAGCGAAAGCTTAGTTTAATGTTTCAAGATTTGTTTCTGGTGTTTCCCCACCCATCCAAGAATGTATCTTGGATATAGATATAAATGTAAATTTTCAGCACTTAGTTTCCTTTGGCTGATTTCCCCCACAAACATCATCATCGTATCCGGTTAATACACCATAAGATCCCAGATCTATAAACCAGATGAGAAGTCAGAAAATGTCCAGAAGTGAACAGTGCTAATCTGTGGTTATCTTGCAGCTAAGAAAATTACATTGGCATCTTTAGATCTGATGGTGGCATTGCCTATTGATTCCATAATACCATATACTTTGATTGTGGCATTATCCACAGTGAACAGCGACTCTTGAATTAAACAGATTTGCATATAGATGTAATAAAGATAGGCAGAGACAGGACAGCCATTTGTCTGAAACAATATAGGGTGTCCCGCTTGAGCCGGGGGTTGGACTAGAAGACCCCCAAGGTGCCTTCCAACTCTGTTAGCCCTAAAATAATGCTCTATTTATTTTATTTTATTTCATTTGTAAACATAACCAGAATCAAACTCTGCATTCCGATAGCATCATCAAGGCTTTGTTCATTATTTTAGATTTGCTTTTTTTTAAAAAATAATAATAATAGAGTCTCTTAAATATTTGAGCAGCTCGGTCCGGGAATGGAGAAGCCCATCCATTGGGGTGGCGTTGCCTCCTGTAGATAGTCCACCCGGTCCCCTCTGGATAGAGACTGTGGTTTGGATTCGGCTTCATTGACCCAACGGCCGTGTTTGTGGTGGGTTTGTTCATGGTGGAAGCCATCCGACCCCTTCTCCGTTGGACATGAGCGGGAGAGTCAGGAAAGGTCACCTAGATGTTTTTCTGGCCTTCCTTCCTTCCTTCCTTCCTTCCTTCCTTCCTTCCTTCCTTCCTTCCTTTCTTTCTTTCTTTCTTTCTTTCCAGCCAAGAGAGAGAAAGAGAGAGACAGAGAGAGAGAGGGAGAGCCACTAGCACTGTTTCCTGTTCTTTGTTTCAAGGCTGGGCTTTGCGTCACACATTCCAAGTAGCATATGTGTGTTCTTTCCTGCTTCAGGCTGTTTTCTGGTAGATCAGTAGCCCAGACCTGTCCTCTTGTCACTGCCCTAACAACAGTTCAGTCTCCACCCATCGAATTATCATGTCTCCGCACACTCCAGATTGCTTAAAAAAACGCCTGTGTTATGTCACCACCCAAGAGCCGGTCTTAACCTTTTCATTCGCGCGCAGGCTGCCACCTTGTTTATTTAGAGTAGAGATTATTTTCTGGGTTGGATTGCTTTTGTTTGAGAGGAGGGGGAGAAAAGGAGGAGATGTGGCGCATATATATATATATAAATAATGTGGAGAGGTGGTGATATATTTGGGGAAACCAAAGGAAAACCATTCCCTCGTTTACATGCCTGCGTAATTTCTACAGGAACATTCGCCATGAGTCAAAATTTTATTCGAATTTTCTTTTAAACGTGCCACCAGTTCCACAATAAAAGACAAACCTACTTCTCTAAAAGTTGGGCAAAGTTTTAGGGTAAGCTTTCTCCCACTAATAGCCTGCTAATGGCTTTTGTTCTTTAGGCAATGGTTTCGAGGCTGTTCTTTGTGTTATCGCTCGTGTTTTTATCGGTCAACGAGACCGACTAGACAGACGGAAGTTTATTCTGTTTGCCCGTCTGTCTGGCCTCAACTTTGCAAGTTTTCCAGGCGTTTCCAAGTGTCATCAATGTTGACGACAGAGAATTCAGAGGGATCGTGGCACCTCCTAACAGCCCCTGTATTCACGACACAAGAAAACTGGATTTTGGAATTCAGGATTTGGGGGGGGGGATCAAAGGTGTGTCGGAATTAGGAAGGGAATATTTCGATCAGTTCAGATTCTGCCCTGGGCCTTGTCTGTTCATCAGTCAATGAGATGGTTTAGGATTCTTCAGAAAAGCTCATTTTTCCTAATAACAGAATATTGTATTGGGCTTAGTAACACTCTCCTTGTTGAAACAGTGTGGCCTGTCAGATGAGAAACACCACACATTCATAACGAGAGCAAGCAGGCAGAATGTGCTGACGAGGAAGTTCCGAGTGAGAACTTGAAATATCTCCATTATTATTTTCAGTATTGCTAGTAAATGAGCTGAAGATGCATTTTGCAGGCACCACTTCTTCCTGGGACTCTATGACTATTTATAAACAAGCAACACCAAGGAAGACATTTTCTGGCTGAGGCAACGTCCCCAGTCAGCTGTAACCCCATGCTACTGAAATATTAATTTCCTCACCCAGCTTTGTACGAATTCCAAAAAAAAGTAAAACATGCGGAAATTGAACAGGCCCACGCTGCTGCGTTTGTGCACTGAAAGAAAGGTTGCAATTCTCTGGGATTTTTTTTTCCCCCACATCAAAAAATAACTTATTCAAAAGGAAATGACATTGTTCCATTATTGGACAAGTAACAGTCGAAAGCTTTTTGATAAATAAACGGCTTAAATTATTTTGACTTTTTTCTTTGATGTAATAATATTTCACTATTACATCGTCCTGGATTTAGGTTTAGTGACCATTCAATGTTACAATGACTCTGAAAAAAGTGATTTAGCAACATCCCCGTGGTCACGTGATCCAAATTTGGATGCTTGGCCACGGACTCATCTTTATGACGGCCACAATATCCTGAGGTCACATGATCCTGTTTTGCGACCTTCCAACAAGCCAAGTTACTGGGGAAACCAGTTTCATTTAACGACCATGTTACTAACTTAACAACTGCCAATTGTTAACAATGATGGACAGAAAGGTCGCAAAATGGAACAAAACTCACTTAACAAATGTCTCACTTAGTAACCGAAATTTTGGACTCAATGGCAGTGGTAAGTTCAGAACTACCTGTAATATCTTTTACATCGTGCTGTCCCGGTCCAGAGTAAGAGTTTTACGTGGAGTAGCAGGTGTCTAATATTTACAGGAATTTGAGCAGGTTGTAAGGTGTGTACGTGTGCAAGAGAAAAGTCCAGATGGCAGGTGTGGCCACCGGATTGCACTGCCCTGTTGTTTCTTTGACCCACAAAGAAGTAAAAAAATCTTCATGACATCCCTGGGGAATCATAGCTAAAGGATGTAATTGAAGGCAGATTAGATTATGGGTGTAGTCTAATAGAGGTTGATTCACACACGTGCCAAGGTCTCGTGCTTGCTGCATTCAGTCACATGAAGCTGTGATCAGAGCTGGATACAAAATTGACCTCAGATTTAACAGAGTTGTAACGGATCCTGGCTGGGGAATTCAGCATGGCTGGCTGGGGAATTCTGGGAGTTGAAGTCCACAAGTCTTAAAGTTCCAAAGTTTGGACACCCCTGCTGTAGGTCATCTAGTCCAACCCCCTGCCCAAGCAAGAGACCTACCCTGCACCATTTCTGACTGATGGCAGTCCAGGCTCTTCTTGAAAGCTTCCAGGGATGAAGCTCCCGCAACTTCTGATGTTTGTTAACCTAATTGATTTGAAGCTTGGGGATTGCCATATTTCCCCATTAAAACTTTGTGGTGCAGTTAGCTGGATTTTTTTTCTGGCCATTGATACGATACACTAAAAAAATGCCTGGGGAATTCCGTGAGTTGAAATCCATAGGTATTAAAAGTTGCCAAGGTTGGACACCCTTGTGCTAACCACAGTTTGGGCAGTTCACGTTACTTTAACAGCATTTTGAGTCCTACTGACTGGCAAAATGCAAGTAAATAAGCAATGTTTAGCCAAAGAGAACTTTGAGCCTAAGTTGGCTTGTTTAATCGAACCACAGTTAAACATAACGGTAGTCCAAAAACTGAATGACACAACATGGAAGTAACCCCCAAAAGAAGCAAAATATCCTTTTCTGAACTGTACAAGAGAGACTAGGTAGCATACGGGGGTTTGTTGCAGCTTGTTGCTATTTGTGTTTGTAAGCCAGGGTTTTGCAGAAAGGATAGGCAGTCAAGGTATCTATAGCTGATCTTGGGGAAAGGAGGGAGGGAGGGAGGGAAGGAAGGCAGGTAGGCAGGCATAATGGGGAAAAGAAGAAACAATGGTGAGAGGGAGGGAAGGAAGGAAGGAATAGGAAGGGAGAGACAAGAGGGTGGCAGGGAGGAAGGAAGAGGGAGGGAGGGTGGGATGGATGGATGGATGGAAGGAAGGGAGGCATAATGGGGAAAAGAAGAAACAATGGTGGGAGGGAAGGAAGGAAGGAATAAGAAGGGAGGGACGAAAGGGAGGGAGGGAGGAAGAGGAAGGGAGGGATGGAAGGAAGGAAGACATAATGGGGAAAAGAAGAAACAATGTGGGAGGGAGAGAAGGAAGGAAGAGGGAGGGAGGGAAGGAAGGAAGATGAAGGGAAGGATGGATGGAAGGAAGGTAGGAAGGAAGGCATAATGGGGAAAAGAAGAAACAATGGTGGGAGGGAGGGAAGGAAGGAATAATAGAAAGGGAGGAACGAGAGGGTTAGAGGGAGTGATGGGAGGGAGGAAGGGAGGGATGGAAGGAAGGAAGGCATAATGGGGAAAAGAAGGAAGAAGGAAGGGAAGAAAGGAAGAAGGAAGATTAAGGAGTGATTGGAAAAGGAGATTACATTGCCAACTTAGAAAGAAAGTTTTTTTAAAAACCCTGAAAATAATACCTACTTGATTTTTTTTAGTATAAGATGAGACAGACAGAAACATACCCTTGCTGTCAATATTGCGCTAATTTACATTTCAACAATAAACTAGCATTTCTGGAGTCCCTACAATGGCTCTTTCTCAACCTGGCCTACTTCGAAGGCTGGAGATGTCGTCTGAAAACAAGCAGATGACTTGACCAACATTGCATCTTCTTCTCCCAAACTTGGAATGCTTGCCAATTCCATCTCACCTGAAACACGAGTAGAAAACCATATTTGTTCGGTCTCTTTCGTGTGAGACCGAAGGTCTGGTTGACCAGCCTAGTTGGACTTTGCCTCTTACACAAACAGGATCTTGAAAATATTGGGGCAGCTGTTTTTGCCCAACTTCAGCAAGTTGCAAAAAGCCTTTTTCTCATAACATTTCACGACAGGTCGTCCTGGATTTTTATGTTTTTATGTTTACTGACCGATCAAGTTACAATGGCCACAAAAAAAGTGATTTACAAATGTTTTCCACACACTCACGATCGTTACGACATCCCCATGGTCACCTGATCCAAATTCAGATGCTTGGCCGACGACTTTGTATTTATGACGGTTGCGTCGGTATCCTGTCTTAATGGGATCCTCTTCTGCGACCTTCTGACAAGCCAAGTCATTGGAGAAGCTGGATCCACTTAATAACCATGTTATTATATGGTTATCTCAAGACCTAAAATGGACACCTAACATCAAAAACGTCATCATAGAAGCACAACAAAGAATGTTCTTTCTGTGCCAACTCAAAAGTGCCCAAGGAGCTGCTGATTCTGTTCTACAGAGGAACTATTGAGTCTGTCATCTCCACCTCCATAACTGTCTGGTTTGGCTCTGCAACCCAACAAGAGAGACACGGACTTCAGAGGAGAATCAGAAATGCAGAAAAAACAATGGCTACCAACCGGCCTTCCATTGTGGACCTATGCACTGTACAAGTCAAAAAGAGAGCTGTGAAAATATCTACAGACCCCTCGCATCCTGGACATAAATTGTTTCAACTTCTACCCTCAAAATGACACTATAGGGCACTGCACACCAAGATAATTAGACACAAGGACAGTTTTTCCCTCAAATACCATCACTCTGCTAAACAAATAATTCCCTCACCACGGTCAAATTATTCACTAAGGCTGCCCAGCCCTGTGGAATGACCTCCCTCCGGATATTAGGACCACCACTGACCTCCGCTCCTTCCGTGTAAAGCTCAAGACCCACCTATTCCAAATAGCTGGCCTGGCTCAACCATAACCTCATATCGCTCCTGACGGGTTTTTAATTTGGTAATTTTATTCAAAGGGATTTTAAATTGTGTTTTTTAATTGTTTTCACTCATCAGTCTACCTCCTCCATGCACATGTATATGTCTTTGTTCTTATGTATGTTTGTCTTTATCTGTATTTTATTTGTTTTGATTGTACGCCGCCCCGAGTCCTTCGGGAGAGGGTTGCGGCTAACAAATAAAATTATTATTATTATTATTATTATTATTATTATTATTATTATTATTATTATTATTACTATTATTACTATTACTATTAATCTTCTCATCGTTCTTATCACCCATCTCCTCCCATTTATGACTGTAGGACTGTAACTTTGTTGCTTGTATCCTTACGATTTGATTGTTTCATAGTATGATCTAATTGCTTATTTGTATCCTATGACTATCATTAAGTATTGTACCTTATGATTCTTGATGAATGTATCTTGTCTTTTTATGTACACTGAGAGCCTATGCACCAAAGACAACTTCCTTGTGCATCCAATCACACTTGGCCAATGAAGAATTCTATTCTATTCTATTCTATTCTTAACAACTTAACTTAACTGCAGTGAGTAACTTAACAAATGTGGCAAGAGAAATCATACAATGGGTCAAAGCTTATTTAACAAATGTCTCACTTAGCGACATACATTTTGGGGTCCATTATGGTCGTAAGATGAGGAGTACTTGTATCCATTATTAGCAAAGCTGTCGTAAACCATGGGACTCTGCAAATAGTTATAAGTGTGATCATATAAGCAACTGCCCGTCAGATTTCAGAATCAGGTGATAAATACCTTCGGGGACGTCTGTTGTAACTTTGGTCTCTAAGCGGCTGGTTATAAGTTGAGGACTTTCCGTATGCCAGTATAAAATGTATTTCTTTCATGACTCTGAAATTTGTCTTGCCACTTTTGCGTTTTTGCATTGACACTTCTCTTCGAGATAATGTTGATTCTGTCATTTAGGGGGACCCGAATATGAAGATTTCTTGTTTTTCATTAACTGTTGCTAATTTTAAAAAAAAGATTTATCATTTCTGTGATTCAAATTAATGCGTGTTGTGGAGAGATTGGCCCAAAAGATACTGAATGTATTCATCCCATTAATATTGATAATGATTATATTACGAATCCCATTCAAGCGTAAAGGACAAAATCCTATTTAGGTTTCACCCTCAAATAAAATTGTTTTGAAAAAAAAAATATCTGGCAAGTTTCATAAATACAGACAGTCCTCAGCTTATGACATTTCTGTTGCTGAGAGAGAGGTTTGTTAAGTGAGTTTTATCCCAGTTTACAACCCTTCTTGACACAGTTGTTAAGTGAATCACTGCAGTTGTTAAAAGTTAGCAACGCGGTTGTTAAGTGAATCTGGCATCCCCAAGGTCGCAAAAGGTGATCACATGCCCCAGGACCCTACAGCTGTCATCAATACAAATCAATTGCCAAGCATTTGAATTTTAATCATGTGACCTTGGGAATGCTGCCATGGCCATAAGGGTGAGGAAAGGTCATAAGTCACTTTTTCAGTCCCGTTGTTACTTCAAATGGTCACTAAGTGAACTGTCGTAAGTCGAGAGTCACCTGTATTGTATAAACTTGTGTCAAAGGGGTAAATTATGGATACTACATAAAGGTATGGAAAGCAGGCGAATTTTATGAAAGTGAAGTACATTTGAATTTAACAGAGATTTGGGTATCTCTGGAATACTCGTTTGCCTTCCAATTGTGGCCAGTTTTCCACTGCTATGTTCCGGTGAATATATAAATCATAAAAAGATGGTGTATTTCTGCTAACCATCTTAGTTGGATATAAGCTGTAAATCAGTGTTTTATTGTAACGTTAATGCTCTTAGTCAGAGGAAACACTTTATGAAGAGAGATTCTCTGCAACCAACACGGAAGTGTTTTCATTCCAAAGATGTAGTTGGTTCGAGTCCATAATTTGATATTTGGCAGGGACTCTCGGAGGAATCAATTTAAATCTTCTCTATACGAAGTTTTCATCCAGGGCCAGATTCTCCTTATATAGGGTTTATAATAGCCATTGTTTATAGGATCCAAGAAGAGCCAACATAACAGTGATAGGAACAAAACACACAGCTACTGCTGGGGATTTTAAATTCAAACATTAGTCATAAGTAAGGCTTGTAAAAAGGGATGTTCATTACAAGCAGCTTCATAGCTTAAGTATTCTAGTCTCTTTGGGGGGGGGATATACTGAGTTCACTGCATCATTTTTTTTAAAAAAATATCATCTTCTTTCTTGTCTCTTGTTTCTTCTTTGTTTTTGTTTTCCATTATCGGTACGTTGCCTCTTTTCGGATTTTCCCATCCTACTCATATCAAGAGCAGGAAATTTTTGTTTAGTTTCTGACTTTAGGAGACTCCGTCGGCGTGAATGAATGTGAAGCACCTGCTTGTTCTGACCTAGGCTTCCTGAGAAAGCATAAATCACAATCTTAGGTCCAAAAACCACTCTTTTATTTATACGGCTGTGAATGGTGGTCGTTCACAGCCCTCAAGGCTTCACAAATAGTCTGAGAAGATTCCGACAGATGTCTGCTGGAGTTGCCACAGTCTTTCAGGGGAATGTTGATAAAGACCAACCTTATCTCCCTGAGAATCCTGCCAGAGACCTAATTGCCAAATGCAGAGCAAGGCCAAACTTAGCACAAAGTCAAACAGAACTTGTCAAAGCTTGAACCGACCAGATGAACTAATTGCTTCCTGCAAAAGTTCACTTCCCATTTGCTCCTCTTTTATGTCTTATGGGAGGGGCCAATCATCTCCAAGCCTTACTCCCAAGTCACCCCTGTTTTCTTAGTTGTTCTTGCCTTCTGGCAGCTCTGCACATGCGCACACTGGGAACAGGCTCCCGTTGTTCTTCTGCCTCGCTGATGTCAGACTCCGAAGGCAGCACATAACTACCAGATGGCCTTGGCTCCCTCTCTGCCTCTGACGCAGAGCCCTCGTCCGAGCCTTCCCTAGACTCCAGGACTGGCCCATGTTCCTCCTCAACCTCCTCACTGTCCGAATCTGCGACCAGCTCCACAGGCTGCAGGCAGACCAGAACACTGCCACTCAAAACTTTTCTTCTGCCTAGTGGTTATATCGAGCTTTGCGATATCCACCGTTGACATTAATAGGGAATTCATGAAGTTGCTAGGTATGGAAGCTGTCTTTTCAGCCAGAGTTATCTGATGAACTTTGAATGTGTCTGGTTATAAAATGAAATTGTGATGGAAGGATGAAATTGGCTACAAGGAAGCTAGGAGGAGGGATCGGAGTCCTGTCCTTTGTAATTAAACCTTCTTTTGTAAGTGTGATGCATGCATACAACCCACGTAAAAGAAGGCCAGGCTTCGGTGGCACAGTTGCCGCTGTCATCTTGTGTCGTTGTTGTTGTTGTTTTGACCTCCCCCTCCCTTGGAGGCCTCTGCTTCAGCCATTTTCTACCGTGGTCTATTTGCATTAGCATGAAATGTGTATCTCTAAATTAAATGGATGGGTTAATATGAACGATTATTTTTCTAGGGTGGGACGCAGTGGTTCAGTGGCTAAGGTTCTGAGCTTGTCGATCAGAAAGGTCAGCAGTTCTGTGGTTCGCATCCCTAGTGCCACGTAACAGAGTGAGCTCCCGTGACTTGTCCCAGCTTCTGCCAACCTAGCAGTTCGAAAGCACGTAAAAATGCAAGTAGAAAAATAAGGACCACCTTTGGTGGGAAGGTAACAGCTTTCTGTGCGCCTTCGGCATTTAGTCATGCCAGCCACATGACCATGGAGACGTCTTCGGACAGCGCTGACTCTTCGGCTTCGAAACAGAGATGAGCACCGCCCCCTAGAGTCGGGAACGTATTTACGAGGGGAACTTTTACCTTTATCGTTCTAGGAAACACAAATCTGTAATTTCGTAATACTTATTGAATGAATGATGTCTAACGTTCAGTTCTGCTAAAGTTGTATTATCCTAAAATGTTAAAATAGATAGTCCTCAACTTACAAACCATTCATTGAGTGACTATTGAAAGTTACAACGGTACTGAAGAAATTGACATAGCTGTTTCTCACTTACGACTCTTGCAAAATCCCCACGATCACACAATCAAAATTCAGACGTGTGATTACCCTTTTGCGACCTTCTGAACAGCCAACTCAACGAGGAAATCCAGATTCACTTTACAACTGGATTACTAACTTAACAACTGCAGTGATTCACTTAACAACTGTGGCAAGAGAGGCTGTAAAATGGGGCAAAATTCATTTAAATGTCTCTCTTGGCAGCAGAACCTTTGGGCTCAATTGTGGTCATAAGTTGAGGACTACTTGCACATTGGATATTAACCTTTCTGGATCCTGTTCCAATATTGGAGAATTTTGTTAGGGGAACCTCAACTTGGCGTGTTGTAAAATCTGTCATGTGTCTTCCATGGATCTCCATACATGGAAGGTCATTAGAAGGCATGATGATGTCCTGTGTACCATGACATCATCACATAAATGATGCAAATTTTGTCATTTGCTTCGGTTGTATTGGGACAAATACGATGATAATAATGGACGTGATCCCACTTACCCCACTCACCTCACAGCAGATACAGTAGCTGGGTCTTCTAAGATCCCTACATTTGAGGAGTTACTATTTAATTAGCCAAGACTTGGGTCATTATTTCCTCTGAATGCTAGAACAGAACAGAATAACAGAGTTGGGAAGGGACCTTAGAGGTCTTCTAGTCCAACCACTGCTCAGGCATAGGAAACCCTATACTGTACCATTTCAGACAAATGGCTATCCAACATCTTCTTAAAGACTTCCAGTGTTGGAGCATTCACAACTTTTGGAGGCAAGTTGTTCCACTGATTAATTGTTCTGTCAGGAAGTTTCTCCTCAGTTCTAAGTTGCTTCTCTCCTTGATTAGTTTCCACCCATTGCTTCTTGTTCTACCCTCAGGTGCCTTGGAGAATAGTTTGACTCCCTCTTCTTTGTGGCAGCCCCTGAGATATTGGAAGACTGCTATCATGTCTCCCCTAGTCCTTCTTTTCATTCAACTAGACATACTCAGTTCCTGCAACCGTTCCTCATATGTTTTAGTCTCCAGCCCCCTAATCATCTTTGTCGCTCTTCTCTGCCCTCTTTCCAGAGTCTCCACATCTTTTTTTACACTGTGGCGACCAAAACTGGATGCCGTCTTCCAAGTGTGGCCTTACCAAGGCATTATATCATACTTATCAAAACCAATAATTGATTGTGATGTTGAAAGACAGCCATTTTACTCTTTATTTTGCATTGCTGCAGGAAAAATGAAATTTGGAAGCTCACTTCCATGGATCTTAATCTGACCTGATTTAGGGACTGAGAGGAGAGAAATTATGTTTGGGTGAAAATATCTCCAATCAGTATATTCAGCCCAGGTGGAAAGATAAATGTGTTGTAGTAGGAAGAAAAAAGAGGCTCAGTGGCTAAGACGCTGAGCTTGTTGATGAGAAAGGTTGGCAGTTCGTGGTTCGAATCCCTAGTGCCACATAATGGAGTGAGCTCCTGTGACTTGTCCCAGCTTCTGCCAACCTAGCAGTTCGAAAGCACGTAAAAAATGCAAGTAGAAAAATAGGGAAGGTACCTTTGGTGGGAAGATAACAGCATTCTGTGCACCTTCGGTGTTGAGTCATGCCGGTCACATGACCACGGAGACGTCTTCGAACAGCACTGTCTCTTCGACTTTGAAACGGAGATGAGCAGCGCCCCCTAGAGTGAAGAACGACTAGCATGTATAGGGAACCTTTACCTTTGCCTTAGGAAGATAAGAGCTGTAAGACTTTGAACAAGAAAATCACTAATGTGGAAAGGTTGAGGTACTCTGGTTAAATACTCAAAACTATTGATTCTTTAGAGGAAAAGACACAAAGTAAAATAAAATATAGAAAAACCTGAGGAATTTCAGATTTTATTGGGTCCAGTGCCAGATTTAAGAGGATCTTTTAATGGGGAATTGTGTTGATCTCTTTTCAAAAATAAAATCTATTAGAAGAATACAGGTAGCCCTCCACTTAACAACAGTTAATTTAGTGATTGTTCCAAGTTAGCACGGCACCGAAAAAAGTGACTTACGATGGCTTTTCACATTTCATGGCAGCAACTCCATGGTCAAATGATCAAAATTGGGATACTTGGCAACTGGGTTCCTATTTATGATGGTTGCAGCATCCCGAGGTCATGTGGTCCCTATTGCGACCTTCTGACAAGCAAAGTCGATGGGGGGGGAGCAAGATTCTCTTAACGACCAGGTTACTAACTGAGGAAGTGCAAAAGATTTAGCAACTGTGGCTAAGGGAGGCCGTAAAATGGGGCAAAACTCAACAAACGTCTCACTTTACAACATAAATTTTGGGCTCGTTGCGGTCGTAAGTCGAGGACTGTCTGTATATCCCAATGCAAAGGGTTTAAGAGACTTGTATGCCATGTAGGGCATGGATACTCGTTCGTTTAATGGGGACAGCTTTTTCAGTTCAAGAGCCACCTTGCATAAAACATTGATTTTCACAGCTAAAAATTGCTTTAACAACAGGAAAGAGACTTATCTGTGTGGTGGGGAGAGGGAGGTGTAAGCCAGTTTTTGCTTTTAAATTTTTTTACAGTGTAGTCCAATATATTCCATCTGCTTGATTTCATTCCCAAAGGACAAGGCAGAAGAGAATTAGTACCTGCTGGGAACATTTTTCTTTCTTTCTCTAAAGTGTTTATTTTTACCTTAAATATATACAGAGGTATTTCTCTTCCATTTTTCCTTTTAACAAAAGTATTGGCTGCCATGTCTGTCTTCAGCCTTCCAGCTGTTTCATATGAATTCCAGAGACAAAATGTTGTTTTGGTTGCCGACCCATCGCGACCCCATAGACAATGTTTCTCCAGGCCTTCCTGTCATCTACCATCCTCTGGAGTCCATTTAAGCTCTCACCGACTGCTTCAGTGACTCCATCCAGCCACCTCATTCTCTGTCATCCCCTTCTTCTTTTGCCCTTCAATCTTTCCCAGCATGAGGCTCTTCTCCAGGGAGTCCTTCCTTCTCATGAGGTGGCCAAAGTATTTGAGTTTCCTTTTCAGGATCTAGCCTTCTAAAGAGCAGTCAGGGTTGATCTCCTCTAGGACTGACCAGTTGGATGGCCTTGCAGTCCAAGGGACTCGCAGGAGTCTTCTCCAGCACCAGAGTTCAACGGCCTCCATTCTTTGGCGCTCAGACTTTCTTATGGTCCAACATTCACAGCCATCCATTGCAACTGGGAAAACCATAGCCTTGACTCTACGCACTTTTGTTGGCAGCGTGATGTTTCTGCTTTTTAGGATGCTGTCTAGATTTGCCATCGCTTTCCTCCCCAGAGACAAACTATCTCATCTCAAACATAATGCTAAATGTTAGCAATATCTCCAGGATTTCTGTATTCCTAAAACACCAGTAGCCCCTCTTGAAATTGGAATGAATTTTACTGTTTACAAATACATGATATGTGAGATTTCCTACTTTCCTTATGGATGAAAGCAAAGGAAAGGCTTCTGGCATGCACGCACCAGCCAGCTGGTCTTTGGGTTTTTGGTGCTTCGGCCACAGGCGCATGCACGCATGTTCCGCTTTGGGCACTCGGTGATGAAAAAGTTCACCATTACTGATCTGGACTGTCATATTCCCATGAAAATTTCTCCATATGTTCCAGCAATGAAACCTCTTCATGCACCTTGGCTATAAATCCCGACTAGTGATACAAGTCACCTGTATTTGTTTGAATATCTGTTTTGAATCAAAACCTTTTAATAAATTGATTAAAGCAGTTCGTTCTTCTCTGCGTTGAAGGAGAAGAGGGGGGGGGAACCCCTATACCAGGGGTGTCCAAACTTGGCAACTTTAAGACTTGTGGACTTCAACTCCCAGAATTCCCCAGCCAGCTCGGCTGGCTGGGGAATTCTGGGAGTTGAAGTCCACAAGTCTTAAAGTTCCCAAGTTTGGACACCCCTGCCCTATACTATTCCATAAACAGGTAGTCCTCAACTTACAACCACAATTGAGCCCAAAGTTTCGGTGGTTCAGTGAGACATTTAAGTGAATTTTGACCCATTTTATGACCTTTCTTGCCACAGTTGTTAAGTGAACCACTGAAGTTAGTAACACAATCGTTAAGTGACTCTGGCTTCCCCATTGGTTTTGCTTGTCAAAAGGTGGCAAAAGGGGATCACATGACCTTGGGACACAGCAACGGTCATAAGTAAGAACCTGTTGCCATGCATCTAAATGTTGATCACACAACTACGCGGCTGCTGCAAAGGCTGTAAGTGTGAAAAATGGTCATAAGTCACTTTTTTTTAGTGCCATCGTAACTCTGAACTAGGTCACTAAAGGAACGGTTGAAAGTTGAGAACTATCTGTACTTCATTTGCTTTTAAATGTCTGCTTTTTAAATCTTGTTCTCTTTCCTGGCTGTTTTTCTCTCTGAAAGCTGAAGCTTAAGACAGGAAGCCAGATAACTTTCTGCTCTGATAAGGAATTCTTTGTCTCTCAGAACTGGCCGGACGCTCTTAGTGATTTTAACTTGGAAGATTTTTGTTTGCTTACTTACTAACTTGATTTATAAACTGTTCTAGGCTAAAATGACTCCGAGAGACTTATTTCCCCATCTTTCAGTAGGAAAGTTAAAAAAGAAAAAGGGGGAACAATATTAACCACTTAATCATTAAGAGTCACTGTTGGAATTTCATGGATTTTATACAATTAGTGATATTCAGTAGAGAGAGATATTCTTCAACCAGTAGATGGCGGTGTTTATAAATTTGTAGTTGCATCTATGGTATAAGCTAGTGTTCCCTCTGAATAAGATTTCCTGCTTCCTTCTGGCAGTTAAGTAGAAAACCACATGTGGACTGTGCACTGTCTGTTCTGTTGGGCTATATACAGAATTTCTAACAGTTGTAACTAAAATTCTTCTGCAATTGCAGATCCATCACCTTTTCAACAACTTTCCCTTAAAAAGGGGAGATTGCAGACAGGAAAATATTTACCTACTGTTGTTGAGCTGAGCAATGGCTTCTTGAGAAGAAACCATCCCAGCTTTGTCTTCAAAACGGACAAGGCCACCTCCTCTCTCACATATGTGTTCAGCTCCTGAACCAGTTTCCTTTACCTCCCTCAAGATATTCACCTGTCAGGAAAGAGAGAGGTCTAAATCACAGGTGGCAGAACTAACCCCAAAGAGAGCCTTGTTCAAAATCTGGCACCAAAGATCAGGTCCAGATGTGAAGGTCCAATTAAACTGATTTATTACTAAACATTGCTATGCCCAGGAATCTTCTCAACTAATGGCCATCATCTGATTAGAATTAGATAAGGGTCAGTAGAGTTTGAGAGCGGTTGGATTTTCTCAGCTTGTGGCTACGTAAGAATTATGGGCTGATCCCCCTTTTAACTCTGCCTCCCAGGATCTGCAATTAACAAATCGTTGTTAATTCCTCATGTCCATTAAATCAGAAATTATATGATTTGTAACAGTGTAGGAAGTTAGCACCCACCCCTCTCCTAGAAAAATGAAACATTTTAGGAAATATTAAAAGGGCAGAATATTTCCCCTAAAAGGGAGGCAGAAACTCACACACACTCCACCTTTGTCAATGAGCCATTAAGGCCTGAGCCAGTTATGTAGTATGGTAGATCTACATAACAAAGATCTACCTCCTTCGGGCAGAGCCATAATAGGAATCCCAAAACCCTTTCATTACATTATCACCCAGCAAGAGTCAACCAAGCTTGAGACTCAGGACAGTCCACAGAGTTGCCCCTGCACGGCCCCATGGGAGTCTGACAACCAATCAGAATACAAACTCAAATTCAAAGCCCAACAGAGGGTATAAATCTCTTTCTCTCTCACACCCATGTGTCTCAAACCATGTGATCCTGTCCACCATTAAGCCATCTTTCCAAGCGGCCTCCATGTTTTCCAGTGTCTTTCTTCCCACTTGGAACTGAACCCAGGTGGACATTTCTCCCAACAACAGTTTGCGTCAGAATGAGGCAAGGGAGATTGACATACGAATGGCAACTGCATTATGTTATTCATCAATTTCTTGCGCTAATGCAGACTTCCCCAATGTTTTCGGCTTTGCGGACCGGCGGAGGGGTGGGAAAGGGGAGGGTTCCAACGCGAGGTCATGGCCCAGACGTAGGCTGCAGCCCCGGGAGAGGTTGGGGACCTCTGTGATAACAGATCTTTTCTTCTCAAAAAACTAGTACTGCAAATGGGAAGGATCTAATTAGATCACAAAGACACAATGGAAGCACAGCATGCACAAACAAGTGCATCCTTTGTTTCATCTGTTCGGCTGCGTTCAAGATCTGTTGAGGAATTTTGACTCAAATCCCAACTCTGTAATTTCTCAGGTTAACGAATGTTTTCGTTCTTTCAAAATAAAACGTGAATAGAGTAGAAAGCTTAGTGTTTGGACTAATTTTTTTTAAAGTTAGCTTGTATTGTTTGCTCAGGGTGGTAATAGTTTAAAATAAGTCAATCTATGATTTTTAATACAGTTTGTTGCAGTAATTCCATTAGGTTTGACACAGAATCTCAAAAAGTTTGAATTTTTAGGCACTGTGTTTCAGAATTTTAAGCTGCAATTGCGTCCTAGAGAAAGGTTAAAGAGAAACCAGGATCTTGAACATCAGCAATGAATAAAAATGCATTTTTCAGCTTGTTCATTCTTTTTTCCATTAAAAACTTGGGGTTTCCCCCCCCTTTAAACAAAGCAAAAACAGAACAAATTGTGGGAAAATAAGTGTACCGCTGCAAGATAACAAGCTATATAAATACTGTAAAATGGTGTGATCAAAGCTTTATCTGGAGGTATATTCAGTTCATCCACTTAAATCATTATTGTATTTCTGTTGTATTTCTCTAGCAATTTTCTCTCTCTCCAGATAAATATGATTGGATTTTTAATGGGTGAACAATAGAATTATCTTAGACTTTTAGAAAAGGCTTAGTTTTGATATGTGCAGTTCACTTGTTGGCAAAAAGCACCTGATCTTGTTTTAATTTTAGTAGCATGTTTTGAAAACTATTTTCTTTTAAGTTGCACAAACCTGTGTCCTTCGCTTCTATTTTAGGCTCTATTTAAATATTTGTGCCAAAGCATTTAAAGAATACTTTGATAAACTGAGGAAACTTGGTTAAAAGATTTTTTGCTGGACTACTGAAGGAAATGTAAATTGCTTTCTTTTGATGGCAGCCTGTCTTCTAAACTTTAGGAAGTTTGAGAGCAATAAATAAGTGAATTTCACAACGCCTTTGGAATGAGTTCCTTCTTCCTTCCTTTCTCATAAGGAAGTGGGAATTAAGGAAAATGTATTTACAGAAACATATGGGAGCTGTAGAAGGAAGCAAGTAAGAGCGATCAAGATTTCAGTATGGATGGTAAACAACAGGCTTTGACTGAACCCTGGCAAGACTGATCACTGGTCCCTATCTAACAAAATGCAATTCAGTGGTGGGAAAAGTTAAGGTTCTACATTTAGGCAAGAAAAACCAAATGCACAGGGACGGTATAGGTCAGTAATGGCTAATCTTTTCCTGCAAAATTGTGTCTGTGCACACAATAGTGTGTGTGTGCCATGGGTGGGTTCCTGCCAGTTCTAACCTCTTCTATAGAAGAGGTTCCACAAATCTACACTGCCGTTTAGAACCGGTTCCAGCTCCCTCCCCCCACCCATCCGCCCATCATCAAGATGAAGAGCGAGAGGAGGAATTCTGGGAGTTGAAGTCCACAAGTCTTAAAGCTGTCAAGTTTGAACACCCTTGGGTTTTTTTCTAAAGGGCTAAGGGTGCAAGGGTCTTGTAACTTGACAGCTTTAAGACTTGCACACTTAAATGCCAGAGTTCCTGAGCCAACATGACTGGAGGAGGAATTCTGGGAGTTGAAGTCCACAAGTCTTAAAGCTGTCAGGTTTGAAGACCTCTGGGGATTTTTTTCCTAAAGGGTTGGGGTGCAATGGTCCTGTAACTTGACAGCTTTAAGACTTGCGTGCTTCAAATGCCAGAATTTCTGAGCCAACTTTCTGGTTGCTAAGGAAGAGCGTTGTTAATTGAGTTTCACCACATTTTACAAGTTGACCACGCCCACTCAGTCACATGACTGCCAAGCCACTCCCAATCAGTCACATGGCTGGCAAGCCACTCCCACAAAACAGGCCACACTTACAGAAGAGGTTCTAAAAAAATTTGAAACCCACCACTGGTGCATGCATGCCCACACCTACAATACAATGCGCGCACACACACCATGCATGCGCCTGTGACACCCCCCCCCCACGCGGCCTACTCAACCTCCTACATCACAGCAGAAGGGGAGAGGTCAGAAACAGGCTTGTTTACGGATTTCCGGAACTTCCGGGTGGCTTGTTTGCCCTCCCCAGGCTCCAGAGTCTTTTTTTCGAGCCTCCGGCAGGGCAAAAATTGCCTCCCCTGGGCTCCAGAGGCCCTTCCTGAAGCCTCCTGGCACCAAAAATGGAGCAAAGGGGGAGCGCCGCACCCCCTGTACTCCCCCCACCCCCTGCGCATGTGCGCCCAGCCCCCACACATGCACAAACGTCTCCCGCATGAATGGCAGAGACCCAGAAATCAGATGGCCGTTGGGAGGTGCACGCACATACACGGTGCAGCTGATCTGGGCGATGGCTTGTGTGCCTGCAGAGGGGGCCTCCGCGTGCCATAGGTTTGCCATCACGGGTATGGGGTCTTCTTGTTGAACAGGGGCTTGACTGGAAGACCTCCAAGGTCACTTACAGCTCTCTTCCGATTGAAAGTGACTTATTTATCAAGTTTATTAGCTCCCAAACTCACCAAAAGTGACTGGACATGTATCCAGTCCTCCCTCTCATGACCACTGCAGCATCCCCACTGTGAAGTAACCAGAATTCAGGCATTTTACTGTGTAAAAGATGGTAAAAACAGGGCGTGCAACTCACTTAACAATTGTCTTGTGGTCGTAAATTGAGGGCTCCTATAAATACGATACAGGCACAAATAAATAAAATAAAATCTCTTTTCTCGTCTTGCTTTCCCCGGATCTGGTGATCCTCCCTCTTTCAGCAGGAGAAAGTGTAGAACAGAAAAAAGAGGATTTCATTTTTGCCATCCCTGACTTGCTCTCTCCTGGTTATCAGACCCGTGCCTTAGATTGTGTTTGTTTCTTGCCTTTTTACCTGGCCTTATTTGCATACAGGTACCTCATTTCTTCGCTTAGCACAGGGTGTGAGCGAAATCTTATCACAACCGGTGTTCTGTTTGGACAAGTTGCTTTGCCTTGGCCTCAATCCACAGGGTGGAGCAGCAGGGAAGGGACGGGAAAACGACACGGTGCAGTTTTCTTTTTTCTTTTTAACACAAGGCAAGGCAAGATTGTTTTCTTAAGGGAGCAGGGTTCGTTATCTGATTTCTTATTAATGCTATCTACAGTTCTACATGTCTAAAATGTTGGGCATGGTGGGGGGGAGGGGGGTTTCTCTTTGAATTTGGCCTACTGATTTGACTTGAAAGAACATTGCAGAGTCTCCGCACTGTCGCTCAGTTTGTTTTGGGGGGGGGGGGGTTGAAAAGACATAGCGCCTGATTGCAAAAAATAAAATAAAATATAAACAAAAATGTAATTATAGCAATTTAAAAAAAAAACACCGTTGAGCGAAAGAGCGAAATCTAGGAGGGGTAAAGCTTCAGTCTTTTGCCTTTTAAAAAAAAAAAAAATTCTGATTCTCAAAAGACTTTCTGGATTGACTCAGAAAGTTTTTTCCAGAAGAGGTTTCCCATCGCCTCCTTCAAAAGGTGTTGAGAGAAATGTGATTGTGTTTCGTGCCCGAAGCAGGACTAGAACCCACAACCTCCCAGTTTCTAGCCTGATGTTGTTCCACCCTAAGGGGGGCATAAAATTGGCTCTTCTTTTGCCTTAAAATTTTGGCAAAAATTTGTACCGGCGACTGGCTATTAAATCAGCAAATATGAATTTTAAAGAATTTTACTATGACTAGGTTTTTCTAATCAGGAAAAATTTTTTTAGTTTGGAGCTTGAATTATTCTTGCCTGGTTTTTCGCAACAACAGTTCATTTAGTGACCGTTCCACTGTTCTTCACAGTTGCGACCATTGCAGCATCCCTACGATCACGTGTTCAAAATTTGGATGCTTGGAAAAGGGAGCATACTTATGAACCTGAGGGTCAAACGATTCCCTCTTTGCGACTTTCTGACAAGCAAAGAGAATTGGGAGGCCAGATTCACTTAACAACCGGGTGACTAACTTATCCACCGCAGTGATTCACTTAACAACTGAGACAAGAAAGGTCGTCAAACCGGGCAACACTCCCTTAACAAATGCCTCACTTAACAACCTAAACTTTTTTTTTTAGGTAGGTGTCATGATTAGATGTCAGATAGGAAAGAAAGAAAAAGTTGTTTAATAAAAGGTGACATGATTAAAAGCTAGAATAAGTGATAGAAATAAGAGAAGGAGGAATATTAGTGTATATATTTTTATATAACAAAATGAAAGTAATAACAAAAGAAAATGTGGAATGATTGAACAATAAAAGACTGCAACTTAATATAAATGTGTATTATTATGATTATGATTATTATTGTTAGAAATACGTAGGTTGATTGAATGTAATAATTATGATTAACTTTATTAGTGTTCTTTGTATTAGAATGCATGACACCCAGGTGCCACACTGTTTACGCATTGATTTGAAATATTTATTAAAAACTAAATAACAATAAACTAGAAGAAAAAAACAACATAGGTTTTGGGCTAAGTTGTGGTCATACGGGGCACACTACCCCGTGCAACGTAATGGACAACAGTTGTATAATTTGAAGTTCTGCAAAAATTAAGGGTGCTGGAGAGGCGTTGGATAATGTGTGCTACACTCATTTTGGAAGAGCTCATTGTGACGTTTTTGCAAATAAAATCACAAACCCCTTTGGTTTCACCTTTCATAATTCAGGAAGTCGGTTTCAAAATGACGGGACTGAGGTTATTTCCATTTGTTTAAAACTCTAACCCTCTTCAATTTGGGGGTTAGGCCTCCACCAGGAAAAAAACGGGCCAAACTTTGCTTTCAAGTTAGCATTGTAGCAGGTCACAAAAGAGGTCATGATAGTGTATGGGTGTGTGTGAGAGAGAGAGACAAAGAGAGAGAGACAGACAGAGAGAGTGACAGAGACAGAGAGAGAGAGAAAGACGCAGAGAGAGACAGAGAGAGAGAGAGAGACAAAGAGAGTGAGAGAGACAGAGAGACAGAGAGAGACAGAGAGAGAGAGAAAGACACACACAGAGAGAGAGATGGAGACAGACAGAGAGAGAGAGAGAGAGAGAGAAAGAGAGTGAGAGAGACAGAGAGACAAAGAGAGAGAGACAGAGAGAGAGACAGAGAGAGAGAGAAAGACACACACAGAGAGAGAGATGGAGACAGAGAGAGAGAGAGAGAGAGAAAGAGAGTGAGAGAGACAGAGAGACAAAGAGAGAGAGACAGAGAGAGAGACAGAGAGAGAGAGAAAGACACACACAGAGAGAGAGATGGAGACAGAGAGAGAGGCAGAGAGAGACAAAGAGAATGAGAGAGACAGAGAGAGAGACAGAGACAGAGAGAGAGAAAGAGAGAGAGAGCTCAGTTGTATGGGTGTGGCCTAGTCAGCTTCCTGCACCATGGCGGGGGTGGTGTCTTTGCCCTCCCCAGGCTCTGGAGGCTTTCCTCAGGCCTCCAGGAGGGTGAAAACCACTTCCCCAGGCTCCAGAGGCCAGAAACAGGTCCGTTTTCAGACTTCCGGTAGGCCCATTTTCCGCCCTCCCGGAGCCCCCGCGCAGGCCCTGCACTTAACTGGCATCCAAAATGGCCTGGGTGGAGACTCCTGGGAGGGGAGGGGTGGGAGGGGAGGGGTCAGCCAGTCCTTCCAACTACTGGTTCAGCGAACCTGATTAAAATTAACATGGGGTTCGCCCGAACTGGTCCAAACTGGCTGAATCCCACCCCTGGTTGTAATCCTGCTTTTTAAAGGATCTTGGGTTTAGAATGTTAACATCTTAGCATCGTAAACACAGAAACCCCGAAGAAAACCTTTTTTTCAGTGTTTGAAAATGTCTTTAAAGTCTGATTTTTAGTGGTTTGATGATTGCTGTAATCCACAATTGAAATACCCTTTGTTAATGCCATATTGAAATAATGTAAAATAAAAATTACAACTGTTGTACTTCCCCCCCCCCTTTCTTTTTTTTAGAATCCAAGGTATTTATCTCAAAAGAAAATGTTAATGTTTGACCCCGTCCCTATCAAACAAGAAGCCATGGAGCCAATTCCAGTGGTCAGTATTTTAAAAAGAGTATAAGTATTAATATTTATTCTCATTACATTTTAATAAGGCTGTGTGCAATGCTATCCATGTTTTTTTCCAGTTCTGAAAGATTAAAAATAGGGCAGAGGTGACCAAAATATACATTCTGAGCATTTATAATAAATAAATTGCATTTACATCAAAACTTCCTGCAGGTATCAAAAAGTGTTCCCTGTTTTCAGACACATTTGCTTCTGCAGGGATGTAGATTTGAAATATAATATTTGGATTAAGGGACATCCAGAAAAGGAAAACATTTATGGGTCCTGCTTTAGGAATGAAAGCCAACTAGGTAATCTTGGGACCAAGCATCAGGAGAGTGTGAGTTCGAGTCCTCCCTTAGGCATGAAAGCTGGCTAGTTGACTTTGGGCCAATCACCAGGAAACTGGGAGTTCTAGTCTTGGCTTAGGCATGAAAGCCAGCTGGGTGATTTTTCAGCTAATCACTGCCTCTCAGCCCAACTCACTTCACAAGGTTGTTGTTGAGGGGGAAAATAGGAGGAGGAAGGAGTATTAGGTATGTCCGTTGCCTTGAGTTACTAATAAAATAAGAAATTCAGGATAAAAATCTAATAAATAAGCAAATCGTTTACTAGAGTGGAAATAAGTGTTGTGTCTGTGCAGTATTGTCATTTGTCATCTGGTTTTCAAAAAATGTTTCTGTCTATTCAGTGGATTTCCTTTAATTTTAAGTCCAATGGAACTCAAGTTAGAGCATGACAGAAACAAGTGGCAAGGAGTTCCTCTTCTCCAATGCATTTTTTTTTTTGCTTCCTCTTTTCCGCCACTGGTTTCTATTCATTCCTTTCCTCCTCCTTCTCTTCCGTAGTCCTTCAACTCCACGTACATGGACCACATGAAGCCCAACAAGTACGGCGTCATCTATTCCACCCCAGACATGGTGCCCAATAAGTTCTACCAGATTCCAGAGGGACTGTGCAGTGGGGTTCAGGCGGAGCCTGTGGACCTGACCATGAATAAACGGAGTTCGCCACCTTCAGCTGGACATTCTCCTTCCTCTTTCAAATTCCAGACTCTGCCCCAGAGAGCCTCCCCTGGGTTATTAAACCTCCCACCATCCAGCTCTCCCGTGAAGAAACTGGGCCTGCCAGGAATGCAGCCTTTCACGGTGCCCTTGACGATTCCTCCAGTCATGGCAGCGCTTTCCCGTCACGGATTAAGGAGCCCTGGAATACTTCCAGCCCTTGTCGTTCAACCCGTCCCTTTCATGTACGCCTCTCACCTTCAGCATCCTATCATGGTGTCCCCCGTTCTTTCCGAAGAGTTGGAAAACCCAAGCAGCGTCCCAGGTAAACATCTGTCCTCGGGTTTGTTTTGGTCTTTTGTGGACTGTCTTCCCTTAATTTTATTTTGGGAAGGCAACCTAAAGGAATCGGTTCATCTTCTACTTTAAATTTTGGCAATACCACTAGGGCTTAGACTTATATACCGCTTCACCGTGTTTTACAGATCTCTCTAAGAGTCAGCCTATCACCCCCAACAACCTGGCTCCTCAATTTACTCACCTTTGAAGGGTGAAAGGCTGAATTTACCTTGAACCAATGAGAATCAAACAGCTGACTGTCAGCAGAATTAGCCTGCAATGCTGCATCCTAACCACTGCACACCATGGAGGGAAGGAAGGGGGAGGGAAGGGAGAGCTAGAGCACTTAGATTTATATACCACTTCACTGTGCTTTAAAGCCCTCTCTAAGTATTTTAAAGAGGAGTCAGCCTCTTTCCCCCAACAATCTGGCTCCTCATTTTACCATCTTCGGAAGGATGGAAGGCTGAATTCACCTTGATGAGAATTGAACTGCTGACAGCAGAATTAGCCTGCAAAGCTGCATTCTAACCACTGCACACCGTGGATGGATGGGTGGGTGGGTGGGTGGATGGGTGGGTGGGTGGATGGGTGGGTGGAAGGAAGGAAGGAAGGAAGGGCTATAGCACTAGAAATAGCACAGATTTATATACCGCGTCACAGTGCCTTAAAGCCCGCTAAGCAGTTTACAGAGTCAGCCTGTTGCCCCCAATTTTACCAACTTCAGAAGGCTGAATCCATCTTGAACTGATCGAGAATCGAGCTGCTGACAGTCAGCAGAATTAGCCTGCAATGCTGCATTGTAACCACTGTGCCACCATCACGCAGGATGGTTAGCTATGTAGATTAATTCAATTATTCTTAACAGAATAATTGATATTTTTCTATTAAGCAGTTGGTGTTCCTATACAAAGCAAAGCAATAGAATGGATGTAGAATAATTGATATTTTTCTATTAAGCACTATAGGTTTCCTTTCGAAAATAAAGCAATAGAATGGAAGCCACTATAGATTTCTCTATAGTAACCAGAACGAAGGGCTGGGTTATAAGGTGTGTTATAGAATGCCATTGTCATTCAGTTATGTAGATTAATTCAAATGTTTGTATTTGCAGTTTAAATTTATAAGAGCAAGATTGCAGTGACAGAACACCCCCCCCCCCAAATGCAAGCTTTTTTTCCTCTTCATTTACCATTCGCTGACTCTTCTCCCCCCGTACAGTATCCGTCATCGAATCTTACGAAAAGCCAGCACTAACAAAATCTATCAAGGTAGAACCAGGCTTGGAATCACCAAGAAATGACTACTACCCGGAGCAAATGTCTCCTCCTGTGATGACCTCATTGTCCCCTCCCATGCTACAAGAGTAAGTAGTTTAGAAGTTTTTGAATCTCTCCAATGGAAGAGTAAATTGTGGTTGAAAGCTAGATGAAAGCCTTTGAGGCTCAGTGGCTAAGACGCAGTTCAGCCGTTCGAATCCCTAGCACCGCATAACAGAGTGAGCTCCCGTTACTTGTCCCAGCTTCTGCCAACCTAGCAGTTCAAAAGCATGTAAAAATGCAAGTAGAAAAATAGGAACCACCTTTGGTGGGAAGGGAACAGCGTTCCGTGCGCCTTCGGCATTTAGTCATGCCGGCCACATGATCGTGGAGACGTCTTCGGACAGCGTTGGCTCTTCGCCTTCGAAATGGAGATGAGCACTGCCCCCTAGAGTCGGGAACGACTAGCATATATGTGCAAGGGGAACCCTTACCTTTACAGCAACTTTGGACTCCCTGCACACTTAACCTAATTCACAAATTTCGTTTGCATAGGTATGAGGCCATTCAAATAATGAGCAAACAGCAATAAAGATGATTAGGGGACTGGAGGCTAAAACATACGAAGAACAGTTGCAGGAATTGGGTATGTCTAGTATAATAAAGAGAGGTGACATGATAGCAGTGTTCTGATATCTCAGGGGTTGCCACAATGAAGAGGGAGTCAAACTATTCTCCAAAGCACCTGAAGTCAGGACAAGAAACAACGAATGGAAACTAATCAAAAAGAGAAGCAACCTGGAACTAAAAAGAAATTTCCCGACAGAACAATTAATCAGTGGAACGACTTGCCTTCTGAAGTTATAGATGCTTCATCACTGGAGGTTTTTAAGAAGAGATTGGACACCATGTGTCTGAAATGGTATAGAGTTTCCTGCTTGTGCAGTGGGTTGGACTAGAAGACCTCTAAGGTCCCTTCCAACTGTTAGAACTCAGGGGGAATGTCATTTGATTTGTTCAACTGAGATTCTTCTTTTACCATTGGCCAGAATAAAATATAATCTCTTCTATGTGTTAATTTTAGTAGTGCGATCAGGTTTTCATCCATTTGCCGTTGTCTTATCTTTCCTAGCAGGGTCCAATTTCATACGTATATATCTAGAACTGTGGTCTGTGTGAACTTCAAATATATTACACTGTGCATCTCACCTGAATTGTAGTATTCAGAAGAAATGTTACAAAAGTCATTTCTGGGGCACTGTTTTAGAAATACAAAGAGTGCATTTCTGTGTAAACATAAATCTTAGTTCTACTTTTAGGAAAGTCCTTTGCATCTTTGTGGTTGCACCAAACCATAAATTCTTATTTGGGCTCTAAAAGAAATAGATAAAGAATAAAACCTGTTGAGTTTATGTCGGTAGAGCAAAGGAAGTTGATAGCATTCATAGCATCGGAGAGGGGGGGGAGAATCCGTATCAATTTTTTAAAAAATATATCTTTGCTAAGATATTTAGAAAAATGGGTCAACCAATAGAAGCACCGAGATTTCTGAATTCTGCTTTCCTGGGAAACAAGATTGCAGCTTAAAATATTTCGGTCAAAATCCTACTGTTTTAAAGAAAATAGATAAATAAATAAATGAGGGAGGGGGGAGAGAAGTAGGGGAAGGGGCAGGTGTCTTGTTCATTCCAGAGAATAAATGAAACCAAATCTTTATTAGGAAAGTCGGCCAAAATTATTACCGCAGAAGTCCATGACATTTAGTAAGCTTGGCTTCAATTTTTTCCACATGGATGTAATGTTATTGACGCCGGCAGAAGACAAAATGGGGATTGAAGAAGCGAACTCTGGGGTGGGCCACTTAAAAGAAGAAGAAGAAGATTTTAGTTGAAAAAGGTTGTAGTTTTAACATATGATTCAACTTAACGCAGGAATCATCCTTCAGTTATAGTCCAGCCTGGGAAAAGGCCTCTACCTGTGGAATCGCCAGACACGCAAAGGAAGAGACGGATACACAGGTGTGATTACGAAGGCTGCAACAAGGTGTACACTAAAAGCTCTCATTTAAAAGCCCATAGAAGAACACACACAGGTAGGAAGCAAGTGTTGTTTTCTTTTGGCGGGGTGGGGTGGAAAGTTTAATGAAGGTTAAAAAAAAACCAGCTCCTACTACTGGTAGTCCTCGACTTACAACAGCTTGCTTTGCGACTGTTTGAAGTTAGAACGGCACTGACAAAAAGCGGCTTAGGACCGTTTTTTCACACTTAACGACCGTTGCAGTATCTCCACAGTCAGATAATCAAAATTCAGACGCTCGGCAACTGACTCGCCTTTATGACGGTTGCCGTGTCCCCGGGATCTGGATTCACTTAGCGAATGTGTTACTAACTTAACAAAATGCAATGATTCACTTAGCAACTGCCTCACTTAGCAACAGAAATGTTGGGCTGTCGTTGCGGTTGTAACTTGAAGTCGTAAGTCGAGGACTTCTTGTATATCCTATGCAAGCTTGTTTGGAAACAGGTTTTACTGTGTTTACCCTGTTTCCCTAAAAATAAAACCTCCCTGGATAATAAGCCCTTCCCGAAAATATTGCAACACAGCAGCAGTCGTGAGGTGACCACGCCGACCGCCTCCTGCACCTCAAAAATAATAAGACTTCCCCGAAAATAAGGCCAGGCGCCTTATTTTCTGGGAAGACCCTATCTGATTTTTGGGAAAACGCAGGTAGGGATTTATTCCCTCACAAGTAGATTCAAGAGGCTGATATTTATTTTCTTCTTTCTACATTATGATTCTCTGTCTGACGGCTAAGCTTATTTTTTTGGCCTTCTAACTGTGACTCATTGAAATATTCACCAACACGCCCTACTATATTGGCACTAAACTCCTTCCCCAAAGCACTGAATTGCATTTAAAAGTTTACGATGTGCTTTTTAAAGCAAATAAAAGATTCTTGGAGAGAGAATTATGGATATTTTTCTTCTCCTTTCCATCTTTCCAGTTTTTTCCATTTAATGGTAGCATTGAAAGCCACTTGAAATGTCGCTGTGACATTTCTCAAATTTAGAAAGTTTGGATATTGGGATTTGGGCCCAAACTTCGGCTATAATCATTGGCCCAAGTACTCATCACCACTGGTAATACTGATAGTTCTTGACCTATGACCACAATAGAGCCCAAAAAATTATGTTGCTAAGTGAGACATTTGTTAAGTGAGTTTTTTCCCCATTTTACCACCTTTCTTACCACAATTGTTAAGTGAAACATTGCAGTTGGTACATTAGTAACCTGGTTGTTAAGTAAATCTGGCTTCCCCGTTGACACAAAACGGGATGACATGACCCCGGGAACAATGCAATGGTCATAAATATGAACGTCCGAATTTTGATCATGTGGTCACGGGACTGCTGCAATGGTGGTAAGTGTGAAAAACGGTCATAAGTCATTTTTTTCAGTGCTGTTGTATCTTTGAACGGTCACTAAATGAACTGTTGTAAGTTGAGGACTTCCTGTACTTTTTAAAAATTGAGTAAGGAGACGAAACCTTTAGTCACATTGCAAAGGTAATAATATATAAATTTATCAAATCAATAAGTAATAAACATGACTTATTGCAAAAGATTTGAGGTCCTACATAAAAAATAGACAATGCTATAATTGATTTGTGTATAAAAGTCACCCAAAATCCTATCAGAGATATATTTTCAGTTAAATAAATACACATCATACAGTAGCAAGTTCATATCTGAACTCTGATAGATTATCAATTAGTAATGAGCAACCGTCTCCTAGAAATTTCATATTTCAAGAAATTATTTGGATTCAGACGATCAATATATATATAAATGTGGGTGGGTGGGGATGTGTATGTGTGTTTTCCAGCATAACTCTAGAACGCCTTGAGCAATTTCAACCAAACTTGGTACACAGATGACTTACCCTCTGGGAAAAAAATACTGTGGGGGTAAGACACCCCTAACACCCCTCAGGGGTGTGTGTGTGTGTTCTGTTAAGATGCAGCCTGTTGTGCCTTAAAATGGCTTCTACTGTACTGCCATAAAATGGCTTCTACTGTATAGTGCAGTGGAGTTGCCATGGTAGCAGCTTCACAGTACTCCACAAGGGGGCTCTCTCTAGTAAGGGGGGAAATCCAACATTAGAAATTATGTTTGGTCTAAACATTTTCCCCCCTATAAATAAATACCCAGGCAACGCCCAGGGTTATCAGCTACTGTAGTTCATTCATAAAATTAAGAATTGAAAAGATGTCAGTGGGTATTAATTGAGCGAGCACTGAAGTTAAGAATTGATTAGAGTTATGCCATTTCTTCCCACATTGAAAAAATTAATACCTCCTGTATCAAAATGGCATTTAAAATGTATAGAGTCAGTTTGGCTTGGGACAAATTATAAATATTATACCTGAAAGTTTGAATTAAGTGAAGTCAGTCTTTGGCTCCTAATCTTTGTCCCTGGCCTTCTCCTATTCTAAAAAACAGAAGGTTACATTTCTTCAGGGAGAGGGAGAGGGAAAGAGAGATCGTCACAAAACTAAAAATTGGTTAGTGAAAGAAACCAGATTAGTATGCAACAGAATATATCAATCAACAAGATTGCTCAGAAATTCCAACTTGGTTTCAAATTTGTCCATTTAATCATTTCTTTGTAAATACAGGTAGTCCTCGACTTATTTAGTTCATTTAGTGACTGTTCGAAGTTGCAGTGGCATTGAATAAAGGGACCTAGGGACATTTTTCACACTTACAACCATTGCAACATCTCCACGGTCATGTGATCAAAATTAAGACATTTGGGAACTGATTCATACTTATGACAGCTGCAGTGTCCCGGGGTCATATGACCATTTTTGGTGACCTTAGGATAACCAAACCAACGGGAAAGCCAGATTCACATAAAAACCATGTTATTAATTTAACCACTGCAGTGATTCACTTAATCTGTGACAAGAAAGGTCGCAAAATGAGGCAAAAATTCACTTGACAAATGTCTTACTTAGCAACAAAAATTTGGGGCTCAATTGTGGTCATAACTCAAGGACTACCTGTATGGTAAAACGTCCACAGAATTATATGTATATTATTCCTCATAAGATTCCCAAATCAAATTAAACTCTTCATTAGAATTAAAACTCTTGTACTAAGCATCATTAATGCTCTCAAAACCTGTTGGAACCAATCCAGGAGTTGGATTTGAGAAATCGCATTGAAATTCTTTGCAGTACAGAGGTGTTTTTTGTTTCTTTTTAATCTGTTACAGCAAGTTCATCCGGAATTGGCTGTGGAAAATGCCCATAGCTGGGAAGAGAGCAAAAATGTACACTTTTTGTGGCACATTTTGAATGGAAAAGGACCTATTTTACTAATGTTTCCACCCAGAATCAAAACATCTGTTGGAAAAATAAGATGTAGGGCAGGGGTGAAATCCTCCCAGTTCGGCCTAGTTTAGCCGAAGCGGTAAGGACGATGGTCGGTGGTTCTGCGAAACGGTAGTAAAAAAAAAAAAAGCTTTTGAGTATCTCACGGCTCAGCTGTGAGCTGCACAATTGTCGGAAGCTTTTTTTCTGCTTTTTGAAGCATTTTTTTCCTGCCTATTTGATTGAACTGGCAGGAAAAAAAATGCTTTAAAAAGTGAAAAAAAAGCTTCTGACAATTGCGCTGATCAGCTGTGAGCCATGCAATCATCAAAAGCTTTCCCCCCCCTCCCCCCACTTTTTAAAGCATTTTTTCCTGCCTATTCGTCTGAACTGGCAGGAAAAAAATGTTTTAAAAAGTGGGGGGGGGAAAGGTTTTCCATGATGGCGCGGCTCAGCTGGACCTTTTTTCCCCAGTTCTTAAAGCATTTTTTACTACCGGTTTGGGCGAATAGGTAGTTAAAAAATGCTTTAAAAATTAACAAAAGTTTTGGCCACACGCACCCAGTCACATCACCACCACCACCACCAAGCCACACCCAGAGAACTGGTGGCAAAAACGTTTACATTTCACCACTGATGTAGGGGAAGAAGTGGCAGAAGTTGAGGGCGGAGTTAAAAGAGGTATCAGCCTAGAATCCCAAAGTAGTCACAAGCGAGCTAAATCAACCTTCCTTGAATTCCACCGTCCCTTAGCTTATTCTTAGCAGCTGCTAAGCTGGTTGAGAAGATTCTTGTGCATAGGTGTGTGGATGCAGCTTCTGACCATAGGAGGGGACGTTCAGTGAAATTACTGGCGCTGAAAAAAATATTGCTTTCTTTATGTATCGTTAAAATAATCTCGCTTGTGTTTCTTAAAAAAGCATTTTCCTTTTTGTTTTTTTAACACAAAAAAAAATTCCATAGGAGAAAAGCCTTACAAATGCACTTGGGAAGGTTGCACATGGAAATTTGCTCGATCGGACGAACTAACGCGGCACTTCCGGAAACATACCGGAGTCAAACCGTTCCAGTGTCCGGACTGTGATCGCAGTTTCTCTCGTTCTGACCATCTTGCCCTCCACCGGAAACGCCACATGCTCGTCTGAACATCTCACTTCTCTGCCCTTTTCCGGTTCTTTCTCCGCCTCCCCCCTTTTTTTTTTTTGACCTCAGCGTTTTAATTCCGATTCAGCTGGACTGGATCTTTGGATTTTTATCTCCTTGCAATCTCCTTTTCTTGATGGTCAGTAAAAAGAAAAGTTTGCTTGGCCCTTCTCGATTCTTGCCGTCGGAGAGACCGAAAGAATGTGAACGTTTTTTGTTTTGTTTGTTTCCTGGGGATGCTAAGCGCCTCCTCATTTGCCAGCGGATAGATTATATTTCCGTCAGACTTAAGACATCTTATAATCAAGCTGATTACTTTTGCCATTTAATCAGCCAGTATATATTGATGATACAGTTGCTGGTTCCCCACCCCCCACCCCAATCCAGTTTGCTAATCCTTGCCAGAGACTTTGTGCGCCTGTCGTAAAAGGAGGCACGTCTCCTTTTTATGCCCAGCAATGCAATGAATGGATCTTTTTTTTTTTTGAATATGGTTGGTTAGAGAAGCATGTTCCAGAAGACACACACACACACACACACACACACACACACACACACACATATATATATATATATATATATTTGGGATGCAGAAAATGAAATCCTCAACCCTGGGAATGAATGAAAAATAAATAAATAAATCTCCAGGGATCAGCAGAAAACAGGCGTCCACGAAGATGTCGTACACCCTGGTTGAATTTGCCTTTTTTTGTGTATGGGGGTTGTGTAAGTTGTCCTTTTGTTTTGCTTGGGATCAAGTGTCTTGGTAGATTCACTGGGCAAACCCTTTTGGTGGGGCGCAGTGATCTGTTCTTGTCATGCAACTGTGTGAATGGGACACATGTGGTACTTCTCCTTGTGGTGTGACCCTCATTGATAAAATTGATTAAAAATCTACCTCGCTGGGGAAGTGTGGCAGGCATGGAAATATTCTCCACTCCTCGGCATTTCCTGCCCCCGTGCAAACACCTCGACTTGCCTTAGCTGACAAAAGCCACCGTTCCAGCAACATCAATTTCAGCTCTTCCTTTGTTAGAAATGAATTTCCTTCCGAGACCTTTCCAGATTCCTAAGATCCCGGAGAAAAAGATTTGCGTCATTAAAGCACTTCTGGAGAGCATAGATTCAGCTCGCAATGATCATAAAACGAAAAACTTGGAACTCCGTCCAACCGTTTTTTACCAGCTCGTACGAAAACTTCAGCAGACAAGCCCTCGCCAAGTATTTTTGTAATACCTTCGCAGTATCGATAATTTTCTACCCCCAAAAAAATATATTGAAAGATGAGATAGTTTTATCCTATACATCTTTCGTATTTTCAGAAATGTGATTTCTATATTTATATTAAGGAAAATCGCCGTCATCCACCAGCATTTTGCAGCCAATGGTTAAATTCGTGGGAACTATGACTCTCGTAGCTGGGGGGGGGGGGGGGGGGGAGAAAAAGGAAAGATGAAAAAGAAAAAAAGGAAGACGACAACAATAGCCAGAGGAACGAGCAGGAGAGGAAGGGATTGCAGAATATGAACTAAACACTTTATAAACTAAAATCACATACATTTCGAGTACATAATTGCTCAGGGGCAACTTGGCTTACTCAAAATTGCTTGTTGTATTTGTTCCATAAATTGTATTTAGCTTCAGTTGTTCTGGTATAAACTTTTTCTAGCACTTTTCATCCTCCTCCTGTTCCCTCTCTTACTTTTTGAAAGTTGTATTACCGAACTCTCATTAAACCGGTGTGTAATATGGAACACTTTGACTGGACCACGTCCATTGTTTCTGGTACAGAGCTTCTCTCACGCTTTAGTTAAGTCTCCTTCAGTTCCTCAAAAACCAAAAACAAAACTATTTAAATTCCAAATTAGCCGGCCTAACCTCCTCTTCCCCATCCCTATATTTCTGATATTTCTGAAATAAGATGCTCTCAAAAATAGATTATAGGTCAGTGATGGCTAACCTTTTGGGTACCAAGTGTGCGCATGAAACCCGCAAATGCAACCCGCAGGGGCCCCACCCCTGTGCCCATTTTTGGCTTCCAGGTTGGTTCAGGAGGCCTATTAGACCCAAAACAGGGCACGGGGGTGGGGGGGAATGCTCATGTACATGAACCCCCAAAATGCAGTGTGAGCATCCCTGGCACATGCCCCCCGCCCCTCCACGCAAGCATGGCACAGACCCAAAGACCAGCGGGAGGCATATATGTGCATGTGCGGTAGGGCTGGACTGGGACGACAGCTGTCCATGATCCCAAAGAGGGCCCGGCATGCCATAGGTTTGCGATCCCGGTTATAGGTAGTCCTGGACCACAACTATAAGCCGTAGGCCGTTCTTAAGGAAGCTGCGTCCGATTTGTCAGTTTTGGGGGGCTGCAGTTGTTAAACGGATCATTGCATTTGTTAAGTGAATCACGGGTTCATTAAATGAATCCAAATCTCCCCCCCCCCTGTGAACTTTGCTTATCGCAGGGGTGTCCAAACTTGGGAACTTTAAGACTTGTGGACTTCAACTCCCAGAATTCCCCAGCCAACAAGTCTTAAAGTTCCCAAGTTTGGACACCCTTGGCTTATCGAAAGCCAACTGGGAAGGCCAGGTATGGTGTCCACATGACCTTTAGCTTCTTTTGGCAATGCCAAGCAACCAAATGTTGACCTTCCATTGAGCAGAGTTGCGTCTCCTTGAGATGCAACCGCAAATGGGCAGCTGAGACCCTGACGGAAAATTCAATTTATTTCATACTTCAAAACACGGGCGAGCAAAGACTTCTTCCTGGCAATTGAATGTATGCAATTAGTTCTTGCAACGTGTTTTGTTATTGTGCCAAGAATTTTTAAATTGTGGAAGGCGTCCAGAGGTAATCTTCGACTTATGACCAACAGCTGAGACCCCCTTTCTGTTGCTAAGCGAGACAATTGTTAAGTGAGTTTTTGCGACCTTCCTTGCCACCGTTGTTAAGTGAATCACTGAGGTTATTACATTAGTGGTTGAGTGAATCTGGATTCCCCCCATTAAGTTTGCTTGTCAAAAGGGGACCATGTGACCTCGGGACGCTGCAACTGTCGTAAGTATGAATCCGTTGCCAAGCGTCCGAATTTTGACCACGTAGAGGCTGCAACAGTTGGAAGTGTGAAAAATGATCATAAGTCACTTCAGTGCCGCTGTAACTTTGAGCAGTCACTAAATGAATTGTTGTAAGTTGAGGATTACTTGTATGTGCTTCTAATTGTCCTCGCCCTAAGACAAAGAAAGCATTGTGCATTTAAGTGAAAGAGGCAAAAAAGTCACTTTTGGAGCTGAATGGCATGATTAGCCAGTACTAGTAGTCCTCAACTTACAACAGCTCACTTAGTGACCATTCGAAGCTACCATGGCCCTGACTTAGGACCATTTTCCACACTTAATGACCGTTGCAGTATTCCCCAGGGTCATGTGATTTGCATTCATATGCATGGCAACTGACTCACACTTACGATGGTTGCAGCATCTCGGGGTCACGTGATCCCCTTCTGCGACCTTCTGACAAGCAAAGTCAATGAGGAAGCCAGATTCACTTAACAACCGTGTCACTAATTTAAGAACTGCAGTCATTCACTTAACAAATGTGGTGAGAAAAGTTGTAAAACGGGGCAAAATTCACTTAACAACCGCCATTTTGGGGTGAAAAATGGTCAGAAGACGCTTTTTCTCCCAGTGCCATCGTAACTCCCAACGGTCACAAAATGAACTGTTGCAAGACAAGGACTGCTTGTAGCCTGTTTCCAATTCGGTATCAAACTTTAAGGTAACCGTGCTCTACGGGTACATGAGGACTAGTCTCTTTGAGGTTCATTGAATAAGGCACATTCATGCCGCTTTTCTAATATCAGTTTCTATGAGGGGGAAGTGTACGTTTATTGGAATATAAAATAAGAATTACCATATCTGCACAGCATAAATCCAGATGATCGTTCATCGATAACAAATACTGGAGATTTATTAATTCGGCCCTCTGGTTTAGTGGCTATCCAGACATCATCATCATTTAATAATCACCCCCCTTGTGGGGTGGAGTCTGGGCAACTGAATTGAGCTAGCAGAGTGTTTTAATGGCCAGATGCCCTTCCTATTGCCAATGCGGAGTTTTGTTCAGCAGATAAAATTCTCATTGTACCCAGAGAGAGAAATATCTGCCTTTACCTAGAAAACTCACAGCCTTCTGATTGTGAGGTGAGAGCGCCACCTCCAGGCCATCGCCACACTCTGTTTAACGGCTATCTAGAAACGGTTGTTCAAAATGGAGCAAAGGTCTCTTGTGTTTTTTCTGCTGTATTGTCAAACCAAATTGATCCTTTAGACCAGGGGTGTCCAAACTTGGCAACTTTAAGACTTGTGGACTTCAACTCCCAGAATTCCCCAGCCAGAATTCCCCAGGGAGTTGAAGTCCACAAGTCTTAAAGTTGCCAAGTTTGGACACCCCTGCTTTACACATTTATACCTTTGAGAAGAGAAAGGGGGAAGAAAAGCAGGAGAAAATTAATTTAGTTTTGCAGTGTCAGGAACTGGACCCTGGGACATCTGAGCGGAGAGAATCGGAACGATAAATGGATCCTTCGAACCCACCTAAAAATAATCAAGATTTTTTTAAAAAATTGAAAGCATACACCGAGAGCCGAAATGGATATAATTTACCAAGTTGTGCCTTTGCATAAAACAGATGCTCACCGGTATCTTTTTTAAAAAAAACAAAAAGCAAGTTTTTTGTAAACTTATTTACCTACAGAGCATTTTATTTTATTTTTCCTCCCCCAAACACCTGCCTGCAATGGATTGATGCTATCCCATATTTACCATACAATGGAAGAAGAAAAAATTTGCTTCTTCTACCTTTAATTCTAAATTCCTAATAAAGCTTCAAAATGTCTAATTTCCTATTTTAAATGTGTCGTGGTATTTTCCCCCTTTTTGGCTTAATTCTGAGCAAAAACAGAGGAGAAGGTACAGTTGCCGTGCAAACAAATGCTATGCTAATTTTAATCTGTATAACCAGCTAATTAATTTGAGTCTGATGCTATTGAAGATTCTTTGTATTGATGTGGCCAAATATGTGCCAGGATTAAAAAACAAAAACAAAACAGATTTACACCATTTGCAGTTTGGTTAAGACAGGGGTGTCCAAACTTGGGAACTTTAAGACTTGTGGACTTCAACTCCCAGAATTCCCCAGCCAGCTGGCTGGGGAATTCTGGGAGTTGAAGTCCACAAGTCTTAAAGTTCCCAAGTTTGGACACCCCTGGGTTAAGACGTTTGGCTGGACTGCAGGAAAATAAACTTAAGGATGCAAACTACTACAGGTAGTAATCAACCTACAACCACAATTGAGCCCAAAATTTGTATGGCTAAATGAGACAGTTGTTGAGTTTGGCCTCATTTTACAATTGTTCTTGCCACAGTTGTTAAGTGAATCACAGCAGTAACCCAGCTGTTAAGTGAATCTGGCTTCCTCCATTGACTTTGCCAGGCAGAGGGTGGTAAAAGGGGATCACATGACCCTGGGACAATGCAACCGTCATAAGTGTGAGTCGGTTGTCATGCATATGAATGCAAATCACATGACCAGTGGGGATGCTGCAAGGGTCGTAAGTGTGAAAAACAGTCATACGGTCATTAACCAAACTGTTGTAAATTGAAGACTTATGTTCAGGAGCCATTTTGCGACCTGACAAGCTAAGTCTAACGAGGAAGCCGGATTCACTTAACGATGGGGTTACTAATTTAACATCTGCCGCGATTCACTTCGCAAAATGTGGCGAGGAAAGTTGTAAAACGGGACAAAACTCACAACTAATTTTTCACTTGGCAATGTACGCTTTGGGCTCAGTTGTGGTTGTAAATTGAGGACTACCTGTAATTCCCAAGATTTTGACTGCTGATCTGATTTGAACCTAGAATAACCAAGTTGGAAGGGACCTTTGAGGGCTTCTAGTTCAGCGCCCCCTAATCTTTGTGGCTTGGCGGCCTGACGGGGTGGAGAGGGGGACGTATGCCCAATTCCGAATAGGCCACAGTAATGGGGATCCCTGTTCTGGTCCAACTTCCTGCTCAGGCAGGAAACCCTATACCAGTGGTGGGATTCAATTTTTTTTACTACTGGTTCTGTGGGCGTGGCTTGGTGGGCGTGGCATGACTTGGCTTGGCTTGGCTTGGTGGGTGTGGCAGGGGAAGGATACTGCAAAATCCCCATTTCCTCCAGATCAGCTGGGACTCGAGAGGCAGACAATAGATGGGGAGGGGCAGTCAGAGGTGTAGTTCTCCGAACTACTCAAAATTTCCGCTACCAGTTCTCTAAACTACTCAAAATTTCCGCTACCGGTTCTCTGAACTGTTCAAAATTTCCGCTACCGGTTCTCTGAACTGTTCAAAATTTCCGCTACCGGTTCTCTAAACTACTCAAAATTTCCACTACCGGTTCTCTAAACTACTCAAAATTTCCACTACCTGTTCTCTAAACTACTCAAAATTTCCGCTAGCGGTTCTCTGAACTGTTCAAAATTTCCGCTACCGGTTCTCTGAACTGTTCAAAATTTCCGCTACCGGTTCTCTAAACTACTCAAAATTTCCACTACCGGTTCTCTAAACTACTCAAAATTTCCGCTACCTGTTCTCTAAACTACTCAAAATTTCCGCTAGCGGTTCTCTGAACTGTTCAAAATTTCCGCTAGCGGTTCTCTGAACTGTTCAAAATTTCCGCTAGCGGTTCTCTGAACTGCTCAAAATTTCCACTACCGGTTCTCTAAACTACTCAAAATTTCCGCTACCTGTTCTCTAAACTACTCAAAATTTCCGCTAGCGGTTCTCTGAACTGTTCAAAATTTCCGCTAGCGGTTCTCTGAACTGTTCAAAATTTCCGCTAGCGGTTCTCTGAACTGTTCAAAATTTCCGCTAGCGGTTCTCTAAACTACTCAAAATTTCCGCTACCTGTTCTCTAAACTACTCAAAATTTCCGCTACTAGTTCTCTGAACTACTCAAAATTTCCGCTACCGGTTCTCTAAACTACTCAGAATTTCCACTACCAGTTCTCCAGAATTGGTCAGAACCTGCTGAATGCCACCTCTGCCTTATACCAATTTCAGACAGTGTCCAATCTCTTCTTTAAAACTTCCACAACTTCTGGAGGCAAGCTGTTCCACTGGTTAATTATTCTCACTGTCAGGAAATTTCTCCATAGTTCTAGGTTGCTTCTCTCCTTGATTAATTTCCACCCATTGCTTCTTGTTCCTGCCTTCGTGCTTTGGAGAATAGCTTGACCCTCTCTTCTTTGTGGCAACCTCTGAGATATCAGAAGACTGCTATCATGTCACCCCTAGTCCTTTAAATCTATCTACTATAAACTCTTAGATTAGAGCCAAAGACTAGAATGGACAATAGAAGAAACATTCTAGAAAAGCGCTTGCGCATTTATGTCATATTAGTTATGACAAAGGATCTCTAAGGAAGGTCTCATTTATCCAGGTCATAGTTATCCCAAGGGTGTCTTTATTTTAAAGGCAAGTGGACTTTCTGATTTTTCTTTTAAGATGTCTTGCTTCATATCCAAGAAGGTTTTTCAGTTCTAACTATCGTGGGACGTGGGACGGAAGTGAAGAAGATTCTTGGATGAGAAGCGAGACATTCTTTGGCTTTCAAATAATATGACAAAAAGGGTATATTGGAATTGGAACTGGAATATTCTTGATTGGCCAAGGAATTTGTCTCCGGTGCATAAGCTCTTAATGTACATACAACGTGCTCAATCATAGATTATGAATGATAAGATACAATACATTTTCCTAATTTCCTAAGATTGTTATTTTATGATTCATAAATTATACAATACTGATCCATGCTGGCATCATATGTCAGACTCCAGAATTTGACTAAGGCAAGAAGGCATAGTTATAACATGGAAAGTTTACAAGAAGAAAAAGAGGGATTGCTGACTGGGGGAAATTTGTTGCTAATCCAGAGACTACAGTACAAAAGAAATCTTAAAATGTCCGTTTCTCAGCCTCCTGGCCCACTAGTACAATTGCACTGTATAGGATGCCTTTTGTTGTCACTGCCTGCTTGTATTTCGACTTCCGTCTTAGTAAAGTATATATATTTCCCAACAGAACTGCAGGAAAAGTATTTTACACATGTTAAAGGGCTATACTAATTCCCATTATGTTTTACAAATATTAGCACTTTCTTAACTATTTATATATTTTAAAATGTTACACAGACAAAATAATCGTCCTGTTTTTAGCATCTTTTCAGATTTCGCCTGCAAATGTAGCAGGGATATTACATTTTTTCTACTTCCTGTATAAAACTATGCAGATCTTTAAAAAACAAAATATGAAATGTAATATATTTTATAAGCTAATAATAATTGGGTGAATAAAAGGGTTTTAGCATGTCTTCCTATCATTTGCGGATGCTGAAAATTTTGGTAATCTTTCGCACAAAAGATGTGAATGTTTTAATGTTCCTTTACGATTTCTTCTTTTTTGGTAATCTGATGGGGATTCAGTAATGACATTTTGTCATATCAAACTGTGAATATAAATTTGTACTGTACAGTCCTCATATGTTATACTAGTATACAAAAATGTATAAAATGTCTTAATTGAACAAGACGTATAGTAAATGTCAGATTGTAAATAACACTCCCTGCAAATTGGTTTTTTTAAAAAAGAAAAAAAATGAAAGTACCATATTTTTCAGAATATAAGACACTCTGAAGTATAAGACGCACCTAGCTTTTGGGGAGGAAAACAAGGTGGGGGGAATCTGTTTCTGCCTCCCAGCAATTTGCCTCCTTGCAACAAACAGCAAACACTACAGACAATATACACTGTTTGTGGTGTTACATTTCAGACTATACTTGTACATATTTAAATGAAGATACAATAGCACTGGGCCTCTTCAGAGTAAGCATTTATTTTAAAAAAGCTTCTTCATTTTGTTAAGGTGGCTAGAACAATAATAAAGCAGTCTTTAAAAAATAACTCTAATAATTTGAACGTTCTATAGGCATTCATAGTTATTGATCAGTGGTGGGTTGCAGGCGGTACGCCCCAGTACGGGCGGAGCCTGCCTGGAGCAACGGGTACCGTTCTGGTACGGTGCTCTGGAGGGACCACCCGCCCGAGCTCCTTACCTGTCCTTTAAAGCCTTCAGCGCTTCCGCGCATGCGCATGGTGCGTACAGTACCTGCGCAATGCTCCGCTGAGCAGCTGGAACATCGCGGAGGCTTGCGAAGGTGTCATGTGGAGGACGCTGGGCCCCATTGCAACAGGATCCGGAACCCACCACTATTATCGATTTACCTCCTTGCAGTAAACAGCCTCGTTACCCACGAGCATAATGGTTTGATTCAAATGCACCACTTGAAGCCAAAATTCATGCACATTACTTACTGGTTGCAAAAGTTACTGATCCCAAGAATCCCGTCTACACTTTCATCTTTACTCCCCCTGGCACAACCAATTACACACAAAGACTTACTTTCATATTGTAGGAAGTTAAAACCCACCCTCTCTCCTAAAAAAAATTGAAATATCCTGGGAAATATTGAAAAGGCAGAATATTATATTCCCCTGGATACAATAATGGAGAAAGATGTTTTTAGGCAGGAAACAGACTCACTCTTAATATCCCCCGCCTTTATCAATGGGCCATTTAAAGGCCTGAGTCAGTCTATTCTACATAACAAGGATATCCCCCTTCAGCTCCAGAGTGATGGGATCGAGGCATGATAGCAATGCTCAACCAAACGTGGACTCAAGACAGCCTAGACAGTTGCCCCTGCATGGCCCCATGGGAGTCTGACAACCAATGAGAATACAAGATCAAGATCAAAGGCCAGAGAGGGCATAAAGCCAGAGACTTCTAGCATCTTGTTCTCTTTTTTCTTCTTCACCCAACATCTTGAACTATGTGCTCACCTTTTCCCCCAGGACCTCAAACCATGTGGTCTTGTCCACCATTAAACCATCTTTCCAAGCAGCCTCCATGTCTCCAGTGTCTTTTTCCCCACTTGGGACTGAACCCAGAAGGACATTTCTTCCAGCAATATAAAGTTAAAGCGTGTCATGGTCTCATTCGCTGGTTTAATTATTTAAAATGGTTAAACATATCAGTATCGATTCCATCAGGTGCCGATAAAGGAGAATATTTGTAATTCAGCATTGACTGTGGGGTCCTTGGTGCTCTCTGAGCTTGGTAGGGTATTTTAGCAAACATTTCATGACCCAACTAAGTCATTCTTGCAGCCCTGGTGGATGATCCCTTGAATATGAGCCAGCTGTGTGCAGCAGCAGCCAAAAAAGCTAACACAATCCTGGGTTGTATAAACAGAGGCTTAGAATCAAGATCACGTGAAATATTAGTGCTGCTTTATAAAGCTTTAGTAAAGCTACACCTGGCATACTGCAATTTTGGTCACCAAAAGGATGCTGAAAGAACTAAGATGATCAAAGGCCTGGAGAATAAATCATATGAAGAACGGCTGCAGAATTTTGGTTTGTGAAGTCCAGTGTTTCTCAAACTTGGCGACTTTAAGTCCTGTGGACTTCAACTCCCAGAATCCCCCAGCCAGCTATGCTGGCTGGGGGATTCTGGGAGTTGAAGTCCACAGGACTTAAAGTCGCCAAGTTTGAGAAACACTGGTGTAGTCTAAAGAAAAGAAGAGTTATGGGTGACATGATAGCAGTCTTCCAGTATTTGAGGGGTTGCCCCAAAGAAGAAGGGGTCAAATTATTCTCCAAAGCACCAGAGGCAGGACAAGAAACAATGGTTGGAAAATTATCAAAGAGAGATGCAATCTGGAATTAAGGAGAAACTTCCTAACAGTGAGAACAATTAACCAGTGGAACAGCTTGCCACCAGAAATCGTGAAGAAGATAAATGGCAAGAGCTATGGGAAAGGAACAGGAAAATAACATTGTCAATACCATATAAGGAAAAGCTATATAAGATGATTTATGGGTGGCACCTTCCGCCCGCAAGAATCGCCAAAATGTTTAGAAATTCATCGCCAAATTGCTGGAAATGTGACCAAGAACCAGGCACGTACTACCATATGTGGTGGTCGTGCCAAAATGCCAAAATATATTGGCAGAATATCCAAAAGTGGTTGATGGAAATAACTGAAGAGGAAATAGAATTCACACTGGAACTATTTCTCTTGGGAATTATAAATAAGAAATACAATAAGGGGCTTATCTTTTTAACTATACATACTACCATGGCAGCAAGTCTTTGCCCAAAATTTGGGGGGGGGGAGAAACTCCACATGAAGAGGAATAATTAGGGAAATCTTAATCTTCACTGAAATGGATAAATTGACATGGGAATGGAAGAATAAAGATGAATCAGAATATTATAATATCTGGGATAAATTTTATCATGGTTGGAATATAAAAGGGAAAGCCCAAACTAGGCACGAGCCAAGATTCATAGAATGGAGACTAAAATTATGTATGAAATGATAAATGCGAGAACGGAGAAGATAAACACAAACCAACATGGCTGGAAATAGGTTACTTTTTTCTTTTTTTGTAAATCCGGTATGGATCAAATATTTTTTTTTAAAAAAATAAGGCGGCTAAAATGTATAACTGAATATCTTAGATGTATGGCATAGATCCTGCCAGGACGGTTTACACTCAGTCCAACGTCTTAATTTATGCTTAATTAAAAAAAAACTTTTTTTAAAAAATCGTGAAGAAGAGACTAAACCAGGGGTGTCAAACTGGATTCCTTCGAAGGCCAGATTAGCATTGTAGTTCTCAGTGGGCCGGCTGGGCAGGGGGCAAGGGATGGACGCTTCCTGCAGCACCCTGATGGCCAAAATGGGATGCAGGGGTGGGGGGCTTGCATGTGCCCCTGCAGCCTGTTTTCACCCTCCTGCACAGCTCTGCCAGCTGAAAGTGGGCCACGGGCCAGTCCTTTGATATTTCTAGATCTAAGCACCCTGTGAGCTGGATCTTGCCTGCGGGGTTTGAGTTTGACAACCCTGGACTAGACAGTCACTTATCTGAAATGGTACAATGGTACAGGTTCTCCTGCTTTAGCAGGGGGCTTCACTAGAAGACCTCCAAGGTCCCTTCCAGATTCTACTCTACTCTATTTATATTCAGTTCTAGAAGGGAGTGGAGTTTGCGGAGAGGAGGGGGAGGACTGTGGGACCCTTGGTTCTCTCTAAGTGTGGTAGTTTCCTTGCAAACTTTTGATTACCCAGCTGGCTAACAACATCAGTCCTAGAAGGGAGTATATAATATTAAAAAAGAGAGAACAAACCCCACTGCCTTCTAGCACTGATAATGTTACTTAGTTTGGTAATGAAATGTCTGCAAGGAAACCACTAAGCTCTGAGAGCACCAAGGACACCATATTCCATCAAGTCATTTTCCAAAATGTACACTAATTGGTCATCCCATTCTACAACAATTAAGCCAACACTAATGCAAAAGTCAGGTGCTACGACCGGTCGAAAAATAAGGAAGCTAGTAATTAGTTCCTAATTAGTAGAACAAGAGTTCCGTGACTGATTTAATGGGAGGGGAAACTGCCACTCCAGTTTCTATTCAAGCGCTAAGATGACTTCACGCTGCATTCTATGAAAACCAGTGGTGGGATTCAAAATTTTTTACTACCTGTTCTGTGGGCGTGGCTTAGTAGGCATGACTTGGTGGGCGTGGCTTGGTGGGCATGGCAGAGGAAGGATACTATAAAATCCCCATTCCCTCCCGATCGTCTGGGACTCGGGAGTCAGAGAATAGATGGGGCGGAGCAGCCAGAAATAGTATTAACTGGTTCTCTGAACTACTCAAAATTTCTGCTATCGGTTCTTCAGAGCCGGTCAGAACCAGCTGAATACCACCTTTGGCGAAAACCTATCCAAATCCTCATGCGAAGGTGCACATCCCTTTTGCCCACCTGGCGAAGAGTTTCTCAGAAGAGTTCTTGAAGTACAGAGAAGAGCAACAAAGAGGATTAGGGGACTGGAGGCTAAAACATATGAAGAACGGTTGCAGGAACTGGGCCTGGCTAGACTAGTGAAGAGAAGGACCAGGGGGGACAGGATAGCAATCTTCCAATATTTGAGGGGCTGCCACAGAGAGGAGGGGGTCAAGCTATTTTCCAAAGCACCTGAAGGGCAGACAAGGAATAATGGATGGAAACCGACCAAGGAGAGATTCAACCTAGAAATAAGGAGAAATTTTCCAACAATGAGAGCAATCAACCCATGGAACAAAAATTGCCTTCAGAAGATGGTGGGAGCTTCATCACTGGAGTCTTAAAAGAAGAGACTGGACTGCCCTCTGTCAGAAATGGTGTAAGGTCTCCTGCTTGGGCGAGGGGTTGGACTAGATGGCCTACAAGGTCCCTTCCAACTCTCTTAATCTGTTAAAACTAGACTTCCGAAATATCTGTGACCAGATTCTGCTCAGTTCACCAAATCATTCTTCTGCTGTACAAGACAGATTGGTAGAATAATTGTGTTGCTTCTTTCTTCCCATGGCCCAATTAATTGGGACAACTAATTGGCCAAATCAGGAAGTGTCAGAAGTGGCCATTATCCAGCAGAAGAATCTTGCAAGGCAGCGTGAAGAAGGTGTTGTATGATTTGGTAAATGCGGTTGTGACTTGAAGGCGCTAACTGTTGCCACAAAGCACACCTGTACCTGTTTGTTTTGATGTGTGGGAGACCGAAGACACTTCCGCCTTCACACACGACTGTTCCTTGTTCTTATAATTATTATCTGCTATTTAATTCAATCTACAATCCAGATGAATAGCAAGCAAATCCTCCCAAGAAATCAAACTACCAGCTGGTTCAGGGGTCCGTGATGTTTTCTGAGCTTGGTTGTTTTCTTGCTGATGTTTCGTTACCAAACTAGGTAACATCATCAATGCTGGGTGTCAAGGCTCTGACTGTTCTGACCTAGGCTTCCCCAAACCACAAGGCAAACTCCTTGTCCCGACAAAAAACCCTTTTTATTAATTGACTGCTCATTCCCATTCAGCAAAGTCTTTCAAAGGAGGATTTACAGTCACAGACCTTATCTGGCTTGGAGAGCTGCCAGGCCGATATCTGCAAAACTTGGCTAGGAGTCTCGGATTGTCACGAACCAATTAAGCGAACTAATTGTCTCCTGCAAACTCCACTCCCCTTTTGCTCTTTTATTTCCTCTGGGAGGGGACATTCATCATCCACCTGTGGCCTTACTCCCAAGTCGATCCTTGTTCTTTAGCTCTTCCCTTCGTCTGGCAACTCTGCGCATGCGCACACAGGGAACACGCTCCAGCTGTTTGTCTGTCTCACTGATGTCTGACTCCGAAGGCAACTGATAACTGTCACACGGCCCTGGCCCCCTCTCTGCCTCTGACACAGAGCCCTCATCAGAGCCTTCCCCAGCCACCGGGACTGGCCCATGTCCCTCCCCAACCTCCTCACTGTCCGAATCTGCTGCCAGCTCTGCTGGCCAATGGATGGCCACAACACCTATTAACCAACCCAAGCAAATCAGAACTAATTCAGAAGTTGACACTAGGAGGAAGTGAGGTTTGCAGAGTGGAGATGGAAAAGGAATGTGGGGGTCATTGATGTTCTTTGAGCTTGGCTGCTTTCTTGCAGATGTTTCATTACCAAGCTAGGTAACATTATCAGTGCTAGAAGGGAGTGGGGTTTTGTGGAGTGAAGAAGGAATACTGTGGCATCCTTAGTGCTCTTCGACTGTTTTCTTGTAAACATTTCATTAGCAAACAAGGTAATAAATTCAAGAAAACAAGCTCAGAGAGCACCAAGGACTCCTCAGATGCAAGCAGAGCTCGTGGTATTAAATGCATCATCAGCTTAGAGTCTTTGCGTTGTCATGAAATTTAAATCTAGCCACCTTGAATTCCCTGGAGTTTTACCTCATGCTAATTTACCATTAGTTGACTAGATTCTTGGCAGAGCTAAGAGAGGGCTGTCATACTCCCACCCTGTGGGCCAGATGTGTCACATGCTGTCCACGCCCACACCCCATTTAGTGAAGGGGGGAAAGTCCTGATACATCAGGTGACAACGCCATGACAACATGAGTTTGACAACTTTGGCCCTAGCCGGGATTCAGCCGGTTTGGACCGGTTCAGGCGAACCTTTAGCTCCGATGATCAGCTGGGAGCGAATCGGTTCGCTCCCAAAAATCAGTTTGGCCTGCCCACCCGCCCCTGCACTCTACTTACTTATATCCTCTCAGCTGATTCACGTGGCAGAGCAGAATGTTGCACCCCAGCTATGTTTACTCCCTAGATGTAACGTGGAAGGTAAGTTTTGTTAAAACTGTGCGCTCATGCGATCACCAAACCAGTTATTAAACTGGCAGGATCCCACCGCTGGCTAGGGCACTAAATCTTTCTGAATTAAGCTCAATCTGTGATCCTAATCCTTTGATAAGACTATTTTGTGGTCCTTTGTACTTTAGATACTTACCCAAGGAGTAGCTAGACTTATCTGATGGTTTCAGTAGAATAGACCCACTATTACTTATTTCTCCTGCAACCAGGACCATTTTGTAGTCACAGCTTTTTGTCATAAAAAATGCCCCTATGAGTAAATCCAGTGTGTTTCTTCTTATTCCTTCCACTAATAATAGTTTATTTTCCTAGTGACAACATAAACTTCTCATTTTCCAGGAATACCTAACACTACCACTAGATGTCACCAATGTTCCATGAAAATTTATTTAAACCGTGTGGCCAAAAAAAATATATGTATGGCTATATGCTCTATATGCCTCCCCACTGCAATTTATGGTTCCAGGAAAGTTCCAATAAAATGGAAATCAGTCACAATGGTAATCCAAATAATAATAACTACTGCAAGAAGATTGCACAGAATACAAGCAGCAGCATGACTAAGTAGCAACAACGGCACACTGGAAGATCTACAACAAATATCATTTGCCTGCAAGCAAGAACTGGTGGGTTATAAAATAGAGAAAGACGTAGAAAATAAAGAAGCTTTATTTCTTATATGTGATTTTAGCATTCAAACAAACCAGCACCTCCCACATAGCATAGCCAATTGTCAATAAGAAAAACCAAAAATAATCTCGGGGCAGTCCCTGGAGAAAGCAAAAAAGAAGAGATGGATCTGGAGAAGATCACTAAATACAAAGACCTGAAATAGAAACAGAACAACTGTGGCAAAAGCAAGCAAAGATAGCACCGATAGTAAGGTCTATGATAATTTGCCATGGCCAACTCACTGGAGAAGAGCCTAATGTTGGAAAAGATTGAGGGCAAAAGAAGAAGGGGACGACAGAGAAGAAGGTGGCTGGATGGAGTCACTGAGGCAAAAGAAGAAGGGGACGACAGAGAAGGAGGTGGCTGGATGGAGTCACTGAAGCAGTCGGTGTGAGCTTAAATGGACTCCAGTCAGAGGATGGTAGAGGATAGGAAGGCCTGGAGGAATGTTGTCCACGGGGTCGCGATGGGTCGGACATGACTTCGCAACTAACAACAACAGAATAGAATAGAATAGAATAGAATAGAATAGAATAGAATAGAATAGAATAGAATAGAATTCTTAATTGGCCAAGTGTGATTGGATACAGAAGGAATTTGTCTTTGGTGCAGATGCTCTCAGTGTACATAAAAAGAAAAGAACAAAAAAAAGATACATCCATCAAGAATCATAAGATATAATGGTGATAGTTATAGGATACTAATAAGCAATCAAATTATACTAGGAAACAAATAAAAATATAAATCGCAAAGATACAAGCGACATGGTTATAAGTGGGAAGCGATAAGTAATAGGAAAAATGAGGAGAATAATAGTAATACAGTCTTAGTAGATAATTTGACATTGGTGAGGGAATTAGTTGTTTAGCAGAGTGATGGCATGGTGGTGGTGGGGAGCTGTCTTGTGCCTAGTTGTTCGGGTGTGCAGTGCCCTATAGCGTCGTTTTGAGGGCGTGAGCTGAAACAATTTATGTCCAGGATGTGACGGGTCTGTAGATATTTTCACGACCCTCTTTTTGACTCTGTGCAGTATACAGGGCCTCAATGGAAGGCAGGTTGGTAGCCATTGTTTTTTCTGTAGACTGAAGGGACAGAATGAAATATGAGTGGCAAAAAGTAAAATATTTTTAAATTTATTTTAAATAATTAAATAGAATTGCTAAATGGCCCTGCAGCGAGTTGTCACACTGTAAATTGGCCATGGCAAGTTGGCTGTGGTGAATTGGCCACAGTGAGTTGGCTGCAGCAAATTGTCCCATTCCGCCAATAGTAATGGGCACCTTGAGTGCAATCCCAAAACATCTGGAGCGCCACATCATCAGTGTTAGGATTTGGGATTTAGTAGTTGGAACAGCGAAGTGTACAATAAGCCAGAACACACAGTTGTAGTTGATTAATTAGAATTTGCTGACTCATACATAAGCTATGCTCTGATTGGTCGCTGTAAGTGTAAAGGGGGAGTTTCCCTTTTTTGTCTGTGTGTGCTGCACGCTGTTTAATTTACCTCAGGATGTTCCTGTGTTCCTGGCTGCCTCATGTTCTTCCTTTTCTGGATACTGTAGATTTAAACGGTGTGTGTGTGTGTGTTTGTGTTTGTGTGTGTGTGTGTACAGGTTTGTCTCCGACAGGTGCTGCGCAACTCCATGACAATCGGCATTGACAAAGTCACCCTCAGTCAGTTGAAAAAGGCAATTGGAACAGCTTACATCCTCCAACAGTACTTTTAACGCCGTCAGTCAACATCTGTCTGTCCCAAAACCTTGAGAAAGACTCGATCGGTGGCTAAAAATGCCAAATCCAGTCAAAACATCTGGCATTGAGACAACCCATAAATCTTATTGCACCGGTTAGAATTAGCCTCCGCAAATCCTAATTCTGTTGGCCTTGTAAGGTGCACTAAAGAGATGATACAACTCGATTTTTGTTCCTCCATCCTTTTTCTTTTTGGGAGAAGATTTTTTTTTTTGTCCAGAGGATAGCTATGAAATGGGATTGTACATGAATCACATCCAGATCTGTTTAGACCAGCAGGGGCCTAAAAGTCAGTTCCCACACACTACAATCAACCACCTGCTCCGTTTTACAATCCAAGCAACAAAGATTGTTTCAGAAACGATCACTTTGCCATGGGGGCCAGAGGACAATTGCGCGAAAACGTCTTTTGACTACAACCGGATTGTCATTTTTCTTGGCATAAATCCCACGAAATTAACCTGGATTTACTTTGGAGAAGATGTTTATAGGTTGCAAACAAGATCGATATAATTCACTTGATGTCTACAGAGAAAGAGTAACTGAAGATATTTTTGCCACAATTTTTTTTTAAACTGTTGTAAGTCGAGGTCCACTTCTACACTCCAAAAGCACGATTAAGTGAATCACTGCAGTTGTTAAGTTAATAATAAGGGTGTTAAGTGAAACTGGCCTTCCCCCTTGATTTTGCTTGTCAGAAGGACGCAAAAGGGATCACGTGATTCCCCGGGACACTGCAACCGTCATAAATATGAGTCAGTTGCCACGGGGACGCTGCAGCAATCGTAAGTATGAAAATTGGTCGTAAGTCACTATTTTCAGTGCTTTTGCAACATTGAATGGTCACTAAACAAATGGTTGTAAGTCGAGGTTCACTTGTACACTCCAAAAGCATGACTGAAAAGTGAATATAAGGGATTAAGAATGTGAAAACTATTTTAAATTGATGAAATTAATTACGTTACAAAATGTTATAAGAGTCTAGCGAGGCAATGAGGCTATACATGATATAAAAAGCAAATAGGCTAAGCATAATAAAATGTATAAGGGACATGGTGGCTCAGTGGATAAGACACTGAGCTTGTCGATCAGAAAGGTCAGCAGTTCAGCAGTTCGAATCCCTAGCACCGCGTAACGGAGTGAGCTCCCGTGACTTGTCCCAGCTTCTGCCAACCTAGCAGTTCAAAAAAACATTAAAAAGTAGAAAAAATAGGAACCCCCTTTGGCGGGAAGGTAACAGCGTTCTGTGCGCCTTCAGTGTTTAGTCATGCCGGCCACATGACCATGGAGACGTCTTCGGACAGCGCTGGCTCCTCGGCTTTGAAACAGAGATCAGCACCGCCCCCTGGAGTCGGGAACAAGTAGCACACATATGCGAGGGGAACCTTTACCTTAATAAAATTTATGAAAATGTATCCAAATGAAAATGCCGGGGACAAGACAACAGGTTACTCCGTAGAAACTGGACATGTTTTAAAAACATGGATCTATACAGGACTGAATATATGAGGGCTGCTTTTGTGTTTGACAATTGGATCCAGGCTGTTATTGTCCTTTGTATAAAGAGAAAAGCAACAACAATGAATGCAAAATCGATAGCGCAACGAATCAATGAAGATTCTCAGTCCTCCGAGAAGAATCGAGTCATGGCAACTGGACTTACTTATACAAGTTAAATTTTAACTTATTTAGGTAAGTCCAGTTGCTGTGACAAAACTTAAATGGCAATCAGTTTTTTGAGGGCGCGTGGAAAGACTCTTGACCGAATTTAGAGTTGGGGGACAAGAAGCAAAATTCAGAAAGCAGAAGGTGGCATGATGCCATGTCTTAGGTGTGCAAAACAGGCGAGTTGGCTCTACAGAGCAGAAGCATTTTTTTTAGTACTGCGCATGTGCTCATCTCTGAGCGAATCGACCGTAGCAGCGGCTGCAACCCACCCCTGCTGAAAATAGGTAGAGAAATTTTAAGGCATGCAAATGCTGTAATATATTGTAATATTAGTTGCCTGGTTTATATCTGCATGTTTATCTTCACACACAAAAGGACTACCGATGGAAGAGAATATTTGTAGCTGAGGGTTGAACTGTTCAATCTTGGTGCAAACTGACCTTGGTGATTTTACTGTAGACGTTTCATGACCCAACTAGGTAACATCATCAGGGCTACAAGAGAGTTAAAAGGCCCACTCCCTTCTAGCACTGATGATGTTATCTAGTTGGGTCATGAAATATCTGCAAGAAAGGCACCAAGCTCAGAGAACATCAATGACCCCAGAGTTTTCCTCCTCCTGCTGCTGCCCCTCCTCCTCCTCCAACTCCAACTCCTTCTAGCACTGATGATGTTACCTAGTTGGGTCATGAAACATCCGTAAGAAAACCACCAAGCCCAGAGAGTGTCAAGGACCCCTCATGCAAAAATGATTTCTGGGGTCTTCAAATGTATACGTCAGGATTCAGGCAACATTTGTCTCCTTTATACCGTGGGGCTTAGATATTTTCATAACTCATATGGATCTTGTGTCATCTCATATCAGAAATGCAACTAGAAAGGGGGAAAATATTAATGTATTATTTTAAACATATAAAACTAGTATGGATAAAGTTGAGTTAGACATCCTTCCTCTCTTTAGGACGCGGTGGATGAGTGGCTAAGACGCTGAGCTTGTCGATGTCAGCAGTTCAGTGATTAGAATCCCCAGCGCCGCATAACGGAGTGAGCTTCATTACTTGTCCCACCTTCTGCCAATCGAGCAGTTCGAAAGCACATAAAAAATGCAAGTAGAAAAATAGGAACCACCTTTGGTGGGAAGGGAACAGCGTTCCGTGCGCCTTCAGCATTGAGTCATGCCAGCCACATGACCACGGAGACGTCTTCGGACAGCACTGGCTCTTCGGCTTTGAAGCAGAGATAAGCACCGCCCCCTAGAGTCGGGAATGACTAGCACAGATGTGCAAGGGGAACCTTTACCTTTCCTTACCTTAAGTTCTTAAGTCACAGCCCAAAAGAGAACTTGGTTTTTGTAACTACACCAGTGGTGGGTTGCAGACAGTACGCCCCGGTACGGGCATACCGGAGCTGGCCCAGAGCACCGGATACTGTTCCGGTATGGTGCTTCAAAAGGCCCACCTGCTGCCTGCGCTCCTTACTTGTCTTTAAACCCTTCTGTGCTTCCGCGCATGTGTATGGCGCATACAGTGCCTGCACGATGCTCCGCCGAACAGCTGGAGCGTCGCAGAGGCTTGGAGGCATTGCTGGATGGTAAGATGCATGTGCGCGCATGTGGAGGACAACCGTACTGGTTGCAACAGGATCCGGAACCGACTGCTGAACTACACTATTTAAAATTATTTTTCCTATAATTAAAAAGCGATGAACAGCAATGTGTTCGACCGTTGACATTCTTATCTATTCATTTCTTCAGGGTTGATCAACTTAATCTGAAGAGCTGCTCTAAGATTAGTCCAGAAAAATGCATGCTTCCTTTTGTCTTCTGGCCATTCCAAGTAGGTCCTCTTGGCCATGAGAGCTTTGAGTTTGTAGTACCTGGCGGGAATGATGTAGGCCGGGATGGGCTCCAACAAAATCAGAATTAAACCATCGGCGTTTTCGCTGAATAACTTGTGGTGAGCGAAATACAGCTCGTAGTGGCACCATTCGCTCTGCACGAAATTGGGAGATAGCACGAAGATGGACTTGTAACTTTTCTCGATGCAGTCAATGATGTTCTCCACGATGCTTTTCCCTGGAATGAAATTCCTCTCATGTTGGCAGATCCTTAAGGACCCTTCTTCCTTCTCCAGATTGGGGATCAGCTCTGTTTTGACCCAGTTAGCGTCATGCTCGCTGTAGGAGACAAATGCGTGGTATTGGATGCTCTCGGGGATCTCTTCCGATTTATTCTTCCAGATCCGGTGTTTCACCCGGCTCCAACGACACATCATCTTGAAATACCAGGGAACGTCGAAGCGGATGCAGAGGAAGGCAACGACAGCTATTACGAACAGAGCGACCGCTAAAACGACGGTAATCAAGAGAGCCACGTTGCACTCAAGTTCAGAAATGCGGAAATCTTTTAAGAGAGTCCCCCTTAAGTCACTGGGATATTCACACCGATAAGCATCAGGCCAGCCAACTAATGCCACCGATTCTTGTTTTTGAAGATTGATGAGCTGCCTTAATTCACAGTGGCACCCGAAGGGATTCCGTCCCCCTTTTAATCTTTGAATATTCTGACAGGTCTGGAAGAATTCAGAAAACTGGTCAAGGACAAAATTATTTTCAACGTTAAGCACCTGAAGGTTTCCAAAATGGCCGCATCCGGGAAAAGCACTGAGTCTGTTCGAAGCCAAATTTAACTCCTTTAAAGCCGTCAGGTCCACGATCTCTTTCGGCACGGCTGAAATCTGATTACTGTGTAAATCCAACATTTGGATATTGTTCGGTAAACACCTAAAGACAGCGTCCGTTAACTTGTTGGATGACAGATTCAGTTTAGTTATAAATTCCCCCCAGTTGCATTTGCTTTCACCGTCTTTGTAGTACAGGTGATTCTGACTTACATCCATATAAGTCAGAGATCTCATGCTCGTTGTCATGAAGCTCACTTTGGTAAGATCCTCGAGCCTATTTTTTTGCAAAATGAGCGTTTGCAGCAGAGCTAAGTTTTTGCAACCTTTTAACATTGTGTCAGTCAACGTGTTGTTTTTAAAACTTAAGTACTTAAAGCTACTGGGTGTTTCAGGACAAAATACATATAATATGCCAGAATCAGAAATAGTAAGGCTGTCAATGTTCAAGTTTGCAAAAGTTGAGTACGCAATGCTTTGGTCAAATGTTGCTGTGTCAAGAAGTACATATTGGATGGTTAAACTTTTAAATGAGGGAGCCACATTTTTAAAAGGCCCCGCATCGAATGTAGTAATGGTTGGGTACAAGATGGTTAAATGATTAATGCTGGATTTCCCCACTTCTTTAAAGACGTCAGTGAGGCCTCTCCAACTGAATTTCGTATCGACGATGGTTAGATTTAGCAATGCGCTTTTTTCATCCAGCCTCGTCAGAAATGTTCTTAAGTCTTCCGCTTGCGCCAAGGGGATCTTAGAAAGTTGTAAACTTTCTGTACCGTTGAACCGCAGATCCGGGAGGACGCGAAGCTTTGCGTTCTGAGGGAGCACAATCAGAACGGTCTTTGCGTTGAACACTAGAAAACTTCCTGGCCTGTATTCATCAAGATTTTCTAAGTCCAGAAACAGCGTGTCCAATTGTAAATGCACAAGAGCACTGACGTTTGAAAGTTTTCTCACACTAATTCCAAAGTAGTTCAGCTTTGTCGTTTTGGTGAAGAGTGGGATGGCGGCAAAGTCACTGTAAGCGAGATCTAGATGCTTGAGACTTTTAATAGGAAAACCGGAAACATCCCTTAGTGCGTTGTGAGATACGTCAAGGTGCTCTAAGACATTGTTGTGCTGAAAAACCCCAAAATCCAATTCTCTGATAAAATTGTGAGACAGAATTAGCACTCGCAAGCTGGGGAGGGAACGAAAATTAGAGATTTCCAATTTATATATACTGTTATCGGACAGATCCAGAACTGTGGTTTGCGTTGATAAATCATTGGGAACAGCAAACAGGGAATTCTTTGAGTAGTTTGCTATAAGTCCATTTTCTGTGGCTGAGCGGGTGAAATTCCATAAGGTTATCGCAAATATACCAAGAGAGAGAAAATTATTCATAGCTGACATTTTCCTCCCAGCCACAGGACAGTCAGATATAGGCCTTCTTGTCAACTGGACATCGTTCTGTTAAAATAAAATAAAAAATTCAAGGTACAATATTATGTCAGCCTTGAATATTTCATTGTTCAATATTAGTTATAATAAACTAGTCGATTGCCCGAGTATTTATTTATAGGGGGGAAACGTAATTTCTAATGTTGGATTTTCTCCCCTTACCAGAGGGAGCCCCCTCATGGAGTACTGTGAAGCCATTACCATGGCAGCTCCACTGCGCTGTACAGTAGAAGCCATTTTACAGCAGTACAGTAGAAGCCATTTAAAGGCACAACAGGCTGCATCTTAACAGAATACATACCCCGAGGGATGTTAGGGGTGTCTTATTCCCACAGTATTTGTTTCCAGAGAGCAAGTCATCTGTGTACCAAGTGTGGTTGAAATTGCTCAAGGCGTTCCAGAGTTATGCTGGAACACACACACACACACACACAGAAATTTTTATATATACAGAAGAACCCTTAACAGAATAACAGGAATGTCTGTTAATAATGTATGATCACAAAAGTTAACATTGATTAACTTGGCCCCCCATGATACTAGAAACGTGATTTGTTGCAAACTTCTCTAAAGTAATGCGATAGTTCTCTGTGATTCTACAAGACAATTTCATTCGGGTAATTTGGGGAAGGAATTAAGCAGCACAGAATATTTCCTTTGTGTTTTGAGCTTTTATAAGATCATTTGCATGTTCACCCTCCTAGTTTCTTTCTTACTCGGAGGCCGTACAAGATGTTGTAATAGCAGCTACTTCCTCCACATTGTGGCTCATGTATAGTCTTACATCTCAGGGACTAAATCTGTTTCCCACAGCACATATGCCTAGATCTTTAGACATATATTTACGACATATGTCTAGATCTTCTTGTCACATTTAAAGAACATAATGCCGTAGAAATATTTGATTTCTATTTAAAGTTTTGCTACATATTCAAATTCTGTTAAAACAGGGGTCACCAACCTCTTGGATCTCCGGGACCACTAAATTCATAATTTTAAATTCCGCGGACCACTAATATGATTTTTTAAAAAAAGATAAATAGTATTTAGTGCAATATAAAAAAAATGCAAATAATTTTTCTGCGGACCATCAAAATATTCTCATGGACCCCCAGTGGCCCATGGACCACGGTTTGGTGACCACTGCATTAAAGGCCACTTATTGGCTTTTCATTCCCCAAACTCTGCCAAGGAATTTGATTGATTCCTGGCCCTTTTTTTTCCTTTGGTTATTTTTTTCAGTTGAGGCGGAGAGAATCTAATTCTCTTTGGTCCTTAAAGAAGCTCTCACAACTGATCACAACTGAGCCCAAATTTTCCATTGCTAAGCGAGGCAGTGTTTAAGTGAGTTTTGTCTGATTTCTTCCTCCCTCCCTCTCTGTTTTTCTCTCTCTCTGTTTCTCTCTCTCTCTCTCTCTCTGTCTCTCTCTTTCTCTCTGTCTCTCTCTTTGTTTCTCTCTCTCTCTGTTTCTCTCTCTCTCTCTCTTCCCCCCTCTCTCTGTCTTTCTCTGTCTCTCTTTCTCTCTGTGTCTTTCTCTTTCTCTGTTTCTCTCTGTGTCTTTCTCTTTCTCTGTTTCTCTCTCTCTCTCTCTCTCTGTCTCTTTCTCTGTCTCTGTCTCTCTGTCTCTCTCTCTCTCTGTTTCTCTCTCTGTGTGTGTGTCTGTCTGTCTGTCTTTGTCTCTCCCTCTCTCTCTCTTTCTCTGTCTCTCTTTCTCTCTCTCTCTCTGTCTCTGTGTGTGTCTCTCTGTGTGTGTCTCTCTGTTTCTCTCTCTTTCTCTTTCTCTCTCTCTCTTTCTGTCTCTCTTTCTCTCTCTGTCTCTCTGTGTGTGTCTGTCTCTGTGTGTGTGTGTGTGTGTGCGTGTCTGTCTCTCTGTCTCTCTGTCTCTCTCTCTGACTCTCCGTGTGTCTCTCTGTGTCTCTCTGTGTCTCTCTGTCTCTCTCTCTCTCTCTAAGACTCATCTGCTTCAAAAGAGGAAGTCAGCTTGAAATAACTCAGGCAGGGATTAGAAATGCTCTGAAAGTCAGCAAAAGCAAAGGGAATGTTTTGAGGGCCAAACCTCTGATTATTCATATTCCGATTCTTTCTTTTGAAGCGCTTCGCAGCGCAGGAGATGCGCTCCCGGTGGCTCTGCGCTGCTTGAGAAGCGCGCAGCTCCGGGACAGGTTCGCCCTCCGCGGATTCAACCGCCGAAACAACGGCGGGACCTCCTCTTCCTCCTCGCGCCCTTGCTCTCCCCGGCCGCTTCACACGTTCATCGCCTACCTTGGAAGGTTAGAGACGGACCTGCCCGGATCTTTGGATACACGCCTGAAGACGCGCGGACACGCGTGTCGCTCGGCTTGACAACTTCCCTGCTGTCTGAAACAGAAAGAAGGTTTGCCCGTTTCTCCTTCCACTTTCCGCGAAGACCCCTCCCCACCCAGCCAGGGCGAGAGATTCGGGGAAACTCCGAAGGGCCAAAAGTGAAAGTGGAGACGGGAAATTTTCACTCTCACTCTAGCGAGCGCAAGGCGCCGGCCAGGGAAGGTGGAGCAGAAAAGGGGGCCCCACCCCCTGCCCTCCCCCCAAAAACTTAATTCTTTTGATTCTGGTTGAACAAGTCCCTCCCTCCCCCCACCCACCCCAGCTGGCCTGAGATAACTTGAGAGAAGAGCCAAAGATGAGAGTCCGATAGATAAATGAGAGCGATGGAGCAAGAGATAGAAATGAAAGGGACGAAAGAGTCAAAAGTTGGAATTTAGATGCCCAGGAGAAATATCAACCACCTTCAGATATGCGGATGACGCCACTCGAAATGGCAGAAGGTGAAGAGGAGACAGTGGTAGCATGGGCGATAAACTTTGGCTACAATATACACCTGGGAAAATGGCAAGAAACTATGAGAAAGGAATAGAAAAATAACATTGTGCCAAAAAACAAAAGAATCAAGATCACGTGAAGTGTTGATACCACTTTATCAGGGCCTTGGTAAGGCCACACTTGGAATATTTGCATTCAGTTCTGGTCGCCACGATGTAAAAAAGTTGTGGAGACTCTAGAAAGAGTGCAGAGAAGAGCAACAAAGAGGATTAGGGGACTGGAGGCTGAAACATATGAAGAACAGTTGCAGGAACTGGGTATGTTTAGCTTAAGAGAAAGAAGGACTAGGGGAGACATGATAGCATCTTCCAATATCTCAGGGGTTGCCACAAAGAAGAGGGAGTCAAACTATTCTCCAAGGCACCTGAGGGTAGAACAAGAAGCAACGGGTGGAAACTAATCAAGGAGAGAAGTAACTTAGAACTGAGGAGAAATTTCCTGACAGGGAGAACAATGAATCAGTGGAACAGCTTGCCTCCAGAAGTTGTGAATGCCCCAACACTGGAAGTCTTTAAGAAGATGTTGGATAGCTATTTGTCTGAAACAGTATAGGGTTTCCTGCCTAGGCAGCAGGTTGGACTAGAAGACCTCCAAGGTCCCTTCCAACTCTACTATTGTATTGTATTGTATTGTATTGGCAGAAAATTCAAAGGTGGCTGATAGAGACAACCGAAGAGGAAATAGAATTCAAACCAGAACTATTTCTTTTGAGAATTATAAATGATAAACATAACAAGGGAGTAATCTACTTAATAATACATACTATTATGGCAGCAAGAACGGTCTTTGCCCAAATCTGGAAAAATAGGGAAATTCCACATGAAGAGGACATTATTAGGAAAATTCTGATTGGTGTTGGAATGGATAAATTGACATGGGAATTGAAAAACAAAGATGAATATCTGGGATAAATGTTATCGGTAGGAGCAAAAACGGAAAGATCCAAAATAAGCAATGACTAAGGTTTACAGAATAGAGATTAGAATTATGTATGAAATCATAACAGTGAAAATGTATAAGACCTGTTCCAATTAGCTGGCCTAGCCCATTTATAGACCCATTCTTAACCTCCTGGCAAACATTTTATTCTGGGGTAGTTTTTTAGGGGTAGTTTTTAATGTATCTCTAATTTTAATTTTAATTATTATTGTACAGTTTATATGTTACCTCCTCCATCTATATTTATCCATATTTATCTATATCTGTATGTATTTATATTGTGTTTTAATATGACTGTACACCGCCCCGAGTCCCTTCTGGGAGAGGGCGTGGTTTATAAATTAAATAAAAGTAAAGTAAAGTAAATAAGACAAGAACAAAGCAACATGGATTGAAATACGATATTCTTATATTTGTAAATATTGAATAGACGAATTGTAAATAAGCAGGGTGGTTATAATATTTAACTTTATATTCTAGTATGTATGGCAAAGACATTGCCAGGAGAGTTACACTGTGTCCAATGTTTTAATGTGTGTTTAACAAAAGACTTTTTAAAAAAAGATTGCCCGGAGAAATATCAATAACCTCAGATATGCAGATGATGTCACTCTAATGGCAGAAAGTGAAGAGGAACTAAAGAGCCTCCTGATGAGGGTGAAGAAGAGAGTGAAAAAGTTGACTTGAAACTCAACATTAAGAAAACTAAGATCATGGCATCCGGCCCTCCCAATTCCTGACAAATATATGGGGAGGAAATGGAGGTAGTGACAGATTTTATTTTCCTGGACTCCAAGATCACCACAGATGGGGACTGCAACCAAGAAATTAAAAGAGGCTTGCTCCTGGGGAGGAAAGCTACGGCAAATCTAGACAGCATACTAAAAAGCAGAGACATCACCCTGCCAACAAAAGTGTGTCTAGTCAAGGCTGTGGTTTTCCCAGTTGCCATGGATGGCTGTGAAAGTGGGACCATACAGGGGCCAAGGAGCTATTTCTAGAAAAGATGGAAGCCATGGTGAATTCAGAACTGGCCAGGTCAGCAAAGGGATAGGGGCCAATGTACACTGACACCCGAAGCTGGATGGAGAAACAACACCCCCCTTCCTTTGTTTTTAAAAGAATAACATGGATCACTTTCAATATTTGCTTTCGAAATTCCTTGGCACAGACGGAGCATCAGTCAGCATCAGCATGAACTCTGGTGCTGGAGAAGACTTCTGCATTGAGTCCCTTGGACTGCAAGGCAATCCAACCGGTCTGTCCTAGAGGAGATCAACCCTGGCTGCTCTTTAGAAGGCCAGATCCTGAAGATGAAACTCAAATACTTTGGCCACCTAATGAGAAGGAAGAAGGACTCCCTGGAGAAGAGCCTCATGCTGGGAAAGATGGAGGGCAAAAGAAGAAGAAGGGGACGGCAGAGAAGGAGGTGGCTGGATGGAGTCACTGAAGCAGTCAGCGTGAGCTTAAATGGACTCTGGGGGATGGTAGAGGACAGGAAGGCCTGGAGGAACGTTGTCAATGGAGTCGCAATGGGTTGGGCATGACTTCGCAACCAACAACAACAGCTGGTCTTTGACTTGCAACCATTTGTTTAGTGACAGTTCCAAGTTACAAACTTGGCTCTAAAAAAGAGAGACTTAGAACCGTTTTTTCATGCTTTAGGACCATTGCTGCGTCCTCACCACGGTCTCATGATCCAAATTCAGATGCTTGGCAACTGACTCATGTTTATGACGGTTGCAGTGTCCCGTTGTCACATGATCTGCTTTTGCGACCTTCTGGCAAGCAAAGTCCACGAGGAAGACAGATTGACTTTAACAAAGGTATGACTGACTTAACAATTGCAGTGATTTGCTTAACAACTGTGGCAGGCAAGGTCACAGAATGGGGCGAAACTCACTCATCAACGGCGGTAGCACTTAGACTTATATATCACTTTACAGTGCTTTACACTGCCCTCCCTAAGCAGTGTAGAGAGTCAGCCTCTTGCCCCCAACAATCTGGGTCCTCATTTTACCCACCTCAGAAGGACGGAAGGACGAGTCGACCTTGAGCCTGGTGAGATTCGATCTGCCAAATTGCAGGCTCGGTTGTGGTCATAAGTCAAGGATTATCTGTAATGGAAGAGCATGGACAATGATGTAGTTGATGGAGGGAGGGAGGGAGGGAAAGAGGAGGTGATGCGGAAAAGAATCAATTTGACTTCAGTAAGGCATTTGATAAGGTAGACCATAACTTACTACTAGATAAAGTAGAAGAACGTGGGTTAGACAGCATCACCACCAGATGGATTCGTAACTGGCTGACCAACTGCACTCAACGTGTAGTCCTCAATGGAACTGCATCTTCATGGAGGGAGGTATGCAGTGGAGTACCCCAAGGCTCTGTTTTGGGCCCAGTACTCTTCAACATCTTCATCAATGATAATAAATGGGGAACTCATCAAATTTGCAGATGACACCAAGCTGGCAGGAATAGCCAAGTGAATAGCCACTCCAGAAGACAGGCTTAAGATACAGAAGGATCTTGACAAACTTGAACATTGGGCACTATCTAATAAAATGAAATTCAGTGGTGAAAAGAGTAAGGTTCTACATTTAGGCAAAAAAACCGGAATGCACAGGTACAGGATAGATGATACCTTGCTCAGTAGTAGTAACTGTGAAAGGGATCTTGGAGTCCTAGTGGACAACCATTTAAATAGGAGCCAGCCGTGTGCAGCAGCTGCCAAAAAAGCCAACGCAGTTCTAGGCTGCATCAACAGAGGGACAGAATCAAGATCATGTGAAGTGTTCATACCACTTTATAATGCCTTGGTAAGGCCACACTTGGAATACTGCATTCAGTTTTGGTGTCCACGATGTAAAAAAGATGTGGAGACTCTAGAAAGAGTGCAGAGAAGAGCAACAAAGAGGATTAGGGGACTGGAGGCTAAAACATATGAAGAACGGTTGCAGGAACTGGGTATGTTTAGCTTAAGAGAAAGAAGGACTAGGGGAGACATGATAGCATCTTCCAATATCTCAGGGGTTGCCACAAAGAAGAGGGAGTCAAACTATTCTCCAAGGCACCTGAGGATAGAACAAGAAGCAATGGGTGGAAACTAATCAAGGAGAGAAGCAACTTAGAACTGAGGAGAAATTTCCTGACAGTGAGAACAATTTATCAATGGAACAGCTTGCCTCCAGAAGGTGTGAATGCCCCAACACTGGAAGTCTTTAAGAAGATGTTGGATAACCATTTGTCTGAAGTGGTGTTTGGTTTCCTGCCTAGGCAGGGGGTTGGACTAGAAGACCTCCAAGGTCCCTTCCAATTCTGCTATCGCATTGCATTGTATTGATTGAGCAACTGGCTGGGTGACAGAATGACCATCAAACAGTCACCAACTGGTGGTCCGTGAGAAAATTTTGGTGGTCCGCAGAAAAATTATTTGGATTTTTTTTTATATTGCACTAAATCCGGGGTCCTCAAACGACGACGCCTGGGACGGATTCAGCCAGCATTTGGTGGCTGGGGAATTCTGGGAGTTGAAGTCCAGGCATCTTCAAGCTGCCAGGATTGGGAAACACGGATCAAAGGGGGCTACCTTGGCAGCCCCACCACGGAGCTGCTTTCTTCTTCCAGAGTTGGTCTTCCTTCTTCTAGCCGACGCTCTCTGCCTTTTGCTGCTGGGCCCCCATCCAGTTACCAGCCGAGCCCAGCCCTGCTTAGCTTCCCCCCCTCCCCCCCCCATTGGAAAAGTTGCTGCGGGATTCTTCCTTTTCTTCTTCTTCTTCCTATTCTTGGTTTTTCCCTCCTTCCCCGGGATCCCAATCATCTCTCGCCCTCCGGACTGCGATCCTCTTCTGCTCTGCCTCTCCCTCCGGGCGCTCGCCGAGAAGGCAGCCCGCCCGCCCCCGCGCAGCCCAAGCTCGGCCCTTCGCTCGGCCCGCCCCGAGCCCCGCTCGCTCCCTTCTGCCGACGTGGCCGGGAGGGGAGTCCAGGACGCAGGCAGGGCGCGCCGGCAGGCAGCAGCTCGGCGGTGGTAAGAGGACAAAATGACTACCGGCAGCTTCCCCCGGCTTTTCTTTTCCTTTCCTTTCCCCTTTTCTTCCTTCCCTTCCTTTCCTCTCCTCTTTTCTTCCTTTCCCTTCCTCTTTCCTTTACTTTCCTCTTTTCTTCCTTTCCTTCCTCTTCCCTTCCTTCCTCTTCCTCTTTCCTTTCCTTTCCTTTCCCTTCCATTAATCTGTACCTTCTCACTCTGGAAGAGTTTTTCCTCAAAGTTGAGATGGCTCCTTCTTTACATATCAACATTTAATTATATATTACATTAAGACGATTTCTTCCTTGTAGAAAATATACTAGGTAGCTGAGGTTTCTTGTCTCTTGTTAGCAGTGTATGTAGTTTGAATAATTAAAAAGTTAGAATTATTTTAAGGATAATCTTGCCCTAAAGTATCTTTATGTCCGTTAGCATCAGGCAATTTAGCAAGTATTTTCTCCAAGAAGACATTTGGCCAACCTCACTTACAGATTCAGATGAACAGAGTTGAAAACTTGGAAGGGACCATGTAGATCATCTAGTCCAACCCCCCACCCCACCCCCAAGCAGGAGACCCTATACCATTTCTGACAGATGGTGATTCAGTCTCTTCTTGAAAGCTTTCAGGGATGAAACTCCCACAACTTTCGAAGGCAACTTCTGTTCCATGGGTTGATTGTTCTCACTGTCAGAAAGTTCCTCCTTATTTCTAGGTTGCATCTCTCCTTGATCAGTTTCCATCCATTATTCCTTCTCTGGCCATTTGGTGCTTTGGGAAATAGCTTGACCCCCTCCTCTCTGTGGCAGCCCCTCAAATATTGGAAGACTGCTATCATGTCCCCCCTGGTCCTTCACTTCACTAGACTAGCCAGGCCCAGTTCCTGCAACCGTTCTTTATATGTTTTATCTTCCAGTCCCCTCATCATCCTGGTTGCTCTTCTCTGCACTCTTTCTAGAGTCTCAACATTTTTTTGATAGTGTGGTGACCAAAACTGGATGCAGTATTGTAGGTGTGGGCTTACTAGGGCTTTATAAAGTGGTATTAGTACCTCCCTTGATCTTGATTATATCCCTCTGTCAATTTAGGTTTGCATTGGCTTTTTTGGCTGCCGCTGCATACGGTCAACTCATATTTAGCTGGTTGTCCAGTCAGACTCCAAGATCCCTCTCACACTTATTGCTATTAAACCTGGGGAGAAGACGAAGTGTTACCAGTTGGGGTGCTACCACTGAGAAGGCCCTGCTCTGAAACCTGTGCCGTGAGCCAAAATTACTGCTCTCTCTCTCTCTCTTTAGGATTTTACAGAGAAGTGTAGAAATCTTCTAGTTTCCTTTGCTTTGAAATCCTACTCCAACCGATTTGAAACTTATCTCTACTGTTCTCCTCTCGTAGGACCCAAAAAATGTCAGAGAGCAGAGGTGAGACGTTAACCCAAGAGGAAAATGAATGGGCGCTGCCATCTGAGCAAAATACATCCAATGCAGTAGTGCGTGATGAAAAGACAGTCCAGATATCACCGCAAGTTGATAAAAAAGAAGCTTCGGAAAGCGCCAACAAGGACTTAGAAGAGCAACAGGGGTTCAATTTGGAAAGTCCTTCAAATGAACAAGAGTCCAGTGGAGAAACAGTGAAGGACGATGTGGCTGAGTGCAGTGACTCTATAAGCCTCGAACCGGAAGTTGGACCTGAACGACTGAATGAAGAAAATGCTCTGGTAAGAAATAATCTGGCCATAATTCTTTATGCGTTTCCCCCCCCCCCCCCCAAGTTTTTATTTTATTTTATATGTATGTATCAATGCGTGAAAGAGGGATGTGGTGGCTCAGTGGCTAAGACCCTGAGTTTATCAATCAGAAAGGTCGGAAGTTTGGTGGTTCGAATCCCTAGCGCCGCGTAACAGAGTGAGCTCCCGTTACTTGTCCCAGCTTCTGTCAACCTAGCAGTTGGAAAGCACCCAAAAATGCAAGTAGAAAATAGGAACCACCTTTAGTGGGAAGGGAACAACGTTCCATGCGCCTTCGGTGTTTAGTGTCTGAGCTTGTTGATCAGAAAAGTCAGCAGTTCGGTGGTTAAAATCCCTTGTGCCGCGTAACGGAGTGAGCTCCCATTACTTGTCCCACCTTCTGCCAACCTAGCAGTTCGAAAGCACATAAAAATGCAAGTAGAAAATAGGAACCACCTTTAGTGGGAAGGGAACAACGTTCCATGCGCCTTCGGTGTTGAGTCATGCCAATCACATGACCATGGAGATATCTTTGGACAGTGCTAGCTCTGGCTTTGAAATGGAGATGAGCACCGCCCCCTAGAGTCAGGAATGACTAGCACATATGAGGGGGACCTTTACCTTTACCTATCATTGTGTGAACAGTGTGGCACCTGGGTGTCATACATTCTAATACAAATAGAACTAGTAGAATTCATCATAGTTATTATATGCAACCAACTTATACACTTCCAATAGTAATACACATTTATATTAAATTATTGTCTATCGTTATTTAATTACTCCATGTTTTCTCTTGCTGTTGCTTTCATTTTATTATGTAAAAGTGTATACGCTAATATTCCCCCTTTCTCTTATTTCTATCTCTTACTCTGACTTTTAATCATGTCACCCTTTTATTAAAATGTGTTTTCTTTCTATCTTATCAAACTTTTGATCGTGTCACCTGCCTAAAAAAGAAAGGAAGGAGAGGGAAAATCCAAACAACAAGAGGAAAGAAAAATTATCTATCCATTGTCTCTTGCCTACTTTAATTGCTATGCTTTTTTTGGCCTGTCCCATATTCCTTTCTTAATCTTTACCTTTGTCTGCATCTACTTCTTGGCTATTCAATCTAGGTATTTCTCCCATTTCTCCCCTCTTCCACTGCCTATTTTCCAAAATTTCTATCCACACCTCTATCTCCCTTTCAAAAATATCCTGTAGAATTCTTTGGTCCGTTGATAGATAAGATTTGTTTACTCATTTACTGGATCTTTATACTCCTTTTTCTTTAAAAGTCACTAAATATAACATCCCTCCTCCATTTTTCTCCACAGCACCAGTTCAACCCTTTATAATGGTAGAGAGGGGAAAAGACTTCACCTAAAGTTGCCAATTTTAGTTTCAGGATTTGCTTAGCTTGGTCAACTCCCCACCCCAAATCTCCCTGAAGGAAATCACAAAAAATGCAGCTTTTCTCATCAAAACCTCTTTCACCTAGCACTGAAGTCATCTATTCATGTTAGACCAGTCAATACTGGGAGTAAGGATATTGACTAACTAGTAAACAAACAAAGACACACAAAACAAGAGTGAAGTCTTAAGGTTTTAATCATTCTGGATCCTCAACAAATGACAACGTTGGAAATATTGTGTGGGATGGATGAGTGGGTGGGTGGGTGGGTGAATGGATGGATGGATTCATGAATGGATAGTTGGGTGGATAAATAGATGGGTGGGTGGTGGGTGAATGGAAGGATGGAAGGATGGTGGGTGGGTGAATGAATGGACAGGAAGGTGGATGAATTGAATGGATGGGTGGGTGGATGAATGGGTGGGTGAGTGGATGAATGGATGGAGGGTGGGTGGGTGGGTGAGTGAATGGATGGGTGGGTGGTGGGTGGGTGGGTTAATGGATGAATGGTTGGGTGGGTGGGTGGATGGATGGATGGATAGGTAGGTGGATGGATGAATTGATGAATGGATAGAGGGTGGGTGGGTGGAAGAATGGGTGGGTGGGTGAGTGGATGGATGGAGGGTGGGTGAGTGGGTGGATGAATGGATGGGTGGGTGGATGAACGGATGAATGGTTGGTGGGTGGGTGAATGGATGGATGGACAGGTAGGTGGATGGATGAATTGATGAATGGATGGATGGGTGGGTGAATGGGTGGGTGAGTGGATGGATGGATGGAGGGTGGGTAGGTGGGTGAATGGATGGACAGGTAGGTGGATGGGTGGATGGATGGATGGATTGATGAATGGATGAATGGTTGGTGGGTGGGTGAATGGATTGACAGGTAGTTGGATGGATGGATGGATGGATGGATGGACAGACGGACGGACAGTTGGATGGATGGGTGGATCAATGGATGAATAGATGGGTGTGTGAGTGATTAGTTGGAGGGATGGAGGGATTGTGATTCCTAATGTCCACATAGATAGCTGTTCTCCATGATGATCTATTCCTAACGTGACTTTCTTGACTTTTAGGTCTTCTAAAAGTCTCATCTGTTGCCATTATAATTGAGCACTCTGTGGGATTTGAAAGATGGTTTGCTTAAAATGTGAACTGCGTGCTTCTAATTTAAAATGGTTATTACTATTTGAGTAGCATATATGTACTCAAGGCTGAACTGTGGTGTCCTTGGTGCACTCTGAGAGTTTGGCCAAAGAACTCCACAATTTTATCTTATAGGATCCCTCATGCCTCATGCCGCGTGTACTTTAATTATTTGTTCTTTCCATTGCACGTAGCAATATTTAACAAATGTAAAAAAAAACTCTCCTAGGATTCGGTATCCAAAGGAAAAGGATGGACCACTTGGGGATCCTGGAGCAAGTCCCTTCTTTCAACAGCTTCTGCTACAGTTGTTAAGTATCCAAACCCATATTAAGTTACGGTTTATGTAAACATTGTCTAAACATAGTTAAGCACCAAAATATTACTTCCTCTATGATTAAGATCAGTCCTTGGCTTAGACCACTGGTGGTCTAAGCCAAGGACTGGTGGCCCAACTGCTGGTCTGTGGACCACTGGTGGCCCGCAAGAAAATGTTGGTGGTCAGCAGAAAAATAATTTGCATTTTTTATATTGCACTAAATCCGGGGTCCTCAAACTACGCCCCCTGGGAGGGATACGTGCAATGAACGCTTGTGTTGCTGCAGAGAGTCTCCCCCTTTGGGGTCATTTTGTGCTGGTCGGAGGGGAGGCAGAAATTCCAACTTGTGGTCTGCTTTGGCCTCCTGTTGGGGGGCTTTGGGCGAAGGCTGGAGGGAAGAGCCGCTGGTAGTGAAGAGCCGGAGGGCCTCGTTCCAGTGGGACTGCATCATAGCCTGGAACTGGCTGACCATCTCAGCCTGCTGAGCCTCCAGGGCCGGTTCCTGGCCTTGCACTCCCATAGGTCTTCCCTCTGCTTGGAAAGCCTATGCTCCTAGTCCTCAGTGAGGCGCTTCAGCTGAGCCTCCTTCTCGGTCAGATCCAATTTGAACTGAGCTGTTTTGCCAACTCTTTCTCCTGGTGGCTGCTTAGCTCCAGCAACTGCTTCCTGTTGGGGCCCTAAGGAGCCTAAGTGGGCAGGCGAGGAGTGGCTGGGAGGGGAGAGGTCAGTAGAGGCTGGCGAGGTGCCCCTTGACATGAGTGACATTGAGTTGGCCAAACCCACCCAGTCACATGACCATCCAGCCACGCCCACCCAGCCAGTCATTAGATAGATCATATTTGTGGTCCGTGGGATTTAAAATTATGAATTTAGTGGTCCCTGAAGTCCAAAACGTTGGGGACCCCTGGCTTAGAATACATCGACACTAGGAGATATTGTGAAAGGCTTCTGCCATTAGTTCAGGCCCCAATTAAAGTTGTAACGGGGCTGCCGCTGCTTAATTCTTTTTGGACTTATGGATTTCTCTCTGAACAATCCCACTGCTCAGCCATTTCTCCTTCTCCGAGAGTCTACCTCTGCAAAATAAACAGAGTCGAAACATCTGCACAATAGATGCCAGACAGCCAAATACAGGTAGTTCTCGACTTACAACCACAACCGAGCCCAAAATTTATGTTGCTGAACAGGACAGTTGTTAAGTCAAGAAGCAACGGATGGAAACTATAATCAAGGACAGAAGCACCCTAGAACTAAGGAGAAATTTTCTGAGAGTTAGAAGAACAATTAATCAGTGGAACAGCTTGCCTCCAGAAGTTGTGAATGCCCCAACACTGGAAGTTTTTAAGGGGATGTTGGATAACCATTTGTCTGAAGGGGTGTAGGGTTTCCTGCCTAAGCAGGGGGTTGGACTAGAAGACCTCTGAGGTCCCTTCCAACTCTGTTATTCTGTTCAGTTCTGTAAGTGAGTTGTGCCCCATTTTATGACCTTTCTTTGAAGCTTCTTGGATGAGAAGCGAAGGGTCTTCAAAGAAAAACCAGAAAGTCCAGTTACCTCTTGAAAAAAAGGCACCCCTGGGACAACCATGTCCTGGATGACGGAGAATCTCCATAGGCATTTAGCTCTACCAGGGGTTGGCAACCTTAAATACTCAGAGAGCCATTTGGACCCATTTTCCACAGAAAAGAAAACATCAGGCGCCACAAAACTCTTCCCGTGCCTGACTATTTCCTAAGCGGCCACAAAACTATCATATGTAATTGAATTAAACATTCTGTTTTCTTCTGAATTTTTTCTTTTCTTGGATTTATCCATGGTTGGCCTACCAGGGGTCATAAAGCTTAGTAAATTGCGCATCGGTGGGTGTCGCACATTGGCAGTTGTGATGCATATTTTGAGCGAGCCGCAGCAAGAGGGATGAAAGAGCCACATGCGCTACGGAGCTGAAGAAGCTTCTTGGATGAGAAGCAAAAGGTCTTCAAAGAAAAAAGAGAAAGTCTTGAAAAAAGGACCTTTGCGACCAGGATGACTGAGACTCACCAAAGAAAACATGGATCCTTTGAAAAACAAATGACAAAAACTGTTCGTTTTTCTTTCCAAAGTGCCGTAAAATGTGAAAAATCCATCAGGAATCTAACATTCTCATTTGGCCGTTTGTTCTGACTTAACAAAGTCCAAAAAGCAGATCGGTGCAATTAATAGAACATGATGGATAGCTGTCATCGATCTGGAGGAAATAAAATCTCCGGTGACGTGGCGCTATTTCTAGATTGTACAAAGTCAGCTCAAGAGGATGAAAATTAGGTTTTCTTAATAGTAGGAGCGACAATGCAAAGTGGTAGAGAAGAGTTAGTTCCAAATTAAATTAAGCACAAATGAGCTGAGAGCGGAAAAATAGGCTGTAATACGATTGAAATCCATTTGAGGGGAACTTAATATGATTTAATGTTTCATCAGCTGATGGGAGAGCTGAAGGGCAAGGTTTAAATCAAATCGCTCAGTAAAGGTTGCATATTGGAATACTCCAAATGCATTAACTATTAGAATGCTCAAAATGTTTTGCCAGGGTGTAATTCCGCAAAATCCTGTAAATCTAAGCCAATGGCAGATGGGCTGGAGGTGGCAGAGGCCAAAAACCCTCCCAAAATTGGTCTCAGCAGCTTTCATTAATAACACTGGCCCTGTAGTGGCTCTCTTACTGATTGAATTTTTTTGTAGAGATTCAAGATCAAGTAAACATAGAATGGTCGCATATTGTTGTGGCACATCAGCGGCCAATGGAGCTGACAGAAGATTCGGACAGTGAGGAGGTTGGGGGGGAACCTGGGCCTGTCCTGGAGTCTGGGGAAGGCTCTGAGGAGGGCTCTGTGTCGGAGGCAGAGAAGGGGCCAGAGCCGTATGCCAGTTATCAGCTGCCTTCAGTGAGGCAGAAGAACAGCTGGAGCCTGTTCCCAGTGTGCACATGTGCAGAGTTGCCAGATGAAGGGAACACCTAAAGAACAGGGGTCGACTTGGGAGTAAGGCCACAGGTGGACGATGAATGGCCCCTCCCAGAAGAGATAAAAGAGGAGCGAAAGGGGAGTGGAGTTTGCAGGAGGCAATTAGTTCATTCCTGCATTCTTGCCAAGTATTGTGGCGTCTCTCCAAGCCTGATAAAGGTCAGTAATTGTGACCTATCTTGAAGACTGTGGGAGAGGAAAGACTTTGCTGGAGAGGAACTCATTGTCAATTAAATAAAAGGGGTTTATCAGGATGAGGACTCAGCTTCGTGGTGCTGAGGAAGCCTAGGTCAGAACCAGTGGTGGGTTGCTCCTGGTTCAGCCAAACCGTTAGTAGTGGCAGCGGGAGGCCCCGCCCACCTGCCCGGACACTTTTGCACATGCTCAGAAGCGTTGCGCGCATGCCCGAACCGGTAGTAAAAATATTTGCAACCGACCACTGGTCAGAAGACATATCAACTATACAGTTAGTCCTTGACTTACGACTTCAGGGGAGTCCAAAATTCTCATGGTTAAGTGCGACATTTGTTCAGTGAGTTTTGCCCCTGTTTTACAACCTTTCTTGCCACCGCGTTAAGTGAATCGCTGCCATCATTAAGTTAGTAACACGGAGGTTCAGGGAAGTCTAATTTCCCCCATTGACTTTGCTTCTCAGAAAGTCCCCCAAAGGGGATTACTTGATCCGTGGACACTACAACGGTCATAAATGTGAATCAGTTGCCAAGCATCTGAATTTTGAGCCTATGATCACGGGGCTGGCCCAAAGGTCATAAGTGTGAAAAACGGTCATATGTCACTTTTTTTCGGTGCCATTGTAACGTCGGATGCTCACTAAATGAACGGTTGTAAGTCAAGGACTACCTTATATGTGTCCCACTTCAGGTCAAGGATTAACAGCAGTGAAAGAAAAAGCCAGCATTCTCCGAACTCGTGCCCCTTCCTCGGCATCTTCAGATGGCGGACCTCCAGAGACAACAGAAAACATCGTCACAGGTTCCATATTTCTCACGCGACCTGTCCGAAAACTCTTTGCTTTCCTCGTGAAATTGGTGAGCGTGTTCTTACTGGATTTTTTTTCCCCCCAACGGGTTTCTCCCTTTAAGATGTGGAAGACGATCGACAGCAGAGTTTTGAAGAGAACTTGGCCTTATCCTCGTCTCCTCCTTCCGGATCGCGGGGAGTGCTGTCAACCATCACTAGCGCCGTGCAGAATACCGTAAGGATTTCTTTTCTTTTTAAAAAAATCAAGTTTGTATTTTATTTTTTGTTATGCATACATATTTGTGAACAAAGTTTTGTCCGGTGTTTTTCCTTTTGACCTCTTCCCTTGTACATAATCCATTTTACAGCATAATTCTGTTCCAATTTCAGCTCCTTTGTTCTCTTTCCATATTTTCCACTTTACCCTTATTTCCTTTTTAATACACCTACAGTGTCATTATTGCCCCGTCAAAGTTAATCCAAGTTATCATTCCCTGTTTCATCTATCAGTGTATTTTACTCCAATGAAAACCTCGGTATTCTTCAATTAAACCTTCTTCTGTTCCATTCCATTCCATTTTCTATTATTTTCTAATGTCTATTTTCTATTATTTTCTATTTTCTATTATTTTCTATTTTCTATTATTTTCTATTATTTTCTATTATTTTCTATTATTTTCTATTATTTTCTATTATTTTCTATTATTTTCTATTTTCTACTATTTTCTATTTTAGATTTTCTACTATTTTCAATTATTTTCAATTTTCAATTATTTTTGATTTTCTATTATTTTTGATTTTCTATTTTTGATTTTCTATTATTTTCGATTTTCTATTATTTTCAATTTTCTATTATTTTCTATTATTTTCTATTTTTGATTTTCTACTGTTTTGATTTTCAATTTTCTATTATTTTCAATTTTCTATTATTTTCAATTTTCAATTATTTTTGATTTTTTATTATTTTTGATTTTCTATTATTTTTGATTTTCTATTATTTTCTATTTTAGATTTTCTACTATTTTAGATTTTCAATTTCCTATTATTTTCAATTTTCTATTATTTTTGATTTTCTAATGTTTTTTATTTTCTATTATTTTTGATTTTCTAATGTTTTTGATTTTCTATTATTTTCTATTTTCTGTCTTCCCTTCCTTTCCCTTCCTTTCCCTCCCCTCCCCTCTCCTCCCATCCTATCCCATTCAAATTAACGGGCTTTCCATATTCACAAGTAAATATATCAAAGTTGCTGATGAACATAAACGTTCTGCTCTATTTTACACAGGGTAAAAGTGTCTTAACTGGCGGACTTGACGCTTTGGAATTTATCGGCAAGAAAACCATGAATGTTCTAGCAGAAAGTGATCCTGGATTCAAGAAAACCAAAATTCTGATGGAACGGACCGCTTCTTTATCTCAGGTGAAACGGGCGCATAGCGATTAACCTCAGAAACAGGGATTTAGCTAGATTTTTCTAAATTGGTGACACTTCAACCTGATTTGGCAGGATGATATTCTAGTCATTGTAGGTTCAACATAAAACATCAGTAATTACAGATGATTTTTCAGGGTTTTTGGAAAGTCTTTTGAGCAGAAGCCTTGTAATCATTGAATGAGTAACAATATACGTACACTAGTTATGATGTGAGTTATGTAAATTGGGTAAAGCGTGTGTTAAAATTCATTTTCTTATTTTATCTTTCTTATTTTTCCTATTGGTCTCTATTTATTTATTTGTTTGTTTGTTTGTAAACCATTTACAAGATAAAAAGTATAGGTAAGAACATAAACATGAACAAAGGAAGTAAATACAGGTAAATGGGGACAGTAGGAGAGGGACGGTAGGCACGCTGGTGCGCTTATGCACGCCCCATTTACGGACCTCTTAGGAATGGGGTGAGGTCCACGGTAGACAGTTTGAGGTTGAAGCTGAGGGGGGGGTTGAGGTTGTAACAACGGAGTCAGGTAGAGCATTCCAGGCGTTGACCACTCTGTTGCTGAAGTCGTATTTTCTGCAATCGCGTCTAGAGCGGTTTACCTTGAGTTTGTATCGATTGTTTGCCTGTGAATTATTGCGGTTGAAGCTAAAGTAGTTGCTGACAGGTAGGACATTGTAGCAGACAATTTTGTGTACTATGCTTAGGTCAGACTGCAAGGGGTGCAGCCCAAAATTTCAAGCCTGGTGGCATAGGGGATTCTGTTGTGAGCAGAGGAGTGGAGGACTTTTCTCGTGAAATACCTCTGGACTCGCTCAATTGTATTAATGTCCGATATACAGTGGGGATTCCAGGCAGACGAGCTGTATTGGAGAATTGGTCTGGCAAAGGTTTTGTATGCCCAAGTTAGCAATACAATGTTGCCGGAGAAGAAGCTTCGCAAAATTAGGAATAATTGGCCCTGGGTCTAGAGGTGAGGACATCTGTCAAATCTGTTTTGCAGCCCATAAATCAGGATCTTTCCTTCTGTTTTTTCGTAGATGCTGCGGGAAGCCAAAGAGAAAGAAAAGCAAAGACTCGCCCAACAAACCACGATGGAGCCGACAGCGCATTATGGGGTGCTCTTTGATGAATTTCAGGGTTTATCACATCTAGAAGCTTTGGAAATTCTGTCCAATGAAAGTGAAGCCAAGGTAGGGTCAACGGGGTGCATAAATCAAGAGAACAAGGAGCTGTTTTTTTTTAAAAAAATGGTTTCCAGCAGGATAGCAATAGCCCTTAGACTTATATACTGCTTCACAGTGCTCTACAGACCTCTCTAAGCGTTTTACAGAGTCAGGATTGAACTTCTGACAGTGGGCAGTTAGCCTGCAATATTGCATTTTAACTACTGTATTTTTCGGCGTATAAGACACTCTGAAGTATATAAGATGCACCTAGCTTTTTGGGAGGAAAACAAGGGGGAAAAATCTGCTTCTGCCTCCCAGCAATTTGCCTCCTTGCAGCAAACAGCAAGCAGTACAGACAATATACACTGTTTGTGGTATTACATTTCAGGCTATACTTGTACAGATGCTGTTAAAATTGATGAGCTTTCTGGAAGTATAGTTATTCCCTGTTATTTAAAAGAAGATACACTAGTACTGGGCCTCTTCTGATCAAGAATTTATTTTAAAAAGCTTCTTCATTTTGTTAAGCTGTCTAGAACAATAATAAAGCAGGCTTTAAAAAATAAGTCTAATAATTTGAACATTCTATAGGCATTTATAGTTATTGACTTACCTCCTTGCAGGAAACAGCCTGATTAGCACAAGGAAAAAAAATCTGCTTCTGCCTCCCAGCAATTTGCCTGGCAAGTTTCACTTTCATTTTCAGTGTGGGTTTCACCCTCCCCAGGCTCCAGAGGCTTTATAGGATCCTGGGGAGGGCAAAAACAGCCCCCCCCCCCGAGGCCCTCCAGAGGCTTCAGGAGTTTCCCTGAAGCCTCCGGAGTATGAAAAACCGGCCCTACGGGCAAACCGGAAGTCAGGGAACTGACTTCTGGTTTGCTTATAGGGCTGGTTTTAGCCCTCCGGAGCCTTCAGGGGCCTTCAGCAGGCTTCCCTGAAGGCTCCGGAGGGCAAAAAATGACCGTATGGACAAACTGGAAGCCTCCTGGTGGCTCCGGAGCGCTAAAACCGGCCCTATGAGTTAACCGGAAGTCCATTCCTGAACATCCGGTTTGCCCGTAGGGCTCGTTTTTCGTGCTCCAGAGGCTTCCTGAAGCCTCCGGAGGGCGAAAAATGGCCTCAAAATAAGGCCGAATTCAGCTGGCCAGTGCACACATGTGCGCTGGCCACCTAACAGGGCAACGCCTTACATACCCTGACAAATGGCTCCGTGCGCCACCTGTGGCACGTGTGCCACAGGTTCGCCATCACGGCTATAGCCTATTGCAGCCTCCGCAAGCCCCATTTTCCCCGTTTGCTGCAAGGAGGTAAATTGCTGGGAGGCAGAGGCCAAAGGGTGGGGGCCAGTGGGTGGGTGGGGCTACATTCAGTGTATAAGACACACCCAAATTTTCACCCTCTTTTAGGGGGGGGAAAGGTGCGTCTTATACTCTGAAAAATATGATACTGTGCCACCATGGGAAGAAAGGAGGGAGGGAGGGAAGGAAGGAAGGACAGACTAGCAATGAGGGGTCTTTTGGTGCTCTGTGAGCTCGATTATTTTCTTGCAAATGTTTCTCCACCAAACTCCGTAATATCACCAGCGTTTATTATAAATAATGCACACAGGCCTCCTCTGTTTTTCTCAAACATGCTATACCACAGCTGTGATGAAACAATCTGCCCAAAATATACATATCTGGTATTGCGATGTTTATTCCCCCCCCCCCCCAGGTACAATCGTATTTGGCATCTCTTGAAGGAGAGGAGCTAGAAGCCGCAAAAAAGGTGTTGATTGCTATTAAGGCAGTCTTCCTTTCGCAAGGCTCGGAAAACCAAGACAAAGAAATAACAACAGGTAGTTGCTGAATGACAATTATTAAAGCGAGAGTGGGGAACTATGGCCCTTTTGTGACTGGTGGACTTCAACTCCCAGAATTCCTGAGCCAGAGTGGGGACATGGCCCTTTAATGACTTGTGGACTTCAACTCCCAGAATTCCTGACATAGCATACCATAGCTGGCTCAGGGATTCTGGGAGTTGAAGTCCACAAGTCCTAAAGGGAGCATAGTTCCCCACCTCTTTATCAAAGAATCTAGTTACTGATTCAAAATTATGGCGCATATGTTTTGAAAGATGTGGATCCCGAAACAGGTTTCACTTTTTCACTTTCTATTGAAAATACGATTTTCTTAAATTTAATAGGGCTTTTACAGTCCTTTCTGTGCTTTGCCTTCTCAATATGGTGAAATTCATGGATGCTTTTTATTTGTTAAGTTTTCTTCTCATTGGGAAATGAAACATCCACATAGCAGCCTTATCTTACTTGCTGAGTAAGATGTATTTTAATTCCTCCCCCCCCCCACACCCCCAATGCAACAGAATCCGATACCACTTCCTAGGTGGAAAGTAAACGGAAATTAGAAGTAACAGTAACAGAGTTGCAAGGGGCCTTGGAGGTCATCTAGCCCAACCCCCTGCTCACGCAGGAGACCTATATTAGGGATTTGAACCACCGAACCGCCGACCTTTCTGATTGACAAGCTCAGTGTCTTAGCCACTAGACATAGAGGAGAACAATGCTTAGTAAATTAGCTAGAATTCAGAATAATAGACTTGGAAGGGACTTTGGAGGTCTTCTAGCCCAACCCCCTGCTCAAGCAGGAGACCTACACCATTTCAGGTCAATGGCTGTCCAGTCTCTTCTTAAAAGCCTCCAGTGATGGATAACATCTGGTGGCAAGCCATTCCATTGGTTTATTGTTTTTAGTTTTCTTGGTGGAAAGGAGTAAAATTGCTTCTAAGTTGAAAGTAAAGATATAAAAAAATAGATACAGGCAGGGGTGAAATTCAGCAGGTTCTGACAGTTTGTGGAGAACCGGTAGTGGAAATTTTGAGTAGTTCGGAGAACCGGCAAATACCTCTCTGGCTGGCCCCAGAGTAGAGTGGGAATGGGGATTTTGCAGTATCCTTCCCCTGGAGTGGGGGGAGGATGGAGATTTTGCATATCTTTCCCCTGCCATGCCCACCAAGCCATACCCATAGAACTGGTAGTAAAAAAACCTGAATTTCACCACTGGATACAGGGGAGAAATGCTATTTGTTTCCTAAAACATGACCAAGGAAGAAGGAGAAAAAAACATATACTTAATTAGAATCCTTTTGTTTAGAAGCAGAAAAAATGTTTTTCTCTTAATTTAACTCTTTTTCCTTAATAATCGCCGCAGATGCAAGAGATGAGTTTATTACAACACTGACGGAATTGCTATTTGAACTACACGTTGCTGCTACACCAGATAAACTTAACAAGGTGGGGAATGTTGTTTATTGGAATCTTTGAAGATATTGCTTATTTGATAGCTCAGGGCAATGATCCTTGATAGCGTATTTATTTTTTTAAAAAAAACAACAAGAAATGAGGCAAGAGCAGGCAGCATTCATATCATTACTATGTTGGTAACTCTGAACACATCGAAGGAGACAGAGAAGGAGGGAAATTGGTGAATGTGTTTGTAAATAGCTCAGAGTCAGGAAGTCTCATTTGGCAGAATAAGACATGGACTTATTCACAGAGCACTTCTTCACTATGTTGTCAGATGCCAGTTCTGATGCACCCAAAAGTCCATGAAATAATTTGGTCTATAATCGGCAATATAAAATCTGGAATGTTATGTTCCAAATTATGCAGAGCCAAAGGAGTGATGAAAACTGGCAAAATTAGGAATGGAAATACATGAGGAAGAAGTTCATTAGAAATTCTGTAAATGCAGTGGTATAATGGCTTGGAAACACAGTGACTTGATTGATTATTGATTGACTGGTTGGGTTGTTGGTTGGGTGTTTGGATTGTTGTTTGGATGTTTGGGTTGTTGGTTTGAGTGGTTGTGTGTTTGGATTGTTGGTTAGGTTGTAGTGTGGTTGGGTGGTTGGGTGTGTGTTTGGTTGGGTAGTTGGGTTGGTGGTTCAGTGGTTGGATTGTTGGTTGTGTGTTGTGTGTTTGGGTTGTTGGTTTGGGTGGTTGTGTGTTTGGATTGTTGGTTAGGTTGTAGTGTGGTTGGGTGGTTGGGTTGTTGGATGTGTGTTTGGTTGGGTAGTTGGGTTGGTGGTTCGGTGGTTGGATTGTTGGTTGTGTGTTGTGTGTTTGGGTTGTTGGTTTGGGTGGTTGTGTGTTTGGATTGTTGGTTAGGTTGTAGTGTGGTTGGGTGGTTGGGTTGTTGGGTGTGTGTTTGGTTGGGTAGTTGGGTTGGTGGTTCGGTGGTTGGATTGTTGGTTGTGTGTTGTGTGTTTGGGTTGTTGGTTTGGGTGTTTTGGTTATTGTTTGGGTCATTGGGTGGTTGGATTGTTGGTTGGCTGTTTGGTGATGGGGTGGTTGGGTAGTTGAGAGGTTAGCTGGGTGATTGGATGGTTGAACCAATGAATCAATTAATGTAGCTACCCATCTCACATGTGACGCTGAAGTATTTTCTGCCAGGAAACTAAACATTTATGTTGGAATCCAGATGTGCCATTCTGAAGCAGTGCCTTTCCCACTACAATAATAACTCTCTGCCACTTTTGATGGTGGTTATGTTGCAGGCCAGAAAGAAGGCTTATATTGCCTTAGAAGCGGCAAGTCTCTCCACATCTGGAGACCTGGAAGGGAACCCACCAGGCCAAACTAAAGAAGCGGATGATGAAGTTGTAGAAATGCAAGTAACTGAAGAAAAATCCCAGGTGGGAGAACCTGAAAAGACAGAAACAAAAAGAACCCAAACTGTAGAGGTAAGTGATGACCAGGTCTTTCTTTGATGACTGTCAATCAAGGATGGTGTAAGGATTCCTGCAGTGTGCAGGCTGTTAAGTAATCAAACTCCCCTTTAGAAGAGCGAGTATGCAGAGAAGCATAATGAGAGTGATATGGAATAACACGCACAAACCAGCATACAGAGACACTGAATAGTATAAAAATATAGTAGTTTACTATGTAGAAATATAGAGGTATTCAGAGTCCGGTTAACAGTCCAAGTCATACACGGTTCAGTAATTCAGTTATCAACATTCTCAGTTTAACACACAAAGTAACTAACAGTAGCAAGACTCAGTAACTCACGAGCAGTATCAAACAGTATCCACGATCAGCATCTAACAAAACACAGAGAGAGCTAACAGCCATTCTGGCTCCCTCTTATAGCTGCTTGAGGTAACAAGCCAACTGCATCTCTGAATCATTTAAAATAACAGTAAAGTAATCATAGCTTATATACATTGCCAAGCCAAGCCTAGGGTTACATTCCTAACACAGGCCATTGAGTCCAAGGACCTTTTAGGTCATTTCCAACTCTCCGATTCTGTGATTTTGTCTTTGCCATCTAATAAGAGGCAGGGATAGAAACGGTTAGCCATCACTGATCTATGCTAATCAGTAAATTTTCCTTCTTTCAAGGAACTTTACATGTTGTCCATTGAAAGCCTGGCCGAAGTAACAGCTCGTTGCATTGAACAACTGCATAAACTAGCAGAATTAATTCTCCATGGACAAGAAGTTGAAAAGCCAGCCCTGGACCAAGCTCGAGGTCTAACAAAGTGAATATATTTTCATTTGCTGTTCTTTCTGTTCATGACTTCCTGCTCATTCATTCATTCGTTTGTCATAATATTTTCATTCTGGGGTGGGGGGTTTGCATTTTCACATGGTCACACAGGTTTTGCTGGGTGGTGAGGCTTTACCACATTGTGTTGCAGCAAGGAAACCTCTACAGGTGTCGCGGCATCTGTGACGTTACAGGTAATTCTGGTTTAGCAGCTGCCTTGCTCAGTGACCATTGGCAGTCACAACTGTGATGTAAGGCAATTTTTCAGCCAATTCTCATACCTACAACCTTTGCAGGTCTGTTAAAGCAGGGACATCAAACTCAAGGCCCAGGGGCTGGATGCGGCCCGCGGAGTGTTTAGGTCTGGCCCGCGGAGCCTACCCCGGAAACAGAGAAGGACCAGCCCGTGTTGCCTCTGCCAGTGAAACGGGAGCTCGGGAGGGCTGTGTGAGCTCCATTTTTGCTGGCAGAGGGTTGCAGGAGGTCATCGCAGCCGAAAACGGAGCTCAGGAGCCATTTTTGCTGGAAGAGTGCTCGGGCTACCAGAGGTGCCCCGACACGAGTGATGTCAAGCGAGCCACGCCCACCTAGGCCCACGTCCACCCCAGCCCCCCAAAGTCAAACACAACCCTGAGGTGGCCCTCAATGAAATCGAGTCTGACACCCCTGTGTTAAAGAAAGCTTAAAGTAAGATCATAAGCGCAGTCACCGTTTCATTTAGTGACCGCTTTACTGAATGACCTAAGTTGCTGGTCTCAACTGCAGTTGCTAAATGAGGACTAGTAGATGGAGTTTACTGACTTTCCATTTAAAAACAAAAATCCTAATTTTAAGAATGGCTAAAATTGTGTAAAGTAAGTCTTTCAAGATTTGTGTTCACCCATTACCTCTTCAAATGATGTTTTAACTTCATGTTTTGCAATGTTTCAAAATTATTCTCTTTATTTAGATTATTCTGGGGGCAATAGCAATGAATCAAAAGGCAAAGTTGTGTTCCATTGGGGGGGGCGGGATGCGGTTGTGTGATAAGTGTCCTATGCTGACCCATAAAAGTGGAATATTTAGGTAAATTTATGTAAATATGCTATTTTCATGAGCAAATATAACAGTACAGCATCACAGGGGCAATCCAATTTTTGCACCAGACTGCAAAAAAACACACCAAGCGAATGGATGATGATACCGAACTCATTGGTAGCCTCACACAGCAATGAATAAGGACATACATTCAATTTTGCAGCTACTAAGATTGTTGGATGAGCAGGCACAAAAACAGCCAGGGAAACAATTGAAGCCTGGGAAATGGGCCCTTTCGTCAGTCAAGACGAGTGCTGATTTATCACTAGCTTATCAAATACCTAGGAAGTGAGGGCTTGGCAGCAGAAGGAAACAACAGCTGACAACTTAACAGACAGCCATCAACACACTCCCAATCAATAAAAGTCACACACAACAGGCATCATATGAATGCCACACACGGAACAACGCATATATTGCTAGAGAGAAATTCCCTGAGGATTCTTTTCCGGCATGAGTCTGAAAACTCAGAAGACTAAACCTCTGGTCCCAGTGACTGACCCAGTTTGGATACTCATATCCTTTGTCTAAATTACTAATAATGAATGGGTAATCATCTAGATCCATGATGGCGAATCTATGGCACGCATGCCACTCTCTGCGGGCATGCGAGCTGTTGCCCCAGCTCAGCTCCACTGCGCTTCCCGCCAGCCAGCTGATTTTTGGCTCTTTGTCATGCATGCGCGGGGGCATGCAAGAGACTGTGTGCATGCATGGGGGGGTCTCGTACATGCGTGTGAACAGGTGCAGCAACCCCACCCCCGTGGCACATTTTTGCTCCCAGGAGGCTGCAGAGATGCCTACTAGGCCCAAAATGGGGCATGGCGGGGGTCACACACCCATGCATGGGGAGGAAGGGGAGGGTGGGTGGTTGTTTGTGCAAGCTCAGGGGGGCAGGACATGCAGGGGTGTGTGTGTCACACATGCATTGCATTATGGGTGCGGGCGCGCATATGCTTTCAGCACGCAACGACAAAAAAATTAGCCATCACTGATCTAGATTGTAGTAAAGTTTGGCCTGAACTATTCAAGACTATGCTGATTAGGATGGACAAATACTCATATTCCCATTATGTTTTCAACAGTTTAACAAATACGATGTGTAATGAAGTGTCATCCCTCTCAAAACAATTCTCCGATGTTTTGACTTCGGTTGGGGTAAGTTATTACACAATTTCATTTATTGATTTATTACTTCATGTGTTATTGTTTAACTAAGTGAGAGACTGAGTGAGCAAGTGGTATTAAATGATATCTCCAATCCGCATCCAATGTACATAATTTATTTCTCACAGGACCACAAGCAAAAAAAGGATCATATATTCTTAATCTCTATATATAAAAATGGTTGTGTGTGTGTGTGTGTATGTTCCAGCATAACTCTGGAACGCCTCGAGCAATTTCAACCAAACTTGGTACACAGATTACTTACTCTATGGAAACAAATATTGTGGGGGCAAGACACCCCTAAAGCCCCTTGGGGTATGTATTCTGTTAAGCCTGTTGTGCCTTAAATGGTTTTTACCTTACTGCTGTAAAATGGCTTCTACTGTACAGCGCGGTGGAGCTGCCATGTTAATGGCTTCACAGTACTCCACAAGGGGGCACCCTCTGGTAAGGGGAGAAAATCCAACATTAGAAATTGCATTTGGTCTGGACATTTTCCCCCTATAAATAAATACCCGGGCAATGCCGGGTTATCAGCTAGTCCAGGGGTGTCCAAACTTGGGAACTTTAAGACTTGTGGACTTCAACTCCCAGAATTCCCCAGCCAGCACTGGCTGGGGAATTCTGGGAGTTGAAGTCCACAAGTCTTAAAGTTCCCAAGTTTGGACACCCCTGAGCTAGTCATATATAGTGTAGCTTTTAAGTGATACGTTTTTCTCCAATCTGTTCATCAAAGGTGCCAATAATTGCCAAGTTTTATAGCCAACAGTTTTATTTCACACTCACATTCCATCATAATAGTCGCTGGAGGACTCAGAAAAATAGATTCTTACTGTTATAATTAAACTCTTCATGTTGCAGGAAAATCCGTGACAGTAGAATGAAGGAGATTTAAGAGAATATAGCAATAGCACAAGATTTATATACCGCTTCAGAGTGCTTTACAGACCTCTCTAAGCGGTTTACAGAATCAGCCTCTTGCCCCCAACAATCTGGGTCTTCAGATTTTGGAATAAAAGCAATTAAAATGGATCACAGTTCAATTCAAATAAAGCATTGCCATGCAGGTAGTCTTTGACGTACGACCACAACTGAGTTTATGTTGCTAAGCGAGACATTTTTAAAAAGTGAGTTTTGCCCCATTTTACGACTTTTCTCGCCATAGTTGTTAAGTGAATCACTGCAACAACCCAGTTGTTAAGTGAATCTGGATTCCCCCTGGGCCTTGCTGGTCAGAAGGTCGCAAAAGCAGATCACGTGACTCCAGGAGACTGCAACGGTCATAAACATGAGTCAGCTGTCAAGCATTTGAACGTAAATAGTCATGAGTGTGAAAAATGGTAATAAGTCCCTTTTTTCAGTCGGCTGTAACTTTGAACGGTCACTAAACGAACTGTTGCAAGTCGAGGACTACCTGTATAGTTTATTCATGCTTGATAACTGAATTTTAAGGTGGCCTCTTGGGTGAATTTTGCCCATCCCACATCCATCCATGAAGGTTTAGCAACAGTTCTATAATGCAATAATACTGCTTTCACTTTAAATAATTTACTTGGGCCAGAATTTGAGGGAATGTGTCTCCGTCTGCACTTTTGCATTTTTTTCCTCATCAATCATTGAGGCAACCTAAATACAGGTGAAACTCGAAAAATTAGAATATTGTGCAAAAGTTAATTTATTTCAGTAATGCCATGGTCATTGAACCAGGTTTTGGTGCTTTTGGCAGTGTGGGCAGCTGGAAAATGAAGTCAGCATCCCCATAAAGCTCGTCTGCGGAAGAAAGCATGAAGTGCTCCAAAATCTCCTGGTAGATGGTTGCGTTGACCTGGTCTTGATGAAGCACAGTGGTCCAAAGTCCTGTTGTTCAGTGGTCCAAAGTTCTCTTTTCTGATGAGAGCAACTTTTGCCAAGAGCACCAAAAACTGGTTCAATGACCGTGGGGTTACTATGCTTGATTGGCCAGCAAACTCGTCTGACCTGAACCCCATAGAGAATCTATGGAGCATTGCCAAGAGAAAGATGAGAGACATGAGACCGAACAATGTAGAAGAGCTGAAGGCCGCTATTGAAGCATCCTGGTCTTCCATAACACCTCAGCAGTGCCACAGGTTGATAGCTTCCATGCCACGCCGCATTGAGGCAGTAATTGCTACAAAAGGGGCCCAAACCAAGTACTGAGTACATATGCATGCTTATACTTTTCAGAGGTCCGATATTGTTCTATGTACAATCCTTGTTTTATTGATTGCATGTAATCTCCTTGATTAGTTTCCACCCATTGCTTCTTGTTCTACCCTCAGGTGCCTTGGAGAATAGCTTGACTTCCTCTTCTTTTGTGGCAACTCTTGAGATAGCGGAAGACTGCTATCATGTCTCCCCTAGTCCTTCTTTTCATTCAACTAGACATACCCAGTTCTTGCAACCAGGATGTATTTATCTGGCTTCAATCTAGTCCTTGTTCATAGCCTTTCATTTTGTTTTGTCACCTTGACATTTTAGCAGGTGGCTTGAAATAGCTCTTCCGAAGGAGATCAGCTGTGACTTGCTATTTGTCCATATCATTTAAGAAGCCCAGAGGAGGCATTCCAGGGGAAATTCAATTCAATCCAAAACTTTATTGCCAATCCACAACATGTGTACAATAAAATTGAAGGAGCCTCCCTGGGTGCAGCCGCCCCCCGCCCCCCTGAAAACACAGAATTCATCTCAATAACCCAATAAATAAAAGGGGGGAAAAAGAAATCCCTAAACCCAAATATGGAATAACAAGCACACATTCCCACATACATACCCTGTTTCCCTGAAAATAAGACCTCCCTGGATAATAAGCCCAATCGGGCTTTTGAGTGCATGCGCTAAAATAAGCCCTCCCCTGAAAATAAGCCCTCCCCGAAAATATTGCAACACAGCAGCAGCCATGAGGTGACCATACTTGCTGCCACCTGCACCTCAAAAATAATAAAATAACGGTGACTATTTCATGCTGTAAATTGTGTGTGTGTGCTTGTGTGTGTTTTAAATTCCCATATGCAATTAAACCACTCACTCTAAACTCAGATTCTTTGGGAAATTTCTAACACATTTTGGTTTTAAAATCCGTCCTTTAGCTCAAATTCTGTCAGATTGCCAGTGTTGAGGAAAATTACATTGTTTAGCTGGTGAATGAACGCAAAGCATGTGTCAGAATATTCATGAACTGGCAGAGACATGGTAACAAAGTCAGCCAATGAATAGGCATGCCAACTGGGTCAGCCAATGAGGGCTGTTTGGAAACAGAAGCTTAAGCCGGGGAGTGGTTTAGGCTTAGTTTAGGCTTAGGCTTAGCTTAACTGCCCTGTATAGAGGTTCTCTTTGTCTGTATTAAGCTCTGAACTCTGAACTGAAATCAATCTCTCCTCTCTACCACGTTGGAAGAATCTGTTGTTGGTATTGTACATTTATTCGTGTGTTATTATGTATATAAAGAAGTTAACAAATCCTGCTGAATCAGTTATCTGTGGGTGCTTTCTGGATCTGATTTTTCTCAACTCTGACATCATGTTTCCAATAAAGGGAAAACATTGATTTACCTGTAAATCAATATTTTCCCTTTATCGGAATTTCATTTGGTGACGTTTTCTCGGTCCTGCAAGAGTATTCTAACTTTCTCCCTGTTTTCCTTTAAACAGAGTGACAAAAAAGCTGAAATTCTCAATCCAATGGTCAATAGTGTGCTATCAGAGGTAAGTAAGGCCCGTATCTACTTTACATAAGAAGCCAATTGGCTGTCATTTTCTCATCGGCATTGATACCCTATGAAAAAAACCAAAAAAAATATAGTACAACCAGAAGGCAGGGCAAGAAACAATCGATGGAGACTAATGAAGGACAGAAGCAACCTGGAATTAAGGAGAAACTTCCTAACAGGGAGGACAATTAACCAGTGGAACAAATTGCTTTTGGAAGTTATGGGTGCTTCATCACTGAAAGCTTTTAAGAAGAGACTGGGGAGCCGTTTATCAGAAATAGTACCGTGTTTTCCCGAAACTAAGACAGGGTCTTATTTTCTTTTTACCCCCAAAATAAGCGCTTGGCCTTATTTTTGAGGAGGTCTTATTGTTTTTGAGGTGCCCTCGGCCTGCAGCACGCAGATCAGCTGATCCAGAGAGGGCCGGAAGGTCTTTTTGCAGCTGCCACTAAGAGAAGGGGCGTAGTAGCTAGGGTTTGCAGAAGCGGCATCAGCTAGGCCGTTCCGCGTGAATGGCAGGTGGATGTGGGGCGCGTGGGGCATGTTTCCCCCTTATCCCCCCATGAAACGGCGGGGACTGGCTGCACATGTGGTTTTTTTTTTTTTTTTTAATATAAATGTTTATTTATTTTTCTTTAAAAAGACAAGACAACACATAAAGTACAAGAGCAGGGAAGTAAAAAAAAAAACACATTTTCATCAAGCATGTCGTTTGGTTACAAGTTTTTGTGCGATGGTTTTTACAATTAAGGATGCGGTCACTAATTATCCATTAAATATAGTTAAATATTTCATTGAGCATTGCATGTTCAAGTTACCATAGTATTCTTTCTTTTATGACAACCCTTATTTCTTTATCTCTATAATTATGTACTAGGTAGCAATAGGTCTTTATAAAATTGTATCACCGTTCTCTCAAAAATAAAGGTGGAGATTAAGTCAAAGAAAAAAAGAAACTCATTACTTCATATAAGACATTTCTATTTTCCATTAATCTTAAATTTTCCAATCATCCTCAACTCCAAATTTAATTTCCCGTTATTATTTGTCAATCCATGTCGTCATTAAATATTTTAATCTATATTCACATCCATTGTTCATTACATCATCATTATTCCATTTTATATTATAAAATAGTCACCAGCCACAATCATACCTAACAATTTAAATCATCTCACTCTTATGCATTGAATACATTATTATTCTTATCTCGTATAAGTAAATGGTCTATTTCATAATAAAGGCTTAATATGTATAGAAAGAGAAAAAAAGAGAAAGAAGAAAGAGAGAGATTTTTTCAAAACATTAAGTATAACTTTTAAGAAGAGACTGGGGAGCCGTTTATCAGAAATAGTACCGTGTTTTCCCGAAACTAAGACAGGGTCTTATTTTCTTTTTACCCCCAAAATAAGCGCTTGGCCTTATTTTTGAGGAGGTCTTATTGTTTTTGAGGTGCCCTCGGCCTGCAGCACGCAGATCAGCTGATCCAGAGAGGGCCGGAAGGTCTTTTTGCAGCTGCCACTAAGAGAAGGGGCGTAGTAGCTAGGGTTTGCAGAAGCGGCATCAGCTAGGCCGTTCCGCGTGAATGGCAGGTGGATGTGGGGCGCGTGGGGCATGTTTCCCCCTTATCCCCCCATGAAACGGCGGGGACTGGCTGCACATGTGGTTAAATGTTTTAGGGGAGGGCTTATTTCAGGGGAGGGCTTATTTTAGCGCATGTGCTCAAAAGCCCAATTGGGAGATCTTATTTTTGGGGAAACAGGGTATAAGTCTCCTGCGAGAGCAGGATGTTAGACTAGAAGACCTCCTGGGTCCCTTTCAGCTCTGTTGTTGTTATTGTTGTTATTATTATTATTATTATGACAACTTGATTTCATTTAATTGTAGAGAGCAGAACATAGAGTAGTGAAGTTAGAAGGGACTTTGAAGGTGTTTTAGCCAATCCAAGCAGGAGACTCTATGCCATTTCCAATAAATGGCTGTCCAATATCTTTTTGAAAGCCTTCAGTGATGGAGACCCAAAACGTCTAAAGGCAATCTTGACTTTACTTGTCAGAAGGCCGCAAAAACTGATCATGTGACTCCAGGACACTGCAGCTGTCATAAATACATGCCGGTGGCCAAATATCCCAATTTCAATCATGGTTGTAGGGGTGGAAAACGGTGAAAACTAAACTTACTGCACCAAGTATTATTGTGGCGAGTCTTCCGCCACAAGATTCTGTGGCAAGTCTTGTGGTTTTCATTCATCTACCCTGTTTCCCAGAAAATAAGACCTCCCCGGATAATAAGCCCAATCGGGCTTTTGAGCGCATGCGCTAAAATAAGCCCTCCCCTGAAAATAAGCCCTCCCCTAAAACATTTAATTGCATGCGCAGCCTGTCTGGGAGTCTGCTCAGTTCAGTGAATCCCAAATGCCATCCCTGGCTGGCCATGCCCACCTCATCCCTCCCGCCCTTCCCTTCCCCGGAGTCTCCATGTAGCCCATTCATCAGGCCTGGTAAGTGCAGGGTCCACACGGAGGCTCGAGGAGGGGGGGAAATGGGCCTATTGGAGGTTCCGGAAGCCTGAAAATGGGCCTGTTTCCAGCCTCTAGGACAGGGGTGTCCAAACTTGGGAACTTTAAAACTTGTGGACTTCAACTCCCAGAATTCCCCAGCCAGCTGGCTGGGGAATTCTGGGAGTTGAAGTCCACAAGTCTTAAAGTTCCCAAGTCTGGACACCCCTGCTCTAGGGCCTGGGGGAAGCAGTCTTCGCCCTCCTGGAGAGTCGAGAAAAGCCTCCGGAGCATGGGAAGGGCAAAAAACGGCCCCTCCCGCCATAGTGCAGGAGACTGGCTAGGCCATGGCCACGCCCACCCAGCAATGGGGCACAGAACCCCTTGCTAAAACTTTTGAAGTCCACCCCTGACTTTCTGGTTTTTCTTTGAAGACGTTTTGCTTCTCATACAAGAAGCTTTTTCAGCTCTTATATTTTCTAATAATATTTTATTACTATTACTACTACTACTACTAATAATAATAATAATAATATTTTCTTTTCTCATTAGGGCTGTAATAGCACTGCATATATTCAAGACGCCTTCCAGTTGCTGCTTCCAGTCCTTCAGATCTCACATATCCAAATCCATGGTTTAAAAACACAAGACTGACTTCCTCTAAACTAACCATCAATTTAATTTCTGTTGGGTCACACTTAATGAGTATCCAAAGGCCTTTTAAGCCATTCCAGAGTCTTTAGAAGGACGCTAAATGCAGGATTGGCACGGAAAGTTATCAAACAAACATTTTCGATCTGAATGAACTGTTTCAAATCAGCAAAGGGGAAAGCAGCTTCATGTTTCTTGTAGTAATTTAAGGTTTTATTCTGATTTTATTGGTGCAAATTCACCTTGGATATATTACTAAATATTTTAGATTGTGTTTCAGGAAAAAAAGTTGTCTTTTCCCCTCTGCCCCACCTTTTGCTTAAATATTTTATCGAGTAAATTGAGACAGACAGAAAGAAAGACTTATGGATTTTGCTGTGATCCTAATATTAAATGGAAACATTCAGGACAGAGAATCAAAGATATAATAGAAGAATAGACCTTATTTCTAATGCTGCTTCTAATATTAGACCTTACTTTTGACACTAAGTCCATTTTCCATTTGTGGGCCTTCACTACTCCCAGTAGCAGAAATGTTTACTTGACTTAGCAATATTATTAATTAATAGCCGATAACCGGGCGTTGCCCTGGGTATTTATTTATAGGGGGAAAATGTCCAGACCAAATGTAATTTCTAATGTTGGATTTTCCCCCTTACCAGAGGGAGCCCCCATGTGGAGTACTGTGAAGTCATTACCATGGCAACTCCACTGCGTTACACAGTAGAAGCCATTTTACGGCAGTACAGTAAAAGCCATTTTAAGGCACAATAGGATGTATCTTAACAGAACACCCCCCCGGGGGGGGTTTAGGGATGTCTTACCCCCCACAGTATTTGTTTCCAGAGAGTAAGTAATCTGTGTACCAAGTTTGGTTGAAATTGCTTGAGGCGCTCCAGAGTTATGCTGGAACATACACACATGCGCAGTTTTTGTAGGCTTACATCATAAAGTCTTATGCAGAAAAAGCAGTAAATTATTTCAACAAATGATTACTTCTTTGCTCCTTCCCAATCAATTAGATCGTCTGTTTTTGCTCCTGCTGGTACTTTACACTGAAGAGGATCCATATTTGGGTTCAAGAGGGATTCCTTGGTGCTCCCTGAGCTGAGTGTTGTTGTTTTTTTTGCAGATGTTTCATTATCTAAACTAGGCAATATCATCAGTGCTAAAAACCTCACTCCCTTCTAACACTGATGATGTTTCCTAGTTGGGTCATGAAAGGTCTGCAAGAAAATCACCAAGCTTGGAGAGCAACAAGGACCCCCAGTTCTCCTTCTCCTCCTCCTCCCCCCTCCCCCTCTTCCTCCTCCTCCTCACTCCTTTCTAACACTGATGTTGTTATCTAGTTGGATAATGAAACATCTGCAAAAAAACCCCCACCAAGCTCATTTCAACTTTGAGCTACAAATATTCTCCTTTATCGGTGTAATTGAGTTTGCATTTCTCAGTCCATTCCATATGCCACAGCTGTTGCTTTGTAAGGGAATTTCTGTGTTTTCATAAGTTATCTTCATGCAAATCTCACAAATCGAGAATAGTTGTCTGGAACATCTGATCCAGGACACCACAACCTGCTCCCAGTTCAATGAATTGACTTCTAGGAGGCAATGCTGAACTACATCTCAGAACATGGCAGTCGTGGAAGAGAATGTTCTAGAATTTTCCAGCACGTTCCATTTCCAAGTTTTGCACATCTCTTGTCTCTTTTAAGCCTACTTGTAGGGATTCTGTAGCAAGTACTGCGATTTTCATTAATTTAAGTACTGCGATTTTCATTAATTTAACACAGGGGTGTCCAAACTTGGCAACTTTAAGCCCTCTGGGCTTCAACTCCCAGAATTCCCCAGCCAGTGTGTTGAAGTCTTAAAGTTGGCGAAGTTGGACACTCCTGATATAACAGAACATTGAGTTCCTGTTTCTTAAAATACATTGCATCAAAGCATTGCCAGTGAGCCATTGGTCACAATAAGTGTGTGCCTTTTTTGGTTTTCTTAAGATTTTACACTGCAGAATATAATAGCTGGTCCTGCAGAGAGGAATCGTGAAAATAGGTAACGGTAAAGGTTCCCCTCGCACACATGTGCTAGTTGTTACCAACTCTAGGGGGCGGTGCTCCTCTCCATTTCAAAGCCGAAGAGCCAGCGCTGTCCGAAGACGTCTCCATGGTCATGTGGCCGGCATGACTAAACTCCAAAGGTGCACGGAACAATGTTACCTTCCCAGCAAAGCTGGCTCCTGTTTTTCTACTTGTATATTTTACATGATTTTGAACTGCTAGGTTGGCAGAAGCTGGGACAAGTAGCGAGAGCTCACTTCGTTACGTGGCGCTGGGGATTCGAACTGCCAACCTTTTTGATCGACAAGCTCAGCATCTTAGCCACTGAGCCACCGCATCCCTTTCACTGCGTCCTTTTCACCGTGTCGTGAAAATAGATTGTCTTAATTCAGGTGATCGTTGAACTAAACGTTGCCTAGGAATATGTGTGTCTAAAGATAAATTTTTGAAAAGCATTTAAAACAGGAGATGGCTTAAATTTGAAGCATCCTTTCTGCAGGCTTTGCTGGAAAGCGTTCAGTGCACAGAGCAGGCTTTGTCACGAAGGGAAAAATAATTAAGGAAGAAGCTACTAAATGAGACAAGGAGCAGACTATCCCATGGGAGGTTTTTCCTTTAAGGTCAATACACTTGGCAGTTTAAGAATTAAAACCAACCGGCTCATTTAAAGAAACCAGATCAGCTAGGGGTTGTGGGGAAAAAAACCAACATCTCTAATAAAACAGATTGCAAAGTTAAATAATCAACACTGCCCTGCTATAGCCGGTTCAAACTTATTTAGTTTCATATATATATATGACCAGCTCGTCAGCATTCACAACTTCTGGAGGCAAGTTGTTCCACTGATTAATTGTTCTAACTGTCAGGAAATTTCTCCTTAGTTCTAAGTTGCTTCTCTCCTTGATTAGTTTCCACCCATTGCTTCTTGTCCTGCCTTTGGGTGCTTTGGAGAATAGTTTGACTCCCTCTTCTTTCTGGCAGCCCCTGAGATATCGGAAGACTGCTATCCTGCCACACCTGGTCCTTCTTTTCATCAAACTAGCCATGCCCAGTTCCTGCAACCGTTCTTCATATGCTTAAGCTTCCAGTTCCTTCCAGGCATGCTGTAGAAGAGTGAGCCCAGTGACGCTGTTGACCCCAATTTTTTTCAAATAGGAATTGCAAAATACTGAATGGAAGCTAAGAGACTTGGAGCAGTGTTTGCCATGGGGGTGGCAGTTTCTCATCAAATGCAACCTGAAAGATAGAACCAACCTGAAATGATAGCTAGATAGCTAGATCAATAGATGGATGGATGGATGGACGGACGAATGGATAGATAGATAAATAGATAGCTGATAGATGGGGTAATTAGGTAGGTAGGGGGGTGGGTAGGTAGGTAGGTAGGTAGGTAGATGATAGATAGATAGATAGATAGATAGATAGATAGATAGATAGATAGATAATCAGTAGATAGGTAATTGGTAGATACTGTAGATCAGGGGTGTCCAAACTTGGAAACTTTAAGACTTGTGGACTTCAACTCCCAGAATTCCCCAGCCAGCATGGCTGGGGAATTCTGGGAGTTGAAGTCCACAAGTCTTAAAGTTCCCAAGTTTGGACACCCCTGAGCTAGTCATATATAGTGTAGCTTTTAAGTGATACGTTTTTCTCCATTCTATTCACCAAAGGTGCCAATAATTTGCCAACAGTTTTATTTCACACTCACATTCCATCATAATGGTCGCTGGAGGACTCTAGATAGATAGATAGATAGATAGATAGATAGATAGATAGATAGATAGATAGATAGATAGATAGATAGATAGATAGATGATAGATAGATAGATAGATAGATAGATAGATAGATAGATAGATAATCAGTAGATAGGTAATTGGTAGATACTGTAGATCAGGGGTGTCCAAACTTGGAAACTTTAAGACTTGTGGACTTCAACTCCCAGAATTCCCCAGCCAGCATGGCTGGCTGGGGAATTCTGGGAGTTGAAGTCCTCAAGTCTTAAAGTTCCCAAGTTTGGACACCCCTGCTGTAGATAGATAATTATAAATAACATTGAGAGATGAGATAGAAAATTATGACAGATAGATAATAGATGATTAGATGACTAAATGATAGCTAGATAGAACAAACATTCATGGATAGTATGGTGTCCCAATGTTTATTTTCATTTAAAAGGACGTATCATTGGTGTTTTGTTAAATTGTGTTTATTTGCAATACACAGACTAAGCATAGATGACTCATCTTACAGCAAAGGCTGCCCTACTCCATTAAGGATAAATGTAATTAAAGTTTTAAGACTCTGGATGAGGAATTAAGAGCATCAGGAAGAGACAGCAGCCCAAGAGGCAGATTATTCTTCATCGGGATGACGCCTGTGTCTTCACAGACTCCAACCCGTCTTCTTGGCACTTTCTAATGAAAAATCAATTTTCTCCCCTGACTGCTTTTATGACGTTCCTTTTGAGCCATTGCAGTTTCCAGGGGCCACAGAGGACAACTTATTTCAAACTGTGTGTGGAATGCTTTTCCGGATGAGAGGCTGGCTTCCTATATAGGAGCAGGATAATTCACCTCAGTGATTTTCTATAGGCAAGGGACTCGAAGATCAGATTTATGTCTCCCAAAAATGTTTGAAATCGAGTAGAAAGCAGATGTTCTGACCTAGGCTTCCCCAAAAAGCATGAAGCAGATTCCTCGTTCTGACAAAACCCCTTTTATTAAACGAATGTGAATTCCTCTCATTCACATTTTAAAAAAAAACCAATCACCCTTACCAGAGTGAGCCCCCTTGTGGAGCATTGTGAAGCCATTACCATGGCAACCCCACTGTTCTGTACAGTAGATGCCATTTTAAGACCCAACAGGCTGTATCTTAACATAACTTGAATCCAAAATGCACACTAACACTGTCAAAAGTACAGTGATTTGACACTATAGATATAATTCATTCCTTTTCATTTCAGCGGCCCAGGCGTTCCAGAGTTATGCTGGAACACACACACACACACACACACACAAACAGACACAGCCATTTTCATATATATAGAAGATTCCAGAGTTGCCTTGTGCTCATGGGATAAATACAGATTTTTGCAGTGTCCTGTGGGATGCGAGCAGCAATTGCATTTAAAAAAACAATCCTTACTATCTTGTCCATATTCTCCACAGCAGAAACAACACTTTGTAAACATTATTTACATAACGTAAAATTTATTGTGGCTACCATTTTTCAAAGTATAGAACATTACGTTGTACAGGCTAAGGCTCAGGAGAAAAGTTGCAAAATTCTGGAAAATATTTAATCAGATACTAGGGAAAGAGAGAATCAATAAAGTAATTCTTTCTCCTTGCATAAATTAACCTATCACTCTCAACTCTTTATCCTCCCTCCCTAACTAGAGGCAAGGGAGCTTTGAGAATAGAAAACACAGAAATTACTGCAGAAAGCTGTGATTCTACTTTTAAAGAGGCAACAAGAATAGGTATTATTGTTTTGAAACGAAAACTTGAAGGAGTTCGAACGGTAGTAAGCAAAATTTTAAAAAATAAAATAAAGTCAGCCAACAAAACGATGCAAGTGCAGCATTCTCAACTATATCACAGGCAGACTTCTTAAAGAAGAAACTCTCCTGGAAGGAATAGAATAGAATAGAATAACAAATGGAATGGAATGGAATAGAATAGAATATTTTACTGGCCAAGTGTGATTGGACACACAAGGAATTTATCTTTGGTGCAGATGCTCTCAGTGTACATAAAAAGACAAGATCGATTCCTCAATAATCATAAGGTACAACTCTTAATGATAGTCATACAGTACAAATAAGCAAAGGAAACAATCAATATCAATAGTAAGGATATAAGCAACAAAGTTACAGTCCTGCAGTTATAAGTGGGAGGAGATGGGTGATAGGAATGATGAGAAGACTAATAGTAATGCAGCCTTAGTGAATGGTTTGACAGTGGTGAGGGAATTATTTGTTTAGCAGAGTGATGGCATTTGGGGAAAAAACTGTCCTTCTGCCTAGTTGTGGTGTGCAGTGCCCTATAGTGTCATTTTGAGGGTAGAAGTTGAAACAATTGATGTCCAGGATGTGAGGGGTCTGTAGATATTTTCACAGCTCTCTTTTTGACTTGTACAGTGCATAGGTCCACAATGGAAGGCCGGTTGGTAGCCATTGTTTTTCCTGCAGTTCTGATTATCCTCTGAAGTCCGTGTCTGTCTTGTTGGGTTGCAGAGCCAAACCAGACAGTTATGGAGGTGCAGAGGACAGACTCAATCGTTCCTCTGTAGAACAGAATCAGCAGCTCCTTGGGCAGTCTGAGCTTCCTGAGTTGGCGAAGGGATGCAAAATAATAAGAAAATAGAACAGAAAATAGAAAAAGCTCACATTGTTCTTGATGCATCACCTATGCCAGGGGTGTCCAAACTTGGGAACTTTAAGACTTGTGGACTTCAACTCCCAGAATTCCCCAGCCAGGACACCCCTGACTTATGCGAATCAATATTTTACTAGGAAGCAAGAGCGCCGAACTTCAGGCAGGTTGAAGACTTTTGAACCTCAACTCCCAGAATTCCTCCGCCAGGATGGCTGGCGCCGGAATTCTGGGAGTTGAAGTCCAAAGGTCTTCCCCGCGGCCAAGTTCGGACACGCTGGCTTTAAAACGCCCATGCGCAAAAGCAGCCGGCTTTTTCGAACAGCCTAAACCCCGCCTCCCTCGCCAACCGCGAACCGAGAAGGGGAAAAAAAAACCCAAAGCATCCGCCCGCTCGCCCCGCCCACTTTTCTCTCTCCCCCGCCCCTCCCGCCGGAGCTTCCACTTTCCGTTCGGAAACAGCGGCGTCTGCGCGCGCAGCCCGCCGCCGGTCGACGTTCGATGTGGCAGGGAGGGAAAATACAGACAGAGAAAAGGCGGGGAAAGATACAGCGGGGGGGGGGGGGAAGGGGCGTGCCCAAGGGATCCTCCTGGCGCTGCCTCGGTGGGCGGGCCAAAAGAAAGAGGGCGTGGCCGAGCGGCCGGAAAGGAGGCGGGGCAGCGGGCAGTGAAGAGGGGGTCGCTTTTCGCTCGAATTGGGGTTTGTTTCGGGTTCGGGCCTGGGGTCCTTCCCGCTCCTCTCCCTCGGGGTTCAGGTGAGAAGCAGGGCTGGGATGGGCGGTCGGCACCCAGGGTAGGGGGACAGCCTTTTTCCCTCAGTGTGTGTGTGTGTGTGTGTGTGTGTGTGTTCTCTGAGGGGGGGGCTTCCTTTAGGGGTATACCCCACTTTGGGGACCAGCTCCTCCCCAAACAACATCCCTGGGCTGGGGGCTGAGGAGAAAGTTTTGGTGAGAAGAAGCATCATCATCCTGAACCAGAGGTCTCCTGAGCATGTGCAGAGTGCCTTTGCAGAAACCACGATCCCCTCAGGATCTGGGGTGCAAAGAGTGGTTGTTGGGGTGCATTGAGGCTTGTGGGTCCTAAAAGAGAGGGTTTACTTTATCTTTTATTTTATCTTTTATATTGTATATTATTTTCTACGTTACCTTTTGTCTTTTATGTTGTCTTTTGTCTTTTATATTTTGTCTTTTAGTTTATATTATATTCTATATTTTATTTTATCTTTTATCTGTTATTTTATATTATATTTTATTTTATGTTTCATATTCTATTTTGTTTTATTTTATCTTTTTTATATTGTATGTTGTTAAAATGTATCTAAAGCAAATGGTAGCCACACTATCTGTGCTTTTGTAAAAATCCGGTATAGATTAAAAATGAGTTAAAGATATAAAATGCCTATATATAGATTAAAAATGAGTTACAAATATAAAAATACATACATACATACATACATACATACATACATACATACATACATATATATATATATATTAAAAAAAGAAAAAACGAATTTACTTTTGGAAGAGCTCTTTACAGCCGTTGCTGTCTGTTCTCCCTATATTGCATGTTATATTTTATCTTTTCTTTTATATTATATTTTTTCTTTTGTTTTATAGTATATTTTAACTTTATATTTTATATTATATTTTATCTCTTTTTTCTTTTATATTTTTTATATTATATTTTGTTTTATTTTATTTTATCTTGTATTTTATCTTGTATTTTATATTTTATATTATATTTTACCTTTTATTTTATATTTTGCATTTTATTTTATAGTTTATTTTGTTTTTAATTTTATATGTTATATTTTATATGATATATTTATATATTTCATTTTATATTTCATTTCATATTTTATGCTTTTATTTTATATTTTATTTTATATTTTACTCATTCAGTTTATTGGCCACCTGTCTGACCACAGGGTAACTCTTGAGTGGCTCACAACAGTAAAAAATAAATAAAAATAAAGCTATAGAGATAACATACTACAAAAAGTATACAACCAAAAGCGGGTGGTGTACTACAAAGGAGTCTTGGTCAAGAGGTAAGTCTCTCCAAACTGAGATAATCCTCACATTATAAACCTTACATTCTCAGGTTGAATCATCTGTCCATCCCGAAGCTGCCCATCCTCCAGGAAAGCTTGAGCAGGATGCCATCCAATTTTCCAGAATTTTGATACCAGTTATTACCATTACAAGCTGCTTTTGGTGAGTATTGACTTAAAAGAGTAGGCTTAACCTATGTGGAATTAATGGAATAAAAGAATAAAACGGAGTAAAATAAAATAAATTCATGGATACAGGATTAGGGCTAAAATAGACTGGGCTAGGCTTTCCCAGCTGGTATCGGTTTAGGCTTCAAGGTTTAATGATGACGATTTCCTGTGCTCTGGACCCACAATCACTAAACCCTGAACCCCACCGCTCTTCTCTAGAATAGAAAACTCTCCAAAATAAATTTTAAAAAGAGGAAATAAATCATTGGGGAAGGCAGGTGTGCCTTCACTAACTGAGGAGAAATTTCCTGACAGTTATAACAATTAAATCAGTGGAACAGAAGTTGCCTCCAGAAGTTGTGAATGCCCCAACACTGGAAGTCTTTAAGAAGATGTTGGATAGCTATTTGTCTGAAACGGTATAGGGTTTCCTGCCTAGGCAGGGGGTTGGACTAGAAGACCTCCAAGGTCCCTTCCAACTCTACTATTGTATTATGTATTAACTATGCTTGTAGTTCTCCCTTTCCTTATTGTACCATTAAATTTATTTTTCTTCCCCTTTGGTAGAGATGCAAATGATAAGATAAGCAAATGATAGGAATCATTAGTGTACACACACACACACACACACACACACACAGCCTAAGTTAAGGTTAGATTATGATTTGTGGATGATTAAATCAATGGGCAATTTGAAAGTATTATAAGCATTATAATACAGGTAGTCTTCAACTTACGACCACAGTTCGGCTCCCAGTTTCTGTGGTTAAGCGAGACATTTGTCAAGTGAGCGTTGCCCCATTTTACGACCTTTCTTGCCTCTGTTGCTCAGTGAATCGCCAGGGTGGATAAGTTAGTAAGACGGTTGTGAAGTGAATCTGGCACCCCCACCCCTTGACGTTGCGTGTCAGAAGGTCGCAAAAGGGGATCATGTAAATTTGGGGACACAGCAATGGTCATAAATACATGAGCTGGTTGGCAAGCATCTGAATTTGGATCACATGACCCTGGGGATGCTGCATAGGTCGTAACTCTGAAAAACGGTCATAGGTCACCGTTGTAACTTTGAACAGAAGCAGTTTTTGTGTTGTGTTGAGTATTCCACATTTGTCCCAGTATTTAATATTAAGAAGACTCAACTGTTATCAATCGATCGATCAATCAGAATAGAGCTGGAAGGGACCTTAGAGGTCTTCTAATCCAACCCCCTGCTTAAGCAAGAGACCCTCTACCATTTCAGATCAGTCGCTGTCCAGTCTCTTCTGAAAAAAACTCCAGTGATGAAGCATCCACAACTTCTGGATGCCAGTTGTTCCACTGGTTAATTGTCCTCATTGTTAGGAAGTTTATCCTTAATTCCAGGTTGCTTCTCTCCTTGATTAGTTTCCATCCGTTGTTTCTTGTCCTGCCTTCTGGTGCTTTGCAAAATAAATTGACCCCTTTGTGGCAGCCCCTCAAATACTAGAATTCTCCTACCTTACTCAAACTAAGATCTTGGTTTTGTTCTGGTTCTATAGCTTATTTTCAGGCTTATCCATTTTTATCTAGAACTTAGCAACAGCGTATAATTTTTGATTGGATGTTAATTCTTATCGTACCTTCATCTGTTGAATAGAAAGACGGTGGTTAAAATCCCCAAGCGAGAAAACAGGAAGTGGTGAGTTTTAATCCTACCTTAGGCACAAAGCGGGGGTTGGATTCTGATCAGTCACTTTCCCTCAGCTATAAGGAGGCCGTAGAAAAATGCTACTAAAAATTCACCAACCTTCCTGTGTGAATTTAGATCCAGATTGATTTGAAGCACAAACCTATCTTTTCAATAACCATAAGTAAGATTCCATAAGGAGGAATCTTTAATGTCGGTTCCCAATTCTGTGCTGCAATGTGTGACGGTAAACTAAACAAAACATTTAAAGATGTGCGATCATGTTACGTCTTCCCATATTTCTGCTAGCTAGCGTGTCATAAATCTAAGGATGAAAAACATTTTATGGCCTCTGGTTATATATCCTAATTCATAGTTATACCCTAATTTGTTTAGCAACATGGAACCATATACAACACAGTTGGCTCGATTTATGGTAAATGGGACATCTAATTGCTCAATTTAAATACGTTTAATTGCTTCTAACTTGTAGTTGCTGGGTTGGGATTTTTTGTTTTGGAATTTGTAGTCAAGTAAATATGGTTTTGATCATGGAGTCTGAAATAAATTACCTCGAATGAACTGAGAAAATTGTGTATGGCAGCTGCGTGCAGGCCAAGCCTTGATCCCCCAAATCCTCGATTGCATGCGATGATGCAATCTTGGTAAAACAGGATGACTAGTCCAAAGTCTATCTGCGCTTATGAAATGAAAACACATGGAAGATATTAATATGTCTGAAATTCACCTCAGTACTTTTAAGAGTGTTTATGAAGGACCGATTAGTTATGGAAAATGTTTGGGTAGAAAGTTGTTTAGACTAAAATGCAGATTTTAATTAGCTGTTTGAATGTTACTTTTTAATGGGCATTGCTGATCTGAAAATTTGGACTTGTGAGAGATTCTCAAAGGAAATAAGCCATAATATTTTCACGTGAATAGATACTAATATAAATGTATCCTCTTTGGAAATCCCTTGTGTGTCCAATCACACTTGGCCAATAAAGAATTCTATTCTATTCTGTTCTATTCTATTCTATTCTATTCTCTATTTCCTATTCTATTCTGTTCTTTATTCCTCCTTTGTTCTATTCTATTCTATTCTATTCTCCATTCCATTCTTTTTCTGTTCTATTCTATTCTTTATTCCTCCTTTATTCTATTCTATTCTATTCTCTATTCCATTCCATTCTTTTTCTGTTCTGTTCTATTCTATTTTATTCTCTGTTCTGTTCTATTCTATTTTCTACTCGTAATTTGAGTTAAAATAAACTTAGCTTTCATTTGGTTTATGTTTTAAATTTTACTTAACTTATATTTTACGCAGATATTATCTTAGTTTATATTTTATTAGTTGTTTGCTTGCAAGCCAGATGTTTGCAAGCAAAACACCAGGCTCTGAGAGTGGCAAGGACTTCTCAGTTCGATCCTGAGTTATGTGTATTCTCTTCTATTGATCAAAGGTGAGCTTACATCTCAGTTCTATCCGTTTTTGGCAAAGTGGGTTTGCTCCCAAAAGATTTTTGTCCCCTTGGTTTAAAGTAGCAGCGATACAGTTTGGATGTTTGCTGGGTTGGACATACAACATTTGGGTACTATGAAGCTGTGGAGGTCTGCTTTGCATCAAGAAAACTTTGGATTCTTTTGAAGCCGGTTTGCAATGCGAAATCAAAGCCAGTTGTCCAAAGTGCCTCACTTCAGTCTTCTCCAAAACCCTCTCAGCCGATTCCGTCAGAGCTTGGGCCACCGGGAGAAGATTGACAGGAGTCTTCTCTGGAGAAAACTAATTGGTTCCCCCAGGACAGGGGTCGGCAACCTTAAACACTCAAAGAGCTACAAAGGTCCTAAACGGAAGCTCCCCGTTCAATTCTGGAGCTGACCGGAAGTCCGGTTCCCCCACCATAGAGTCTCCTCCTAATGCGGCATCCTTTTTCCTCTACCTGTCCTAACTGAAAATCCTATCAATTGTGGAGCCGACCGGCGAGAGGGAGCCGTAGCAGAGGGACGAAAGAGCCACATGCGGCTCCAGAGCCACAGGTTGCTTACCAGAGAGGTTAGTAACTAGATTTGTTGGCAAGGAGTCAGACAACTTGATGAGATTGAAACTCATCAAGAAGAGAAGCAACCTAGAACTAAGGAGAAATTTCCTCACAGTGAGAACAGTTAATCAATGGAACAAGTTGCCTCCAGAAGTTGTGAATGCCCCAACACTGGAAGTTTTAAAGAAGAGATCGAACAACCATTTGTCTGAAATGGTAGAGGGTTTTCCTGCGTGAGCAGAGGGTTGGACTAGAAGACCTCCAAGGCCCCTTCCAATTTGGTTATTCTGAGTTCTGTATAAGGTACTGCATTTGCTTCCATCTTCTTCCCGTGTGGCCCTTTGGTCTGTTGTTTCTTTTGACAGCTGTTCCTCAAAAGCTTTAAAAGATTATTATGCAGGTAGTCCTCGACTTACAAGCAATTCATTTCAAATTACGTTTTTATATGTGAGGTCTTCACAAAAGCAAAATATTTGGCTGGCTTTTAAAATTGTAGCTTCCTGCCTCCCTAGCCCACCCCTTCAGCATTGTGTAATTAAATTAAATTCAAATTAGGGCTCCTGAAAGCTAATGTTTTAAGAGGATGAAACCACTGGCAAGAACCTAACCACAGTGCCTGCCTTTGTGTAGCTTTAACGCTTGATAAAAGTAGGAAGGCATTTTCCCCATTTCATTATTTTCTTTTAATTATCTGTTAAGATAATAGGATTTCCTAACTTTGATGCCACTTATCTAGAGAGGGAGGGAGGAAAAGAAAAAAGAACGAAGGAAGGAAAGAGAGAAAGAAAGAGAAAGAAAGAAAGCTGTATACAGGCAGACCATGTTGGTTGGTTGCACGACTGCTGGTGAAGGAAGGAAAGGAAGAAAAAGAGAGAAAAAGGAAAGGAAGAGGGAGGGGGAGAAGGAAAGGAAAGAAAGAAAGAAAGCTGTGTACAGGCAGACCATGCGTTTCTCTCCTCCTGTTCGGTTGCACCAATCTTTATGCTGAGTGCTGGTTGTGGAAGGAAGGAAAGGAGGGAGGGAGGGAGGGAGGGAGAAAGAAAGAAAGAAAGAAAGAAAGAAAGAGAAAGAAAGAAAGAAAGAAAGAAAAGGATAAGAAAAGAGAACGAAAGGAAAGGATAAGAAAAGAGAAAGAAAGAAAGCGATGTACAGGCAGACCGTGCGTTTCTCTCCTCCTGTTCGGTTGCACCAGTCCTTTTGTGTGCCGCTGGTTGTGCCCGTTGCCTAGACGATTGCTTGCTCTTGCTGAGGATGTCTGGCTCGCGTAGAGAATTTGACGTGAAGCAGCTTTTAAAGATCAGATGGAGGTGGTTTGGTCAGCAGCAGCAGCTCCCTCCTCATCCTAACGTCGGTCGCGAAGGAGACTTCTGGGACAGAAGATACCCCGCGGCTGCCGGTGGGAGAAAGTTTCTAAATGCCAGCAGCCTGCCGCCGTCTTTGGCATCGCTCGGTTCCCAGAGGTCCAAGCCACAGGGTTTGCCGGATTCCTTTTCTCGGCCAATGGCAGCCACATCGGAAGTGCCCACCTTGGAGTTCACCAGGGAGGCCATCCAGAATCCACATCTGCTTGAGGTTCCAGATGCTGAGGATGGAGCCCTCGAAGAAGAAAAAGTACCAACCCTCTCTGCGTGCAGGTCATTGCTTTCTCATTGTTCAGAATGAGCCGTGCCTGGTCGTTGTTTGCAGTAAATAAATAAATATATATGTGTATGTATGTATGTATTCCGACATTGAAAAGCTGCAAAAAATCTCGGCTCACAGCATTTTAAAAATGTACTTTTTTTTTTTTACATTCTCATCAGTAATCTGCCTGAGTAAAAACAGATGAGTAATGGCTAATCTGTATTCAAAATGTCTTGAAAAAAGAGACTTAAAATGAATGGGTAGGGTTTTAGAAAGAAAGTGGGCTAAAATTAGCAGCCAAATATTTTCCGTGTGGGTCTATTTCGTTGTTTAAGTGTAATCTGGATCGGTATTTATGACGGTCGTATTTTTGTGTCCTTGCTGGGTTTTAGAATAGGGGCGTAATGTAGGATTTATTTCAGACTCCTGCTGAATCAGGTTAGAGGAATCCAGATTAGACATCATCACATTGTAGAGAATATATAGCTGGAGTTCTCTTTGTCACTTTTTTTTTTAATTAAAAAAACGTAACTTTATGTGGCTGTAGTATGCACATTTACCTGGGAGTAAGTCTCATTGGGCTAAATAGCTTTCCTTCTGAACACACGTGCAAAAGAACTGCATTTGAAGTCCGTTATCCTAGTATATTTGCTTGGTAGTACTATACTTCATTTATTTTGATTCTATATTTATAGAGAAAATGTACATTTTTTTAAATTTTATGCTTGTATATGATTGTACAGATATATATGAGAGCCAGTATGTTTTATTTTTTGATTTGCCTTTAAAACGTAGCTAACAAATGGACAGTATTTACTATCATTAGAATGCAGTTTGAAGACTGAAAAGATTAATTCTTTCGTTATCTTCTTAATTGTGTAAACATTAGTATTGTGCCAAGGACTGGTGGTTTAAAAAGAGGGCAAAGCCCTTACAGCAGGGGTGTCCAAACTTGGGAACGTTAAGACTTGTGGACTTCAACTCCTAGAATTCCCCAGCCAGCCATGCTGGCTGGGGAATTCTGGGAGTTGAAGTCCACAAGTCTTAACGTTCCCAAGTTTGGACACCCCTGCATTACAGTAACACGCCGACCTCTTTATGCAGTAAACATGGTCGAAAATTACAAATATACAGAAATTATACATTTCTGTTGAGCGTAAAGTTATTTTCTTTTGAACATCAATAAATTACAGGTAGTCCTCGACTTACGGCCGCAATTGAGCCCAACATTTCTGTTGTTAAATGAGACTTTTGTTAAGTGAGTTTTGCCCCATTTTATGCCCTTTCTTGCCATGGTTGTTAAGTAAATCAAAGCAGTTGATAAGGTTGGGAAATGAGACTGGTTCCCCATTGATTTTGCTTGTCGAAAGTTTGCAAAAGGAGATCACATGACCCTGGAACACAGCAACGGTCATAAGTATGAATCAGTTGCCAAGCATCTGAATTTGGATCACGTGAGCATGGGGATGCCACAAAGGTCGCAAATGTGAAAAAGGTCTTCAATCGCTTGTTTCAGTGCCGTTGTAACTTTGAATGGTCACTAAGTGAACTGTTGTAAGTCGAGGACTACCTGTCCTAATTCCTCTGATCATATCAGCATTTAATGCTAGTGGCAAGCGTAAATAGATTGCGTAGAATTTACTATATTTTAGTGCGCTCCTGTTTAGGGTTGCTACAGAGAGTTACTTTATTTCTATACAAATGAAATGCGAACAGGTGGGATTCAGCCGGTTGGGCTGGTTGGAGCAAACTGGATGTTAAAAACTGGATTTTCATCTGATTCGCCGAATCGGTAGTTACAAGGACCGGCTGACCCGCCCACCCCGCCCCTCCCAGGACTCTCCATGTAGCCCATTCATCGTGCCAAGTAAATGCAGGGCCCGCACAAAGGCTCTGGGAGGGTGAAAAGGGGCCTACCAGAAGTAGCGGAAGTCCGGAAACATGCCCGTTTCTGGCCTCCGGAGCCCAGGGGAGGCCGTTTTCACCCTCCCGGAGACTCAAGGAAAACCTCCGGAGCCTGGGGAGGTTGAAAACGCCCCCGCCGCCACTGTGGTGCAGGAAGCTGACTAGGCCACACTCCCATGGCCACGCTCACCCAGTAACTGGGCAGAGAACGGGTTGCTTAAAACTTTCAATCCCATCCCTGAATGCCAAGATAGCAAAATGAATGATTTAAAGAAAAATCTGTTACCTGCAGAGAGGTTCTTCTGGGACGCCCAGTAGTTAAGCTCAATTGTTGTTGTAAGTCGAGGACAACCTGTGTTATGTGGTATTCATAGGTATAATATGAATACCACATAATTTATAGAGCCGTGGTGGCGTAGTGGTTAGAGTGCAGTATTGCAGGCTGATTCTGCCGAGTGCCAGCAGTTCAATCCTGACCGGCTCAAGTTTGACTCAGCTTTCCATCCTTCCGAGGTTGGTAAAACGAGGACCCAGATTGTTGAGGGCAATATGCTGACTCAGTAAACAGCTTAGAGAGGGCTGTAAAAGCACTGGGAAGCAGTACAGAAGTCTAAGTGCTATTGCTATAATCTCAAGTATTGCCTTTTTCCATTTAGACTTGACCATCAAATAGTGAATAGCAATAGCACTTAGATTTATATGTACCCCTTCACTGTGCTTTTACAGCCCTCTCTAAGCCGTTTACAGAGTCAGCCAATTGGCCCCCAACAATCTGGGTCCTCTTTTTACTGGCTTCGGAAGGATGGAAGGCTGAGTCAACCTTGAGCTGGTGAGACTTGAACTCCTAGCTGTGGGCAGAGTTTGCCTGCAATACTGCATTCTAACCACTGCGCCACAGAGGCTCATCCTGGTTAATTGCATACTAATTTTGAGAACAGTTATGCTCTTTAGTTTAAACATAAATTACTTTTAATAGTAGCTTAGTTTTAGATTATAACATATGTTTGTTTTGGTTTGATTTTTTTTACTACATCTGTCATTTTTTTATATTTGTGGTAGTATTTTTATTAAATATTATAATTACAATTTTAAAAAAATACGAATTTAAAAAAATTGAAGAAAAATTAAAGGGTGAGATTCTTCATAATCTTTTCCAAAGCCTTATTACAAATTTAACTGGAGATTAAATTTAGCTCATTTGTAACACAGTAAAATCAAAGTTTTTATTATTCCTTGGCTGTTTATTCCATTTTAAAAAATTCTTAAAGTTGTATTTATAACAGCCCCATCAAGATCACGACCACCAACATTGACAAGCTAGTATACATATAAAATGAGAGCAAGCCTCCCCACCTTCCAGCACTGATGATGTTACCTGGTTGGGTAATTAAATGTCTGCAAGAAAACAACCCAGCTCAGAGAACCAAGGACCTCACAGGGTTTAGATACTTCGTGTACGGTGATGCAAACTGCAGACTTCCCGAATATTAATGCATCCGTTCAAGACATACTCATGAAATAAATAAGATAGTTTAAAATGTGTATTGAAAAATGTCTTCTTCAACCTTAATAAAATCTTTCTCTAATGAATTCCAGTCAGTAAATTACTTTTTTGGGGGTACAGAAGCCTTAGCTTCACAGGCATCCTGGCTGGGTCATTGCTACTCTGTTTCCCTGAAAATAAGACCTCCCCGGATAATAAGCCCAATCGGGCTTTTGAGCGCATGCACTATAATAAGCCCTCCCCTGAAAATATTGCAACACAGCAGCAGCCATGAGGTGACCACGCTCGCTGCCTCTTGCACCTCAAAAATAATAAGTCCTCCCCGAAAATAAGGCCAAGCGCTTATTTCATGGGGGTCAAAACAAAATAGGAGCCTCTCACTTTCGGGGGAACGAGGTAATAACTGAACCATTTTCCACTTTCCTCCTTGCTGATGTGAGAACATAAAATGAGAAATTGCTGCGGCCTTTTCCCTTCTAACTGCCTATTCATCATCTTTATAGCCTGCTAATTTCAAAACGTAATTATGATGCTATAAACGTGAGCCCCATGATTGCAACTTTGCTGAACGATGAGCCGCTTTCCCCTTGCACGAATTGTCCCATTTCAATGGTTCTCCAGTTGAGAGGTTTGGGGCTCAGAAAAATGTTTCTCGCCCTTTGGGGATTGCGTGCTGTTGAACCGCTGGCCTTTTTGCCTGCTCCCCATCAGCGAGTCCCTAAAACGTATTTCGGTGCAAAAAAACAACCTTGCACTTCATCTTGCGCCATAATAATTTTCAGTCTCTTTAGATGCCGTCCTGCTATTTTCAGTTCTTTCCATCCACGCACAGCGCATGGATGAGCGGCAATGCAAAAATCCATGTCACAAGGACCTTGAGTCTTGAAAGCTTTCCCCATCAGTTCGGCTGCAGTCTTTTGACAAAGTGTCGGTAGCTTTTTGAGAGCCCGCATTTTGCCGGCGGGGGGAAAGAAGTGCCTTTTCTCTTTGTCTTAAAACCCATAACTAAAACCTATAAATTCCTTTTCTAATCCATTTGCGTGTGCCTTGCGTTTCCAGAACGTCCCACAGTGGAGAGACTCGCCTGCCGTGTCGTCCAATGGAGCCTTGCCCGTCGGATGAATTTTTTCAAGCGCTCAACCATGCAGAGCAAACGTTTAAAAAAATGGAAAATTACTTGAGGCATAAGCAACTGTGCGATGTGGTGCTAGTGGCAGGCGATCGACGGATTCCGGCACACAGGTACGTGTGGGTTCAATCCCTTAAGCTGTCGTTCCTTTGGAAACATTTGAATGTATGAATTATTCATTCAAAGCGCGCTCATTTAGTGATTCCAAGGATGTTTGTGTTCTTGTTTGTTGACGGTTTGTTGTCAGCAGAAAAGCCGAGAGGCTTATTGATTTTTCTGAAACCAGAACAAAATCGTTAATGTTAATGCTCTTTACATAATGGCAACTACTGTTACCCATTTCAGAAATCTTTTATTGAACCCCTCCCTCTTTTATCCTTTTAAAAGACATTTTTGTACATTTGTTACTATTAACTTATTTTATTTGAGCCACGGTGGCGCAGTGGTTGGAGCGAAGTACTGCAGGCTACTTCTGCTGCCCGCTGGCTGCCTGCAATTTGGCAGATCGAATCTCACCAGGCTCAAGGTTGACTCAGCCTTCCGTTCTTCTGAGGTGGGTCAAATGAGGACTCAGATTGTTGGGGGCAAGAGGCTGACTCTGTAAACCGCTTAGAGAGGGCTGTAAAAGCACTGTAAAGCGGTATATAAGCCTAAGTGCTATTGCTATTTCATTTAAGACAATGTCTATGGAGCTTCTCAGTCGTCCAGGTCACGGTTGTCCTAAAGGTGCTTTTCCAAGAGGCAACTGGACTTTCTGGTTTTTCTTTGAAGACGTTTTGCTTCTCATCCAAGAAACTTCTTCAGCTCTGACAGGATGGTGGGAAATGGAAGGATTGATATTCCTTGCAGACGGCTGGTCATTTGCATCCTTTTAGAGAGTCGTTGAGGCTGCTTGGAGGTTTGTCTGTGTCCTCTTGGTCACCTGAGTGGTGCAAATAGGTGTGGAGCCTGCTTGGAACTGCTGAAAGGACTGGGTTGTAGACTGGAGATAGATGATGTCACATCCCTTCCCCTCGGTTGGGAAAGGGCTGGTCATTTTGACCTAGATGGCCTCTTTGAACCACTCCTTCAAATATGGTAGCTCATTTTTCACGCAACTCAGGGTGGCTCCCTGTAAAATCATTTTGAAAATTGCAAAACACACTCAGTTAAAACATACAACATTGAAAACAGGAAAAAAACAAAAACCTAGTGCCAATCTATGCAAACATACCTTCATCTAATCTCTGGGTGAAAGCAGAAGAGGAGGAAGAGGAGGAGGGAGAATGAGATGGAGATGGAGGAGGAGGAGGAGGAGGAGGAGGAGGAGGAGGAGGAGGAGGAGGAGGAGGAGAAGAAGAAGAAGAAGAAGAAGAAGAAGAAGAAGAAGAAGAAGAAGAAGAAGAAGAAGAAGAAGAAGAAGAAGAAGAAGAAAAGAGGAAGGAGAAGAAGAGGAAGAATGAAATTGAGAAGGAGGAGAAGAAGAGGAGGAGGAAGAAGGAGAAAGAAGAAGAGGAGGAGGAGAACCTTTGCTCTCACTTTTTGCTGTGAACACACACAAATATATTGGCCTACACACACACACACACGCACACCACACACACACACAGTGTCTTAATACAAAAATTGCATTCAAAGAACCATGCAATTTTAATTGTACTGAGGGCTTCATTTATGTGGATTGTTATTTCAAATGCTTTTATAAACCAGGCTGCCAAATTGCCTTCTCTCTTGTCTCCCTCCTGTTTCACGGGGGCCTAGGTTGGTGCTGTCCTCTGTCTCGGATTATTTTGCTGCCATGTTTACTAACGATGTCCGAGAGGCCAGGCAAGAAGAAATCAAAATGGAAGGTGTGGAACCCAATGCGTTATGGGCGTTGGTGCAGTACGCATATACAGGTAAAAACAATTACTTTTAAAGCCAAGGAAATGCTAAACTCTATGGTTCCCCCACTTTGTATACAGTGTGTGAATTATAATAATAGCCATAAATACTGATCTAGAGATAGCAAGGCCTGGTGTGTGTTTTTAAAATCTAATTTCAAAGGGATAATAGGATGCTTTTACTCAAACTACTTGAAAGTGTTCTTTCCAAAGAAATGAGAATACTAACATGCACAAATTACATTGTTTTATTCATTTCCCTTAAATCATCTCCCAACAGTGGGATGTTCAAATCTTATTTTATATTTTTATAAAGTAGAGCAAGCAGTTCTTAAAAGTTTCAAGACACAATAGAAGAACAGAGTTCAAAGGGAACCTTGGAGGTCTTCTAATCCAACCTTCCCTGCTCAGGCAGGAGACCTTATAGCTGTGATGGCAAACCTATGGCACGTGGAGCCATTTGTTAGGGCACATGAGGCATTGGCCTGTCAGCTCCAGAGTACATGCGCTGGCCAGCTGACTTCAGCCTTTATTTTTGGCCCACAATATTTGTTTCCAGAGAGTAAGTCATCTGTGTACCAAATTTGGTTGAAATTGCTCAAGGCGTTCCAGAGTTATGCTGGAACATATATTGAGTCAAGTTACACTCAATGTGCCCTTTTTTCAAGAAGTTTCTTGGTCTTTCCTATCTGTCTTACATCTATGGCATTTTGGGGGGATCTCTATCCAAATCCTTATTTCAGTTCCATCAGCTTTTTGTTAGAAGTGTCTCAAGAACCAACTTTATAGCATTAGAAACTGTAGTTAAGGCCCTCATTCCCACATCCTGGGCTTTCCATAAAAACCTCTGATGGCAGATTTCCAAAATACGGAAATAAATTGAAGGGTCTGTGGGTTTTTGTTATTTTTAGTTTTGTCTAAATCATAACTACCATGTTTCCCTGAAAATAAGAGAGGGTCTTATTTTCTTTGACCCCCCCCCCCGGGTCCAAAATAAGCACTTGGCCTTATTTTCAGGGAGGTCTTATTATTTTTGAGGTGCAGGAGGCGGCGAGCGTGGTCACCTCATGGCTGCTCCTGTGTTGCAATATTTTTTTGGGGGGGACGTATTTTCAGGGGAGGACTTATTTTAGCGCATGCGCCCAAAAGCCCAATTGGGCTTATTATCCGGGGATGTCTTATTTTCGGGGAAAGATGTTAGCTGTTTGAGTGGATAACAGTGGCATGCGTCGTAACTCTGTTTTAAACCATCCCAGGTCGTCTTGAATTAAAAGAAGATAACATTGAGTGCCTGCTCTCTACAGCTTGCATTCTTCAGCTGTCTCAGGTTGTAGAAGCTTGCTGCAAATTTTTAATGAAGCAGCTTCATCCTTCAAATTGCCTTGGAATCCGTTCTTTCGCCGATGCACAGGGTTGTACGGATTTGCACAAAGTGGCCCACAATTACACCATGGTATGCTGTTCTTAAAAAACATTCGTTTTATATATGGAAAAAGCATTCCATAATATCATTCTCGTCACCATTGTTATGTGTTTATTAAGATTTCAATTTTATTTCCAAAGAATGTAGAAGAGAGCATAGAATCCCCCTCACTCCTTCATATGTCGTAAAACCTTTATTTCGAATAGTTCTAAATAGTTCAGACAGTAATTAGATTGGTTTTTTTTCTTTGACTTACATTGGCCAAGCAACTGTTTTTTTACTTCGGCTCATTTCCCCCCAGATACAGGTATCGTATTTTTCGCAGTATAAGATGCTCCGAAGTATAAGACGCACCTAGTTTTTGGGGAGAAAAACAAGGGGGGAAAATTTGCTTCTGCCTCCCAGCAATTTGCCTCCTTGCAACAAACAGCAAAGAGTACAGACAATATGCACTGTTTGTAGTGTTACATTTCAGACTATACACGTACAGATGCTGTTAAAATTGATGAGTTTTCTGGAAGTATAGTTATTCTCTGCTATTTAAAAGAAGATACACTAGCACTGGGCCTCTTCAGATCAAGCATTTATTTTAAAAAGCTTCTTCGTTTTGTTGTGTAGAACAATAATAAAGCAGTCCTTAAAAAATAAGTCTAATAATTTGAATATTCTATAGGCATTTATAGTTATTGACTTACCTCCTTGCAGCAAACAGCCTGATTAGCACAAGAAAAAAAATTGCTTCTGCCTCCTGGAACAAATAACAAGTTTCACTTTCAGTTTAAGCGCACTCCGATCATCAGCTGCTTCAGGCTGCACGGATTGTCATAGCCTATTGCAGCCTCCGCAAGCCCCATTTTCCCCGTTTGCTGCAAGGAGGTAAATTGATGGAAGGCAGAGGCCAAAGGGTGGGGGATGCTGGGTGGGTGGGCTACATTCAGTGTATAAGACGCACCCAAATTTTCACCCTCTTTTAGGGGGGAAAAAGGTGCATCTTATACTCCAAAAAATATGGTAGTCCTTGATTTACAACAGTTCATTAAGTAACCATTCAAAATTACAACGGCGCTGAACAATGACTCATGACTGTTTTTCACACGACCATTGCAGCATTTTTGGTCATGTGATGTACATTCGGATGCTTGACAGCTGTCTCACTTTTATGACGGTTGCACTGTCCCCGTGTGTGTGTGTGTGTGTGTGTGTGTGTGTGTGTGTGAGACGTAACTTATTTTGCGACCTTCCGACAAGCAAAGTCAATGGGGAAGCCAGATTCACTTTAACAGTGGTGTTACGAATTTATGAACTATAGTGATTCACTTAACACAGGGGTGTCCAAACTTGGGAACTTTAAGACTTATGGACTTCAACTCCCAGAATTCCCCAGCCAGCCATGCTTGCTGGGAAATTCTGGGAGTTGAAGTCCACAAGTCTTAAAGTTCCCAAGTTTGGACACCCCTGACTTAACAAATGTGGCAAGAAAAGCCATGAAAAGGGACAAAACTCACTTAACAAATTTCTCACTTAGCAACATAAACTCTGGGCTGAATTGTGGTCGTAAGTGGAGGACAACCTGTACAACATGTTCCACTTCATAGCTGCAACAATTGTGACTAAGGTTATGTGTCTGAGATACTTTGAGGAAGAGCACTATACAAATTCCAAAAAATTAAACATGATGACATATTCAATAGTATTTGGGACAAATTAAGAGCTCTATTATAATGATTTAACGATTTTAAGTAAAGGAGTTGCATATTATTAAAAACATATACCTGAACTACTACTCCCCAGTGATTTTTGATACATTATTTTGCTATTCCTTTGTATCACTGATAACTTTTCCTTTTCCTTTATTAATTTATTGAGACATTGCATAGCATTTTCCCTAAGGCTAAAGCCATGCAAATTACTCTTTCAAGGCTGTTGGCATTGAAAAAAAACAAAAAACACAAAGCCAAAAACACCCGTCTAGCCTTTTAACAGTTTGACTTGAATATAATTTAAATTAAGATGGTTTTTAAAAAGTGTTTTTCCAGAGTAATTAGTTGTGCTACATCAATTCTTCCCAGGACCTTTATAAAAAATGGTTTAATTCCAACAGAGACATGAAATTGAATTTTAGTAATAAGGTTCACCATAGAAGCACTTCCTTTGGCTGGAAATATACGTTGCCATGGAAACAGTACAGAAATGTGAGGCCAATTGAATCTTCAATTAGAGTAAATCTCTACTAATTTCATTTGCTTTAAAAGCTCCTTGGAATCAAATTTTTTAAAGGAGCAGCCATTTTGCCCTTGTTTTTGTAATGTGGGTAACTACACAATAGGAAGTCCTTCACTTATGACCACAACTGAGCTCATGATTTGTTCCAGTTTTGACGTCGCCACGAGACAGACGCAGGGAACGGGTCTCCTTGTTCCCCTCGTCCCCTGCGCTGACTTCTCTTGTCTGGGGGCTCCAAGAGGAGCCTAAGCTGCTTCGTAGAAGCGGCAAAGCAAAGGGTGGTCTCCTGAGAGGTCGAGGAGAGTCACAGCTCTCCCATCAGATCCGGAGATTACTTCCCCTCTCAGCCGTGGCAGGAACGAAGAGGCAGCCTAAAGATGGCCGTTGCCAGTGGGTTGCAGGCAGTACGCCCCGGTACGGATGTACCGGAGTGTGCCCGGCACACCGGGAACCGTTCCGTTCCGGTGCTCCGGAGGGCCCACCTGCCCGCCCTAGCTCCTTGCCTGTCCTTTAAGCCTTTGGCGCTTAAAGCATACGGCACCTGTGTGACGCTCCGCCGAGCAGCTGGAGCATCGCGGAGGCTTGCGGAAGCGTCGCAAGCAAGTACGACACACGTGCAGATCACTTTAAATATAAATGTAAATATATATATAAATATTTTGAAGACTGTACGGTTTGCATGATCTTTTCTGGATGAAATATTTAGGTTTGGTAAAACTTCTTGTAGATCAACTTTTTTCCCTCACTGGGCAACTGAGTGCTGATTGGAATTTCCTGTGTCATACCACTGAGCGAGAAAGAAGACTGAGAAATCAAATGGATAAGATATATGGATTTGTATCTAGGTTTTCCCTTTGTTTCATATAGACCAGGGGTGTCCAAACTTGAGAACTTTAAGACTTGTGGACTTCAACTCCCAGAATTCCCCAGCCAGCATGGCTGGCTGGGGAATTCTGGGAGTTGAAGTCCACAAGTCTTAAAGTTCCCAAGTTTGGACACCCCTGATATAGCCGAAGTTTTATTTATACTTCTTATCATTTTTAGGAGCACTTCATGGAAGTAATTAGAAACCAAGAATTCCTCCTGCTCCCAGCCACTGAAATTGCAAAGCTTTTAGCCAGCGATGATATGAACATTCCTAGCGAAGAGACTATCCTTAATGCGTTGCTAACTTGGGTGCAACACGATTTGGAAGAACGAAAGAAAGATCTCAGCAAACTCTTAGCATACATCAGACTCCCTTTACTGGCACCACAGGTGAGTAAATGACATTCCCTACAGCCAATCGTCTGCCTTCAGATCCCTCAATAACTTAAGGCCGTGCTGGCAAACAAATGTGGTACAAAGAGCCATCTCTGCAGGCACGCGAGCCGTTGCCTATTGCTCTTCCAGCTTCCGGTGCGTCAGCCAGCTGGTATTCACACATGGGGGAGCACCGGAAACCGGAACAGCAGCCACCCGGTGTGCATATGCACGGCAGGCGGCTGGTCTTCTATTTCTGATGTGTGGCCACCTGGTGGTCTGGTTTTTGGTGCGCATGTGTGCGAAGACCAAGTAGCCGGTGCGCATGCACGTATTGGAAACCGGAAGACCAGCCACCTGGTGTGCACATGTGCTCTTCCGGTCTCCGGCACTCCTGCGCGTGTGAAGAACAGCTGGCCGGCATACCGGAACCCGGAAGAGCAAGGGGCGGCAACTCCGTGCTGAAAAGGTTCGCCAGCACTGACTTAAGGTGTTGCCACTTTATATGGTCTCTTACAGGAAGAATTTACTTTAAAAAAAAAAGAAACATATTGTTCTAAGATCTTCTAATCATGCATGTCTTTTCCGAATTTAGAAACATGGTTTCTGAATGATCAACAGAGAGAATCAACAGAGGGCGTGATTAAATTTTTGCCGCCATTACAAGGCTTAAAGATTAGATTGTTGGATGAAACAGGGACTAGTAATACAATACAATAGTAGAGTTGGAAGGGACCTTGGAGGCCTTCTAGTCCAACCCCCTGCCTAGGCAGGAAACCCTATACCGTTTCAGACAGATGGCTATCCAACATCTTCTTAAAGACTTCCAGTGTTGGGGCATTCACAACTTCTGGAGGCAATTTCTGTTCCACTGATTAATTGTTCTAACTGTCAGGAAGTTTCTCCTCAGTTCTGCGTTGCTTCTCTCCTTGTTTAGTTTCCACCCATTGCTTCTTGTTCTACCCTCAGGTGCCTTGGAGAATAGCTTGACTCCCTCTTCTTTGTGGCAACCCCTGAGATATTGGAAGACTGCTATCATGTCTCCCCTAGTCCTTCTTTCTCTTAAGCTAAACATACCCAGTTCCTGCAACTGTTCTTCATATGTTTTAGTCTCCAGTCCCCTAATCCTCTTTGTTGCTCTTCTCTGAACTCTTTCTAAAGTCTCCACATCTTTTTTACATCGTGGCGACCAGAACTGAATGCAGTATTCCAAGTGTGGCCTTACCAAGGCATTATAAAGTGGTAGTCCAAGAAATGTAAACCCTGCTATCCCATTAAAAGGGAGACAGCTTTGCTGATTCATTCTAAAAATTCTATCAGGGCAAGGTTTTATCTCGGTCGCTTCATGGAACTGATTTCTTGGACTGAAACAATCATCGTAGTTGTGGAAAGCGTGCAAAACCAGTTGAGTGTTTATTGAGAATTCCACCAGCGATGCAAATTCCTCAGGCAGAATCTGTCCAACGAGAATGTAAATTCATGATGCCTTAATTAAATACTTACAAACGGATCTCAGTGAAGTGTGGATATATCCTTGGTTAACGGAAGCTTCAAAGCACTAAAACCTCAGGCGATATGGAAATGAGTATTTTGTAGTCTCTTCCAATTATGCATAAATATGGCTCCGTTTAGTCACCTGGGGAGATGAGAGCTGAATTGGTTTCAAGTAAGCCATCACCATGCGGATTTGTTCCGTGGCCCCATAGATTGAAACAGACTTTCAAAGAGCCAGTGACTGATATTTATAATTTTATATAAATTGTTCCAGGCTGTAGAATCTTAAAATGCCAAACTATCCCAGTGACTGTGATTAATGGGAAATATTATCAAATCCTACTGACATGAAGGTTTTGTATACAGTAGTGGTCAAAATTGTGGAAACCTTTTGGGAAAAGGGTATTTTTGAGATTTGATGGCAACATTTTAAAGAGTAACCTACGTTGATTTGGATAGAATGCAGCAAATCTAGTTAGTTTAGTGCAAGCGTATTGCTCTTTAGTGAGGATTAACACTGTAAAACATGATTTTGATGCCTGTGAATGTGTGTTATGCTGCTCTGTTTGTTAGGAATTATACAGAATCTCTTGAAGCTTACATTCGCCGAAGCTCACGATACTAATGAAATTTGCAGCAGTTGCAAGCACATAAAGCACAGAACTAGATAGCAGTAGTGTGCAATATAATTTCTATATTCTACATGTTTATTACAGTGTTAGTTAACCTGGCTGCAGCACAAATACTTTGTGTGAAAGTTTCATCTAACAGCAATTATCACTTCCAGTAAATGGATTTTTATTGTAGAGAAAATAGTTGAAGCCTGCTTTGATGTACAGAAATCTTTAGCACTGGTGCTTGTTCTTTTTATGCCCTGAGTAGCCGATAATCTGGCGTTGCTCGAGTATTTATTTATAGGGGGAAAATGTCCGGACCAAACCTAATTTCTAATGTTGGATTTTCCCCCTTACCAGAGGGAGTCCCCTTGTAAAGTACTGTGAGGCTGTTACCATGGCAACTCCACTTCGCTGAACAGTAGAAGCCATTTTACAGTAGTACAGTAGACGTCATTTTAAGACACAACAGGCTGTATCTTAACAGAACACACACTCGGAGGGGTGTTTAGGGGTGTCTTACCCCTACAGTATTTGTTTCCAGAGAGTAAGTCATCTGTGTACCAAGTTTGGTTGAAATTACTCAAGGTGTTCCAGAGATATGCTGGAACACACACAGACAAACACGTTTTTATATATATAGTAGAAAGAAGATTATTGCAAATCATTTATTAAGCGTACATACTGAGGATAGGTTAGAATAGATGATATCCACAGTGCCAAATTAATTTGCATTTCATGCTGGCTTATTCCTGATCCACTGTTATGGTTTAGCAATTCAGCAGATTCATTTCTCCTTTTGCCTAGTTTCTAGCCGACATGGAAAACAACGTACTCTTCAGAGATGACATTGAATGTCAAAAACTCATCATGGAAGCAATGAAGTATCATTTGTTGCCGGAGAGAAGGCCCATGTTGCAAAGCCCTCGCACGAAGCCTAGAAAATCCACTGTGGGCGTCCTGTTTGCAGTGGGAGGCATGGATGCCACTAAAGGTATATTGCTTTATAATAAAGATTAAAAACTAATCCATCGTACGGGGAGTCCTCAACATACAACTGTTCCTTTGGAGACTGGTCAAAGTTACAACGGCACTGAAAAAAGTGACTTGCGACCATTTTTCACACTTAATGACCATGGCAGCATCCTCATGGCCATGTGATCAAAATTCGGACACTTGGCAACTCGTATTTATGACGGTTGCAGTGTCCCCGGGGTCATGAAGTCGCACTTTTTGTGACCTTCCAACGAGCAAAGTCAATGGGTAAACCAGATTCACTTAACAACCGTGTCACTAACGCAGGGGTGGCCAACTCAAGGCCCGGGGGCCGGATCTGGCCCGCGGGGTGTTTAGATCTGGCCCGTGGAGCCACATTGGAAGCAGGGAAGAATCAGCCTGTGGTGCCTCTGCCAGCGAAAATGGAGCGTGCGGTCCTCCCGAGCTTCGTTTTCGATGGCAGAGGGTTGCAGGAGGCCATCGCAGCTGAAAACACAGCTTGGGAGCCTGTATTTGGTGGCAGGGCGCTCAGGCCCCCACGGGTGCCCCCAACAGTGACCTCGAGCTGCCCTCCCCCCCCCGGGGACCCCCGAGGTCAAACACAACCTTGATGTGGCCCTCAGGAGTCGAACAGCCCTGCACTAACGTAACAACTCCAAGGATTCATTTATGAAATGTGGCAATAAAGGTCGTAAAAAGGGGTAAAACTCATTTAACAAATGTTTCACTTAACAACACGGATTTTGGGCTCAGTTATGGCCGTACGTTGAGGCTACCTGCACTTGAGAGTTTCATGAGCATCTTGTTCTGACCGAGGCTTCCCAAGAGCATGAAGCAAACTCCTTGTCCCGACAAAAAACCCTTTTATTAATTTATTGTGAATTCTGCTCATTCACAGCCAGCAAAGTCTTTCAAGGGAGGATTTACAGTCACAGACCTTATCTGGCTTGGAGAGGTGCCAGGCTGATGTCTGCAAAACTTGGCAATGAGTCTAGGAGAGTCACAAAACAATGAAGCGAACTAATTGCCTCCTGCAAACTCCACTCCCCTTTTGCTCCTTTTTTATTCCCTCTGGGAGGGGCCCTTCACCGTCCCATCTGTGGCTTTACTCCCAAGTCGACCCCTGTTCTTTAGCTGTTCCCTTTGTGTGGTAACTCTGCACATGCGCACACTGGGAACAGGCTCCAGCTGTTCTTCTGCCTCACTGATATCCGACTCTGAAGGCAGCTGAAAACTAGCATACGGCTCTGGCCCAATCTCTGCCTCTGACACAGAGCCCTCATCAGAGCCTTCCCCAGACTCCAGGACTGGCCCATCTTCCTCCCCAACCTCACTGTCCGAATCTGCTGGCAGGCCACAACACAACTAATTGGTTTAATCACCTGTACAGTTCAAGCATAAATAGTAGTCTCAGTTTAGATGTGGCCTATTTAATTAGTAAGAATATTCCTAACCTTCTGCATGGTGTCCTCTGAGTTTCATTTTCATAGAACTGCAATTATTGTTCCAATTATTCTTTTTTTAAAAAAAAACATATATTATACTATTACTTAAGGAGCAACCAGCATTGAGAAATACGATCTCCGTACCAATATGTGGACTCCTGTTGCAAACATGAATGGGAGAAGGTTACAGTTTGGAGTGGCCGTGTTAGATGATAAATTGTATGTCGTCGGAGGTAGAGACGGGCTAAAAACACTGAATACTGTGGAGTGTTATAACCCCAAGACAAAAACTTGGAGTGTGATGCCACCCATGTCAACTCACAGGCACGGGCTTGGTACGTATACATATTTGCATTTTTTGTTTTTTTAAAAAAGGTGTTATGAGTTGAGCTCTTACCAGATTAACTCAAGTAAGCGATTCCAATGTTTTATTTGTGGGTTCGTTGTTGGCGGGGGAATTAACTTTAAAACTGTTAAATAATGTTAGCTATATTGGTGGGTCTCAATTTAGAGCTATAAATTCGTACTAGTTACATTGGCATCCATCAGTCTCAAAAGACTACGGTTATCATGCTCTGGGAAGAGGTCAAAGCTGGAGTGTCCTCTCCAGAGCACGAGGCCTGGGTAGATTAATGTGGAGGATAGATTGTTACCCAAGCAGCAGATCCCCCATCTCCATGTTGCTGAAATAGTCCAGTGGAACTGCAGAGCCAATACGATGGGTTCCAGCTGCGTCACAGGAGTTACCAGAACGTGGTTGTACACAGTCACGAACTGCTTCCGGGACTCCGGCTCCGGATTTTGCCTGGAGGTTGCCTCCTGAAGCCTTTTCCAGTAGTGCAGTAGTGCAGGGGTGCAGGGGTGTCCAGTAGTGCAGGGGTGTCCAAACTTGGGAACTTTAAGACTTGTGGACTTCAACTCTCAGAATACCCCAGCCAGCCATGCTGGCTGGGGAATTCTGGGAGTTGAAGTCCACAAGTCTTAAAGTTCCCAAGTTTGGACACCCCTGCAGTAGTGGATGTAGCCACAAGGTAGTGGAGGTTTGTAATCAGAGCTTCCCTTCTCCTAGAAGATGGTTCTGCCCCTTTATCTGCCGTTGGGGCGTAGAGCCCTCTGCCGCCTTCAAAACGGTTGACCCTCTTCTCCTTTAACCCTGGAAAGGGACCCTTATGAGGTGCTACCAGCCGGGCCAGCTGGACCAAGGTTTTGTAAGGAGGTGTTACTCCTCCACCACTCACCCCTTGTCGTGGCTTGTGACAGGCAGAGCCTGGCTTCCCAACGCAAGAATCTGCTCCCATTTAACTATCTCTGCCTACATTCCCTTTCTTTCAAATATCTTACATTATTAACTTCAATGGAAGCCCTGGTGGTGCAGGAAGCAGCATTGCAGGCTAACTATGCCCACAGACTAGAGTTTGATCCCGACGGAGCTCAAAGTTTGAGTCGGTAAAATGAGGAACCAGATTGTTGGGGACAGCATGCTGACTCTATCAGCCTTTCAGAGAGTGCTGTATAGCATTATGAAGCGGTATATAAGTCTAAGTGCTGAGTGGTGCTCTCACCTCACAATCAGGAGGCTGTGAGTTCGATCCTAGGTAGAGGCAGATTTTTTTCTCACTGGACACAATGAGAATGTATCTGCTGAACAAAACTCCTCATTGGCGACCAGAAGGGCATCTGGCCCGTAAACGCTCAGCTCCATTCAGTTGCCCAGACTCCACCCCGCAAAGGATTATGGAGTCATTAAAAGAAGATGATATAAGTCTAAGTGCTATTGCTAGTAAGCGTTTCAAGTAATAACCAACATTATATATATAAACTTGATTTCTCATGTTATTTATATCCTACCTGAGAACTAAGTTGTGGGCACGATATTCCTTGCAGGCTTGGGCATCTCCCTGGAGAGATTTTATGTTCCCTGAAAACTTTCATGAAAATATAAAGATCTGGTTTTCACTTCAAGAGTGGGAGAAACCTCTGATCCAGAAGTGAGCAATTTGTGATGTTTGCTTTCTTTGAAGGAGTAGCAGTATTGGAAGGTCCAATGTATGCTGTGGGAGGACACGATGGTTGGAGCTACCTCAACACAGTAGAAAGGTGGGATCCACAGGCCCGGCAATGGAACTTCGTGGCCAGTATGTCAACTCCAAGAAGTACAGTGGGCGTAGCAGTACTAAGTGGAAAGTAAGTGCAGGCAACCAAAATGTTGTGGCCTGCCAGCAGCCTGCGGAGCTGGCAGCAGATTCGGACAGTGAGGAGGTTGGGGAGGAACCTGGGCCAGTCCTGGAGTCTGGGGAAGGCTCTGAGGAGGGCTCTGTGTCGGAGGCAGAGACGGGGCCGGGGCCATATGCCAGCTATCAGCTGCCTTCAGAGTCAGACATCAGTGAGGCAGATGAACAGGTGGAGCCTGTTCCCAGTGTGTGCATGCACAGAGTTGCCAGACGAAGGGAACAGCTAAAGAACAGGGGTCAATTTGGGAGTAAGGCCACAGGTGGACAATGAATGGTCCTTCCCAGAGGAATAAAAGAGGAGCGAAAGGGGAGTGGAGTTTGCAGGAGACCATCAGTTCGCTTCATTGGTTCATGACTCTTCGAGACTCCTTGCCAAGTTCTGCAGACATCGGCCTGGCAGCTCTCCAAGCCAGATAAGGTCTGTGACGGTAAATCCTCCCTCGAAAGACTTTGCTGGATGTGAATGAGCAGAATTCACAGTAAATTAATAAACAGGGTTTTTGCCGGCACAAGGAATTTGCTTCATGCTCTTGGGAAGCCTCAGTCAGAACATATTGATATGTATAAAGAATAAAAATAAAAATTTGATTGAAAAAAAAGAAAGAACACAGACAACCAAAAGTTAAGACTTTCTGATACAGGTAATCCTTGACTTACGCTGGAATTGAACCCAAAATTTCTGTTGCTAAGTGAGACCATTGTTAAATAAATTTTCCTCCATTTTGTGACATTTCTTGGCACAGTTGTTAAGTGAATCAAGGCAGTTGTTAAGTTAGTAACATGGTCTTTAAATGAATCTGGCTTCCCCTTTGACTTTGTTTGTCAGAAGGTTGCAAAAGACCCCTGGAAGACTGCAGCCGTCATAAATATGGACCAGCTGCCAAACGTCCAAATTCTGATCCCATGACCATGGGGCTGCTGCAACAGTCTTTTAAGTGTGAAAAATTGTTGTAAGTTACTTTTTCAGTGTTGCAACTTTGAATGGTCACTAAATGAATGGTTGTAAATTGAGGACTACCTGTATTCTTATTGCTGTTGTCAGAACTTCTTACTAAAACACTAGATATGTTTTAAATAAGATCCAACCAGAAAATAAGCTGTAGCACGATGCTCGTAATATAAGCCCTACCCCCAAAATAAGCCCCAGTTGAGACTGGCGCCAGGCGTTTGCGTTTAGTACCGTATTTCCCCCAAATAAGACCTAAGTGGAAAATGAGACCTAATGCGTCTTTGGGAAAAATTAATATAAGACCTGGTTTTATTTTTAGGCAAATATGAGTATTGATTACTGCTACATTAAGCACTAATCATAACTATAATTTATGATAAATGTTTTAATACCGCTTCATGTACAATGGAAACTCACAAGTTCAGAAATATCATATGGAATCAGAGGAAAATTTCTGGAGGGGAAAAAAAAAACCATGTCAGAGTTCCAAATAGCATCCAAAAGTAAACCGGAGTCCAAGGCAAAGGATTTCTCTAAGGTCCAATTTATTAAGGGAGCCATGTTGGCACATCTGGGAAAACCCGAATCTGAAAGCTTCCCAGTTTTCCCCACTCAGTTGAAAGTTCAAGATCTTGTCCCCCACACCCACAAGTCCATCACACGGTCCAATCTCCCACTGCCATGCTGGCAGTTTTCACCCATCCAGTTCCGATCAGGTGCAAAGACAAAGGATGACCTTGGCTTTCTAGAAAGAATTTTGTTATGGCTACATATCATCTAACTCCGTACAATCCCCCATCCCATTTTCCCACAGCAGAAAAGGCATAGTAGAATAATAGAACGTGTGGCAGGCCAAAGACCCAAAAGAAAAGATGGCTTTAGGCCTGACACCCAAATCCTTTTGTATTGAGTTACCAAATGAACAGATTCTACTTCATGAATAGTTTCCATTTCTGAATTATTCCTGGAGGAATGTCTGGAAAAATTTCCAGTCCCATATTGTAGATCTTAGGAGTCTCACAACAATTGGCTAAATTTTTTGTACATGTTTGAAAGCAATTTATGGGAAACAACGCATGAGAAACTGCTCCAATTTCAAGTTTATACTCCAGCATTGGTGATACAATCTCCCACGGGCATTTTTCTTTATAAGACGTAACGTTAAAGGTGGATCTTAACAGAAAGAAATATTATTAGAAAACTGCAGAGGTTTGCTCCATCTTGATGAACTTGACCTGCGAAACATTTGCAATGTTGTTTTTCAGACTTTTCAAACTTGCACTTTATTCAGTGGTGGGATTCTAAAACGTTAGCAACTTTTTCTCTGCCTGGTTGCTGGGTGGGTGTGGCCTACCCTACTCAGCCTCCTGCACCATGGCGGGGGGGGGGGGGCGTTTTCACCCTCCCCAGGCTCTGGAGGCTTTCCTGGAGTTTCCGGGACGGCAAAAACAGTTGCTCCGGAAGCCCTCTGGAAACCGGAAACAAGCCCGTTTTCGGACTTCCGGAAGGCCTGATTTTTGCCCTCCCAGAACCTCTGTGCAGCCCCTGCACTTACCTGGCATCCAAAACGGGCCGTGTGGAGGCTCCTGGAAGGGACAGGGGAGGGTGGACGGGGCCAACGCATCCTTCAAACTACCTGTTCACCCGAACTGGTGCAAACCGGCTGAATCCCACCACTGACTTTGCCTCATTTTGTTGTGCAATGGAAACGGATAGCTAATGTCAACCGCTCTTAACATTTCTGCGTACGTTCACAGGCTCTATGCGATAGGCGGCCGAGATGGAAGTTCTTGCTTGAAGTCTGTCGAATGCTTCGACCCGCACACGAACAAGTGGACACCCTGCGCTCAAATGTCCAAACGAAGAGGGGGCGTGGGAGTGACGACCTGGAATGGCTTCCTGTATGCTATTGGGGGTCACGATGCGCCAGCTTCTAACTTGACATCAAGGCTGTCCGATTGTGTAGAAAGGTACGACCCCAATAAATGGTTAACTTTGCTTAAGCACGAAGGCTTGACACAATTGTGGTGCGGGTGAACTTAACAGTTGTTGTTGTTTTAACCATTGAGTCGTGTCACTCACTTGTAAAGACAGTCTTCTACTTACAACAGTGTTCTGACCGAGGCTTCCCAAGAGCATGAAGCAGACTCCTTGTCCTGACAAAAAACCCTTTTATTAATTTACTGTGAATTCTGCTCATTCACATCCGGCAAAGTCTTTCAAGGGAGGATTTACAGTCACAGACCTTCTCTGGCTTGGAGAGCTGCCAGGACGATATCTGCAAAACCTGGCAAGGAGTCTCGGAGAGTCATGAACCAATTAAGCGAACTAATTGTCTCCTGCAAACTCCACTCCCCTTTCGCTCCTCTTTCATTTCCTCTGGGAGGGGCCATTCATCGTCCACCTGTGGCCTTACTCCCAAGTCGACCCCTGTTCTTTAGCTGTTCCCTTCATCTGGCAACTCTGCGCATGCGCACACTGGGAACAGGCTCCACCTGTTCATCTGCCTCACTGATGTCCAACTCCGCAGGCAGCTGATAACTGTCAGACGGCCCTGGCCCCATCTCTGCCTCCGACACAGAGCCCTCCTCAGAGCCTTCCCCAGACTCCAGGACTGGCCCATCTTCCTCCCCAACCTCCTCACCGTCCGAATCTGCTGCCAGCTCCACTGGCTGCTGGCAGGCCACAACACTGACAAGCAAAGTCAAGGGGAAGCCGGATTCACTTAACAACCATGTCACTAGTTTAACTACTGCAGTGATTCACTGAACAGACATGGCGGGAAAAGCTGTAAAACGGGGCAAAACTCCCGTAACACATTTCTCCCCTTAGCAAACTAAATTTGGGGCTCAATTGAGGTCACAAGTTGAAGACTACCTGTAAATAATTCCTGGGGAAACCAGAGGGGGCTTCAAGGCCTCACCTTTCGTTGGATCATTATATCAAAAAGATCAAAACGGATTTCAGGGGAGTAATGTACAAACCCGTGCAGATGTTTCTCTGACAGTTCTCCAATGAAATGGAAACTTGTTGGTTTTCTTTTGTTTAACCAGATACGATCCCAAAACAGATGTGTGGACCGCAGTGGCATCCATGAGCATCAGCAGGGATGCGGTGGGAGTCTGCCTTCTTGGAGATAAGCTGTATGCTGTGGGAGGATATGATGGACAAGCCTACCTTAATACAGTGGAATCATATGATCCTCAGATAAATGAGTGGACACAGGTAACGTGGAGGTTAAGACAGCTGACCAGCACATGTGGGGTCTTGGGTCTTGTCTGAGCTTGCAGGCATTTCATTACCAAACTAGGTAACGTCATCAGTGTTGGGAGGGAGTGGGTAGAGTTTGAAGTTCGCCTTTTGTTTCTTTTAATTTAAGAAGCTTACTTTTAAAATGATTTTTGCTTCTTTTAAAATTTTGTAGTATAGGTAATCCTCCTCTTACGACCACAATTGAGCCCAAAATGTGCGTATCTAAGTGAGAAATTTGTTAAGTGAGTTTTGCCCCATTTTACGGCTTTTCTTGCCCCGTTTGTTAAGCAAATCGCGTCAGTTGTTAAGTGAATCCGGCTCCCCTCCTCACTTTGCGTGTCAGAAAGTTGCAAAAGGGAATCACGTGACCCCCAGGACACTGTGACCGTCATTCATATGAGTCAGTTGCCAAGCATCCAAATGTGAATCATGTGACCATGGGGATGCTGCTACGGTCGTAAGGGTGAAAAACAGTCACAAAGCACTTTTTCAGTGCTGTTGTAACTTTGAAGGGTCACTAAATGAACTGTTGTAAGTCGAGGACTTCTTGTATTCTGTTATTGTACCTGGTTCTAGGTGGGTTTTTTTTTGGGGGGGTCTTTGCTCTTAAATATTTTCTTTAACTGTGGAATCAAGTTTCCAGAAAACTTTCATTTTTTCAAATATATGAGAAAGGACATGGTATTTAATAAGAGGCAAAAAATGTCCACATAAGAGTCATATGAGAAATTCAACCATAATTTACATTTGAAATATTTCCTTTTATTATTCCAACAGTGTAAATTCTGGACTATGTTAATCTGACTCAGAAATCGAATAAAATTCATCAAGGATTTTAATTTAGCCTAGCAGGGTTGATTTAATAAAGGGGGGGGGGGGAACCCATAGCAGAAGAATAAATGCTATATTAAGAAAAACATTTCTGGAGAGTTGCTGTAAGGTTGAGAAGCGTATAAATTCAGTAGATGATGATCATGTCATGATCTGATTTAACAATTTCGGAAACTGAGGTTTTGATGCCAGATAAAAGATTCCAAGGTTGAGCCTAGCACCCTGATGGCACGCGGAGCCATTTATTAGGGCACGCGAGGTGTTGCCCTGTCATCTCCAGTGGGCATGCACGCACTGGCCAGCTGACTTCGGCCTTCTTTTGAGGCCGTTTTTTGACCTCCGGAGGCTTCAAGGAAAACCGGCCCTACAGGGAACCTGGAAATTCGGGAACAGACTTCCGGTTTGTCCATAGGGCCATTTGTCACCCTCGGGGGCTTCAGGGGGCCCTGTTTTTGCCCTCCCCAGGCTCCTAGAAAGCCTCACGCCCGCACACGCCCCCCCTGCACTCCCCCGTTTTTGGCCCGGGAGCCAAAAAAGGTTCGCCATCACTGGCCTAGTAGGTGAGCTCTTGATTGTAATTGGGCTTTCATTTGAACAAGGATGGAGAATAGAATATGAATCGGAGTAGAATAGAATAGAATGGAGAATTAGAGTAGAGTTGCATAGAATAGAGAAGTAGAGTTGCATAGAATAGAATGGAGAATTAGAGTAGAGTTGCATAGAATAGAATAAGGAATAGAATAAAATAGAATAGAATAAGGAATAGAATAGAATAAAGCTGGAAGGGACCTTGGAGGTCTTGTAGTCCAGCCCCTAACTCAAGCAGGAGCACATATACTATTTTAGGCAAGTGACTG